>NC_087285.1:13131998-13435029 GCF_015220805.1 Pogoniulus pusillus | reverse complement strand
TGTATGTGACCAACACATAAGCTGTTTCACTGCATGTAGGAAAGTCTCCATGTGTAGCCACAACTTGGTTCCCTTCTCCCCCTGGCTGGGTCTCTGTGGGAGAACAGCTCAGCATTGCAAGACAGCTCTCCGGGAGGAACCCTAACCCCACCTCTGTCCCTGGGGATGGGCAAACCTTGAAGTGTGCAACTGGATCCAAAACCTGCAGGTGAAAGTTGCACGGAGGGTGCCAAAAATAAACCCAAAGTCCAGGCTGGAGCTGTGTGTGATGAGGGCTCAGAAAGCCACTTTCTTATCCAGGTTTTCCACTAAATCCACAACTTTCCATGTGCCCTGCTTCAGCAGACCTCATTTGACATGCTGGGAGCTCAGAGGAGAGGGAGGCACCAAGCAAGAGGACTCTGTTTCCTAAAATAGCCCTGACAGGTGCCCTTAATATCCTGGCATGAGTGTGACACTGCCAAGTGAGGGCCATTAGAAATCCCAAAATGGACTTCATCTTGTCGAGTCTAACCCTGGACCTTTGGGTCACTTTCATTTGTCCATCTTTTACCAGGCACAGAGAGCTGAGAGCAGCAATATGCCCACGCTCACATATACACAGCAATCATCTCTCTGCTAATGCAGGTAGCTGTGGGCTGAGGGTCGTGTGCTGTACATCGCCACCCCCCGGCACATTGCCAGGCCCTCCTGATCAGGCAGCCTCAGGAAATGCTGGTCCCTGTGATGATCTTGCTGAGTCACAATCTCTCTTCCCTCTGCTGCTCCTCATGGGGTTTTCATGCTTTGTTAGGTCAGAGATACTCTTCCTGAGTCTCTGATTTCATCTCTTCTTTTTAAACTGTCACTAGCAGCAACTCAGCAATTTCACTGTCGTGTTCTCTCCTTGTTTTTCTCTCCTTTCTCACAAGTTTAAACTTGTGTAGCCAAGCCCTTGTGTGGTCTCACTTAAGATGAGAAATAAATGCAGTGAAGGCTCTGAGTACAGCTACGGCCCAGCTCATCTCTAGCTGTTGCCCAGATCTGTGCAGGAATTGCATCCTGCTGGTCCTGTGTGGCCAGATGTAGACTTTTCCTATGGAGGCTGGGACGCTGTGATGAATGGGCAGCATGTGGATGGACAGACTCCTGACACACTACTGTAAGGCAAAACTGCACAGTGCACAGCGTTTTCCTCCTAGCACTGCCAAGAGGATGTTGGAAACTAAACCACCTTATTCTGCACTTTGTCTTCTGACTTCCTCTATAAACACAAAAAGCTCTCTCCAGGACAAGCAGCAGGTTTTGTAATGATTATTCTGCCTGTCTGGCAGAGCCTTAGGGATGCCATCCACAGATTCCACTTTGGAATAATCTCCCTTTAGCGAGACCCATTCTGGCCCCTGTCCTCCAGCCTGAGGTTTCTAAGCATGGTCAGGTTAGCTTGCAGGAGCTGCTTGGTGTGTGATGGCTCTGGAGGTGATGGTGGGGCATGAAACATACGTGTTCTAATTAAGCAGGAGTATGTGAATCCCCCAGAGACAAAAGTTTGTTGTTTGCTTGGTTTTTATTAAAAGGCAAGAGGGCAAGTCCTCATTTGCAAGCTGACAGAGTGTTCCACAAGGCAAAAAATGACTGAAGAAAAATAGCAGCAATGTTAACTGAACACAGCCCACCCGACCTCAAAACAGTCAATCCAATCAAGCTTTCCTGTGAAATGCAGGCTTTGAAGAACATTGTATTTAATCATTAACAGCCCTGGATCGATAGGAATAATCTGAGGTGAGTCGGAGCAGCAGGGGCAGTTTATGTTTACAAAGAGATGAATATTGATGAAGCCTCTGCAAGGGCAGCCACTCTTGCAGAAGAGGAGGCTCAGGGAAGACCTCATTGCTGTCTACATCTAACTAAAGGGAGGTTGTAGCCAGGTGGAGTTGGTCTCTTCTGCCAGGCAACCAGCAACAGAACAAGGGGACACAGTCTCAAGTTGTGCCAGGGGAGGTATAGACTGGATGTTAGGAGGAAGTTCTTCCCAGAGAGAGTGATTGGCATTGGAATGGGCTGCCCAGGGAGGTGGTGGAGTCATTGTCCCTGGAGGTGTTCAGGAAAAGCCTGGATGAGGCACTTAGTGCCATGGTCTAGTTGATTGGCTAGGGCTGGGTGCTAGGTCAGCTTGGATGATCTTGGAGGTCTCTTCCAAGCTGGTTGATTCTATGGTTCTAGTCTATGAATCTATGATTCTACCATGGCCTGTGCATAGAGGTGGTGGCAGATGACACAGGCCACTGGACAAGGGTCCCCATAACCTACCAGCTGAATGAAGGGAGAAAAAGTGCATTGAACATATGTAGGAGGCTCTTCTCTGCTGAATGCAGACCCAGCCTGTGCTGCTGTGTAGGAAAGCCCTACATGGGTTGTTTCCTCTTCCTGCTGCTGCTGTAGCTGGTAACAGACACCACATTTACACCACCATCCAAAGTCAGACAATGCTTTCCCTATCCTGCTGCAGGTTCAGCTCCTGAAAATCAGGCAGTTGCCTCAACTGCACATGCTGCTCAACCCATGCTGGCAAGGAGATAAGGCTGACTTTGTCACAGTGGAACTGTGCAATGAGCAAGATAACAAGTTTACTAGTGCAATTTAATTAGCAATTGTAGGTTTTGAGCATCCCAGCTACCTTCAGCCTTATCTTTTCAGTGCCAAAATGAAAGTCTCAGGGCGTTAGAGTGATGCTGCCTTGAATCATTTGGTGGGTGGATGTTGGTGTGTGAATCACAGACCTTGTAATTGCAGCCCCCGCTCACCAGGCAGCTGCTGAAGTTTGTTGTTCAGTTCAGTTTGCTGTCCTCTTTGCCTGGCCATTTGGCAGTGGTTAGTCATTAAAGTGGTTTTCATCTGGGCACTTTGAGAGGCCTGTTGCCTTTGGCTCTGGGATGCCAGTAATTTCTTAATGAATTCTCCTGAATTTCCCCTGAGTGGGAAATGAACAAAAGAGTTGTGAGGAGAGAGGATGATTTCCAGATTCTGGGAACGCTTTACAAGCAACTCAGATGATTAAAAAGGCAAGGATGCTCTTTTAGTAGCAGGGTTTGTCAGGATTCAGGCAATTAATTTCAAAGAAAAAGGAGCCATTTAGTTACCTCTCCCCTGAGCAGCTTCTCTTCAGCTTCGCTATACCTTACAGCTTCAAAAGGTTAACACTTATGGGGCTAGTGGAGGGAGCAGAAGAGCCCTCCAATTCCACACAGGCTTTGTGGGGCAACAGCTGTTGTTCCTGCCATGCCACAGCCTGCTGGCTCCTCCTTCCCATGAGGCAGCCTTTGTGAAGGGTTTTTGGGAATGCCTCAACAGAGAGCAGATGTAATGGTCCAGATGAAGAGCTCCCCTTGGTGCTACTGGAAGAAAAGTGTGGCTCAGCACTCCCAGGTGGCAGCCACCACCTGAGCCATGACCACACTGGCACACCACAAGTATTACAATCTTCATCTGGGACAAAGATGCATTTCCACCATCCGAGGGGAGGTGATTGCACCTGCAAAATGTGGTGCTAGCACCATGGCTACATTGGGTAGCATGTGAGCACTTCAGTGCCACTGATGACTTGCAAGAGTTTTCCAGTACAGCTGCCAGATCTCTTCCCTCTCTAGTATCATAGAACCATAGAATCAAGCAGGTTGGAAGAGACCTCCAAGCTCAGCCAGTCCAACCTAGCACCCAGCCCTGTCCAACCAACCAGACCATGGCACTAAGTGCCTCAGCCAGGCTTTGCTTCAACACCTCCAGGGATGGCAACTCCACCACCCCCCTGGGCAGTCCATTCCAATGCCAATCACTCTCTCTGGCAGGAACTTCCTCCTAACATCCAGACTAGACCTCCCCCAGCACAACTTGAGACTCTGTCCCCTTGTTCTATTGCTGGCTGCCTGGCAGAAGAGACCAACCCCACCTGGCTACAGCCTCCCTTCAGGTAGTTGTAGACAGCAATGAGGTCTGCCCTGAGCTTCCTCTTCTTCAGGCTGCACACCCCCAGCTCTGCCAGCCTCTCATCACAGGGCTGTGCTCCAGGCCCCTCACCAGCTTCATTGCCCTTCTCTGGACACGTTCCAGTATCTCAACATCTCTCTTGAATTGAGGAGCCCAGAACTGGACACAGCACTCAAGGTGTGGCCTGAGCAGTGCTGAATACAGGGGAAGAATAACCTCCTTTGTCCTACTGGCCACACTGTTCCTGATGCAGGCCAGGATGCCATTGGCTTTTTTGGCCACCTGGGCACACTGCTGGCTCATGTTCAGCTACTCTCTACCAGCACCCCCAGGTCCCTCTCCAGCCACTTTGTCCCCAGCCTGTAGCACTGCTTGAGGTTGTTGTGGCCAAAGTGCAAAACTCTGCACTTGGCCTTGTTAAATCTCATCCCATTGGCCTCTGCCCACCCATCCAGCCTGTAGTACAGTGCATGGCTGTGGGGTTGCCCTGCTGCCTCACACAGGGACCAGAACCAACTGCTTTCTCTCCTGACTCCTGTGATTTCTTTGATTTCCTTTTCTCTGCACAGTTCCTTCCCCTCAATATTTCAGACATGGGGATGGGAGGGAAACAAAATACAACCCAAAACCCCTATTCCCTGATGAAAAGAGTAAAACAAACAAATAAATAAACAACTTCTACTCAACATCATTAACTTGGCACAGCTTGGGCAATTTAGTTCTCCCACACAGACATCTCCCATCCAGCCACTGTCAGTGATGAGGCTGAAGATAGATTTGCCACCAAAAAAAAGAAAAAAAGAAACCAAAACACAGTTCAGAAAACTTGTTGGGTTATACCTGAGGATTGGAATGGGCTCCCTTTTTAATACTGCTTTTCAAATTCTTTATCCCTAATTTCCCAAATGCCTTGCCACTCCTCATTGGGATGAGATTTAACAAGGCCAAGTGCAGGGTTCTGCACTTTGGCCACAACAACCCCAAGCAGCACTATAGGCTGGGGACTGAGTGGCTGGAGAGCAGCCAGGAGGAAAGGGACCTGGGGGAACTGGTAGATAGTAAGCTGAAGATGAAACAGCAGTGTGCCCAGGTGGCCAAGAGAGCCAATGGCATCCTGGCCTGCATCAGGAACAGTGTGGCCAGTAGGACAAGGGAGGTTATTCTGCCCCTGTACTCAGCACTGCTCAGGCCACACCTTGAGTGCTGTGTCCGGTTCTGGGCCCCTCAATTCAAGAGAGATGTTGAGGTGCTGGAATGTGTCCAGAGAAGGGCAGCAAAGCTGGTGAGGGGCCTGGAGCACAAATCCTATGAGGAGAGGCTGAGGGAGCTGGGCCTGTTTAGCCTGGAGAAGAGGAGGCTCAGGGGTGATCTTATTACTGTCTACAACTACCTGAAGGGACATTGTAGCCAGGTGGGGGTTGGCCTCTTCTCCCAGGCAACCAGCAATAGAACAAGGGGACACAGTCTCAAGTTGTGCCAGGGTAGGTATGGGCTGGATATTAGGAGGAAGTTCTTCACAGAGAGAGTGATTGGCATTGGAATGGGCTGCCCAGGGAGGTGGTGGAGGCACTGTCCCTGGGGGTCTTCAAGAAAAGCCTGGATGAGGCACTTAGTGCCATGGTCTAGTTGATTGGATAGGGCTGGGTGCTAGGTTGGACTGGATGATCTTGGAGGTCTCTTCGAACCTGGTTGATTCTATGTGGATTCTATGTGGATTAACTGGCATGTTACAACACAAGAAGTCAGCTTTGAGTTTAGCACTTCCTGGTGTTTCTGTTCCTGAGAAAAGGTATCAGAAGGCAACCAGCAACAGAACAAGGGGACACAGGCTCAAGTTGTGCCAGGGGAGATATAGGAGGAAGTTCTTCACAGAGAGAGTGACTGGCATTGGAATGGGCTGCCCAGGGAGGTGGTGGAGTTGCTGTCCCTGGAGGTATTCAAGCAAAGCCTGGATGAGGCACTTAGTGCCATGGTCTGGTTGACTGTACAGGGCTGGGTGATAGATTGGACTGGATGATCTTGGAGGTCTCTTCCAACCTGGTTGATTCTATGATTCTATGATTACCATAACAATGCTTGGTGACTTGGAGCTAGTAGTCTAATCATACATCTCCTGTGAAAACAGAATACTTTGATGTCTTTCCTCCAATCTGAAACAGCTAAGAGCAGTATTGATCTGGGAAGACAAAAAACTAACAAAAGCCTAAATGACAATTGACAGCTACTTCCTAGCTCTCTTATCTCACAATCTGCAATCATACAAGCAAGCTTCATTAACTGAGGGGGAAAAAGAAATAGAACAACCATCTTCAAAGAGAGAGTTAATAGAGTAATCAAAGTGGGTGCCTCTGTACTGGTCTCTGGGTTTGTAAAATAGAGGAAAAGGCAAAAGGAGAACATTTACCAAAACTGCGTTTTGCTGCTTTTGGAGAGGTGCTAAAGACTCCTTTTACAGACACAAAAGGAGGTCCTAGCTATTCAGCACAGCAAAAACAATCTTACAGAGGTGGCTTCCATTGCTTGTAGTTATACATTGTGCAACCTTCCCTTTCCTCTGCCTACCTCACTGCATGGGCCCAGTGCAGTCCCACCTGTCAGGGCATTTCCCCACATGCTCTTTATCTTCACAGCTGTCAATGTGGTGTCTCCTGGCCCTCAGTGCCAGGATGCTCTCCTGATTTTTCTGGGGGTGCTGCTCATTCAGGCTCTACATAGCTTCTCAAATGGCTTTAAAGGTTATTTGGATATGGTACTTGGGATATGGTTTAGGGGTGAACCTTGTAGTGTAGGGTTACTAGTTGGACTTGGTGATCCCAAGGGTCTTTTCCAACCTGAATATTTCTGATTCTGTGATGTATCCTCAGCAAGGCAGGCAGCAAAACCTGATGCTTTCCTTGCACGTTCCTCTGCCTGGACAGTGCAGAAGATAAATGTGTGTGAATGATATCTTCAGTGCTAAAAGCCTCTAAATGGTTGTCCACCACATGAAGATGGTTGGCACACCAGGGTGGTCTTCTCTTGCTTGATCTCTCTGGCCATGCTGGCAGTGGTGCCTGGAGTCTCAATACACAGCCAGTGAGGCTGGTAAGAAATCAGAAGAAAGTAATGGAAAGGATGAGAATGGAGAGTAGGAACACACACAGTGAGGAGTAGGGAGCCTGGGTGACATCCCAGAGATAAGGAAATGAGTTTTAGCTTGGTTTCTCTTGGTTCCTGATCAACCACCCACTCTTGCCCCCTCCAGCATTTTGCAGAACCTAGAGAAGTGCCAGGCTGGGAAACAAAAGGGCATCTTGGGCAGTGCCTACCCAGGGAGCTGGAGGTGCCCAGTGAGCAGACAAGCAAGATGCTGCATTCAGTAGGTCCCACCTGAAGATAACACTGGAGGTTAGTTTGCACTGTAATCTGCACCTCCTTTAGAGGCTCTCAGCAGACTGCTGGTCCAACCACCCCCTTCCTGCTGCCCTCCCCTTGCTAGACTTGTTGGTTAAATACATGTCTATTTTTGTGCTCAGCTTCTGCCAGTTCACCAAGTCCTCACAGGGAAATGAAGAGCTGTGTTTATACCAAATGGGTTTATTGGAGTATCAGAAAGCACAAATCAATTTACAAATGAAATTATATGGTACCCCAGGAATCAAACCTGACAAACACAGAGATTTGCTGTTAAATTAATAGCAAGCCAAGATAAAAGGCAATGCAGACCATAAAATCAGTCAGGTACAGAGTACTCCCTAAAATTGAGAGCTCAAAGGGACACTGCTCAACTCCACAACTAAATCCTGGGCTGCACCAGGAGAAGTGTGGCCAGCAGGGCAAGGGAGGTGATTCTCCCCCTCTACTCTGCTCTGGTGAGACACCACCTGGACCACTGCATCCAGTTCTGGAGCCACTATTACAAGGGGGATGTGGAGATGCTGGAGTGTGTCCAGAGAAGGGCCACGAGCATGCTCAGAGGGCTGCAGCAGCTCTGCTATGAGGACAGACTGAAGGAGTTGGGGCTGTTCAGTCTGCAGAAGAGGAAGCTCTGAGGTGACCTTCTTGTGGCCTTCCAGTATCTGAAGGGGCCTTACAAAAAAGCTGGGGAGGGACTTTTTAGGCTCTCAGGGAGTGACAGGACTAGGGGGAATGGAGCAAAGCTGGAGGTGGGGAGATTCAGCCTGGCTGTGAGTAGGAAGTTGTTGAGCATGAGAGTGGTGAGAGGCTGGAATGGGTTGCCCAGAGAGGTGGTTGACGCCCCATCCCTGGAGGTGTTTAAGGCCAGGCTGGCTGAGGCTGTGGGCAGCCTGCTCTAGGGTAGGGTGTCCCTGGCCATGGCAGGGGAGTTGGAAATTGATGATCCTTGTGGTCCCTTCCAACCCTGACTGATTCTGTGAGTCTATGAAATAACCAACAGAGAGCTTTAAAAATCAGCATGGCAGGCCACATGGCAAAGCAGATTCCAGAAAGCTCTGGATGCATTTTGCAGTAGAGGATTTATTCCTGCCTTCCCTTGTCCCTCATGAGCCAGGGACAGCACTGATGCACACAATGGCCATGGCATGGGCTGCAGGAGGAGAGCACAGTTACTTGCACAGTAACTTCTTTTGCTTCTGAAATAGGTCTTGAAAGTGGCAAATTCAGCATTACTTGCTTTGCCTCTTGGACCTCCTCATGTCCTCTGCCACCACCAAGTGACACCAAAAGCTGCTGCTTTGCTGGCTGGTTGTGGTACAGGGCTGAGAGTGTGCAGCAGTTCAGAGCTGGGAAATGCCATTTGTTTGTTAAATAAATTAATGGACCAGGCAGGCCCAGGAGCAGAGTAGTCATCACCCACTGCATGACTAAGAGGCATCTCGGCTTCCTCAGGGCTGGGTAACCCAGCTCCAGTGCTGTAAGGATGATGTAATGCTGGAAATCAGTCTCGAAGGCTGGAGGATAGACCTGGGCAGCCAGGGCGTGCCAGCACAGGACACTCTCTGGAGATGCTCCCTTCACCCTGCTCTGCAGTGAAATAGGTCTTTGCTGAGAGCTGAGGCCATGGCACACTGCTCATGGGCACTCTTGGGCAGGAGGTGCCCTCTGGACACCATGCAGCAGCAAGGCACAGTAATAAGTGGGGTTTTTTTCCTACTAATAGAGCTGTCCCAGCATGGCACAAGCATCCTCCTGTGCTCCCTGTTCATCCTGAATGACAGGAACAAGATGGCCCAAGTGTGACTTTCGTAAAGGGCAGCACCTTGGGCTTTGTTTTCTGAGCTCATCTGACATTTTCAGCACATGTTTTGCAGGGCTTCTCTGACTTCTGCCACTCACTTTGCTGTCCCCTAATTAAATAACACAAGAGACGATGAAGCTGTGACACGCACAGGCAATGACAGGGCCACCGAGTGCTACGTCCCCCTCGGGCACACTGCAAAGCAGCAGGCGTGGAGTGAGCTTTCCAAAATGATGTTGTTATAAGTACCAGGCATAAACTTGCGTTCATGCAAGTTAAGGCTTTAATAGAGTGGCAGGAATCAAGCAATGCACAGGCCTGGGGGCGCAGGGAGGCTCTGCTCTGCCCTGTCACACACCTTTTGTTTTCAGTGTTCCCTTTTTATACTCTATTCTATTACAGATTCATTACTAATTCTAAGAAAAGGTTGGGGTTTGCTTATCAGTTCTAAGAATGGGAGGTGTCTCTTCCACGCATGTCTCTTTTTACTCGGTGGTCCCTCTGGTGGTCTTCAGGGATGAAGTAAGGGGTCTTCAGGGATGAAGTAAGGAGTCTTCTTCAAGTGTGTGCTCCGTGAACTCCAAACTGGTCCTCTGTTTGCTCATGCCAAAGGCTGTCTCTTCCACCTGCCTCACTCCTCCACCAAGCTTTCTAGCTTCTAATTATTTATTGCTGTTATCTTAAGCCAAGTGTATGCTTTTGTGATGGTTGTGCAAGGAGGAGTGCAGCTCCATTCAAACCCCCCCTTCCTCCCTGTCCTGGGCCTCCTGCCACTAATTGATCAGATCAAATATATATTTCTCACAATGTGCTGAAATATGAATACACTGAAATATGAGCACTTTTAAAAGTGAGAACAATGCATTCCTTGGAAGAGATGCAAGGCTCTTTCCCTTGGGGTGCCCCTGCCTCCCCAAGAACCTGGCATGGCTCTGGGAGGGCTGGGAGAAGGCCACTGGCTTCCCTAGGTGTCTGTCTCTATTCAAGGCAGTGTAACATACTTGTATTTTTAAGCCAGCATGGAGTTATGGTGAGCACTTGTATCTCAAGGATGTGAGCTAAAACTCTCCTGGAATGTTCCAGGGTCTGAGCTAATAAAGGTATTAAAAACAAATTAAGTTATAGGTATCTAATGTTAATCTCTTTGGCTTTCATTGCTTTTTGTTTATGAAACTAAATACAGTGATGCATAATGATAATTAAGGATTGGCTGGGTGAGCAGGAAATCAATCCATGTCTCCTGGGCAGTCACTGAATATCAGTCATTCAAAAAAAAACCCTGTTGTTTTTTACCAACATGCAATTATTGTCCTACTAAAACTGAGTTAACAAACTCAGCTGATGTTTGCTGTACGTAAAGCAGCTCTGCTGGGTGGTGGTGGCAGTTTCTGGTGGTGCCCAGGCTGGAAGAGGCCCAGGGCATCCCATCACAGCCCTGCTTGAAGCAGACAGTGCTGCTTGCCATGGTAAGCCCTGTTCTGCCTGGCCATGTGCAGCCTTTCCACCTGCCAGCCCCAGCTCATGTTTTGACCAGGCAGACTCTGAGTTTTAGACACCACCTCTCACAAACCCACCCTCTAGGCCAACACACTGGATGCAGACCAAACTTCCCAGCTTGGGTTTAAAATCTATTTCATGATTTCTTTGGTGGGCTCAAACTGCTGAGAGCTGATGACTCTGCAGGGGTGGGAATTACAGCCACAGCCAGGCTTGTGCACAGCTCACAGAGCAACGGTAATGAGTTTGTGGCCGCTTGGAGCACATCCCTGGTGGCTGTGACTGCAGCCCTACCATCCTGGAGCAGCTGATCTGTCACAGAACAGAAGCAAGAAACTCGTTCATGTCCTGTCTTTCAACCTCCAAACTCATCCCCGTGCACATCCTCAGCAGCAATTCTCTCTCCATATTCTGTTCCTCCTCTGCTGCCATCCTTTGTGCTCCTAGCCTGGCATCCTCAGCCAGCTCTTCCCAGCACACTCAGTAGCACTCCCAACTATAAAGAGCAGCTGAAGGAGGTGCTGGGTTTCTGCCCCAAGAGAGACCCAGGCTGGTTCCTGGTGCTGGGACACAAGCAGCCACACGCTCAGGTTCACCCACTGTGCCCAGACCTGTGTTCCTCCTTGGCTGAATGTGCCTGTGGCTGATGCTTCCCTCCTGTCAGTGCTTATTTCTGTTCTAAAGATGAGAAGTGGCTTTAGCCACGCTTGTAAGCATGAAGCAGATATTTGTACCCAGGTGTTCCTCTTGTCGCTTCCCCTGGTGCTTTTCCATCTGCCCTTGTAAATGGCTTCCCCTGTTGTGCCTTGTCTTAATGAGATTGTAAAAGCTCCAGGACAAGGGCTGAATTTTGCAGGATAAACACATCATCTTGCCTAGCAGTCAGACAAGGGCTGACACACAAGGGTGATGTGTATTCAGCAGTGCCTAAACCTTTCCTAGTGTATGGGGGCAGTAGCAAAACTGGAGAGTGAAATGCCAATCTGAACTGCAAAATCCATCTGGTTTTGGAGAGAAGTTGTCTGTCCTCCCCCCTAAAATGCTCCCTCAACACGTGTATGGCACTGACATTTCTTGCTGAGGTGTACTCTAGGTTGCCAGACCCTTGTCATTGTCTTATGTATAGACTTGTGGTGGCAGGTCAAAGAAACTCAATCTATTATCTTTGAACAAGAAGAGTCAGATGGGTAACTTGATTATAGACTATAAATGCCAGCTCACAAAGAGCTTTGTGATGATAAGGTCTTCAGCTGAGCAGCAGAAGACACAGGCAGACCCAGAGCCTGGAAACTGAAATCAGACACATTTGGAATAGGAAGTAGGATAAGAAATAGCAGAGCAGTATGCACAGGGATGGAGTGATTCACTAGTGCTGGCAGGCTTTGAGAATCACAACTGGATGTCTTTCTAAAAGGCTAAACTAGGAGGGGATCTTAGGAAGAAGCTCTTCAGTATGAGTGTGGTGAGACTCTGGAATGGGTTGCCCAGGGAAGTTGTGGATGCCTCCTCCCTGGAGGTGTTCAAGGCCAGGTTGGATAAGGCCTTGAGCAGCCAAGTCTAGCTGAGAGGTGTCCCTGCCCATGGTGGGGAGGTTGGAGTAGATGAACCCTAAGGTCCCTTCTAACCTAAGCCATTCTGTGATTCTAGGGCCAATAGGGAAACATGAGTTACTGTCCTGGGGAGCTCAGAATGGTAACTTTCATAGCATCATGTTGATTAAAATATTGAATAACAATGAAATATTTGGGATTGTCAAGGGTGGGATAGGGGAAATAGCTGAGGCTGTCACCCAGAGGTTGTTGCAGCATTCCAAGACCACTGAAATCTCCTCCCTGCAGCAAGGAAATGCCATGGATCAGCCACAGTGTGATGGGTTAGTCTGCATGTGCCATACCCACAGCAGATTGGAGCTTGCCAGCCTGAAGGACATCTCCTGAAGCACTGTGTGTTGTTTGTCTGACCCTGCCACTTTCAAGTCCATAACAGAGCTCACCTCTATCAGTATTAGCACACAAATAAGGATAGATCACAGCATGCATCTCAGCACACACTGCAGTCCATCAAGGCTGGCCCTTGCTCGTAGGGTGAAGCTATGAGATGCTTAGCACCTTGAAGGTGCACCCACTGGGAGTGTGGGCAGAGTCCCTCCAACCAGCCCCCTGCCATCAGTCACTGCCAGCTGCTCTCCAGAGAAAGGACATGAATTTCTGGGTTCAGAGGGAGCAGAGGAGCTCCCCAGGCCTCTTTGGATGAGCCTTTTGAGGTCTGGAAGGGTACTGTAAGAGTTTTTGCACTCTTGGTGTCAGAACTTGATAATGATTATAATTTACTGCATTACAATTGTACAAGAACAACCCCTAAACAGTTAGCCCAGACATGTCTTGACTCGAGGTGTCCCTTAGCAGAGTAAATCCAGCTTAATTAATGCTTCTTAGAAGAGAATAGGACAAGGCTGGCTGCATGCCTTGTTCCCAAGTGTTCCCAAGTGAGATGAGTGTTAGCTCATCTCCACATCTACAGGTGTCTGGGGACTGAGATCAGCTAACTCATCCCACTTCAAGAAGCCCAGGGTGATGAGGTAGTCACCTACAGCTCCGTGTCGTGTCCTTCACCATGTCTGCCTCTCCTAGACACCCAGACACAGGGTGTCACTGAGGGCAGCTACCTGCAGCTTTCTGGAAGTGACCTGTTCTGCACCTTCTCTTTGCTGAAGCACCACTGCAGAGCTGACCAAGGGTTCCTCCACCCTAAAGAAGAGCTGCAAAACACCTTCCCACTAAGGATGTTTTACTTTGCTTACACTTGTTTTCAGGGCAGCAGCTCTTCCTCTGCACCTTCTCCTATTCCACTGCTTGTGAGCAAGGTGGGACAGAGCAGGAACATTATCTGCTCCAAAGCCCAGCACAAGCAGGCTGCCAGTGAGCTGCTCAGCTCAGCGTACACTCCCTGGGCAGCTCCCCACAACGACAGGTACAGATGGGCTTGGAAAAGGGATGTCCAGGAAGGGCTGTGGTGGCAGGTGGATGGATGCCAGAGCAATCCTTCCAAATGCCACAGCTCCCAGGAGTGAAGATTGACGCCAGTTCCCCTTCCCTGCTGCTTTCACCCTCTTCCCCTGACACAGATACTACACTTCTCTGCATCAGCCCAGCTGCCAGCTGTTTGGAAAGTGTCACCCAAAGCAAGGCAGGGAAGCCAGAGGCAGGGAGAAGAGCAGGGCTGCCGGGGAAAGGCTGGTGTCAGGGGAGGGAAGGAAAGGCAGCGTTTACAATAGCAGCTGGCCCCGCAGCTCGCCTGTCCCGATCGTGCTTCGTGTTTACTCTTTCGCACCAGCCAAGGCCTCTCTGCCTTGCTCGAAAGGAAGGGAAAGGAAAGGGCTTGTTTCCCTCAGTTACAGGGGAACGGCAGCTGTGGTTTGGCCAGGGATGGGTTCAGGATGCCTGCGAGAGTGGAGCTGTGTCTGTGAGGCTGCTGGAGGTAATGGCCTTAGCCTGGGGAGCGGGAAGTATTAAGGAGCTGTTAATTATTCCTGGCCTTCTCTCTCCATCACATCCATCTTCTGCATGCTCACAGGCACAGGTTTGCTCGAGAGGGTGTTGGCAACAGCTCAGACATCCAAAAAGGTGCAGGTCTTTCTGCTGTTTTCTCTCTCATCTGTGGTCCAAACCTGCCAGACCCATCTCCTGTTGTTTGCCAGATATTCAGCTGCCATCTGAGCATCTTCATCTCCTTGTCCTTTTCAGAGCAGCTACGAATGCTTCCCTTTCCTGGTAGTTCAGATGGTGCAATTGCCTTGGAGAAACACAATGTCCGAGGAATAGGTATTCACAGAGTGTCCTTTGCTGTGGACACCTGTTCCAGAATGCCAGGAGGCTGGTAAGGAATCAGAGCAGCGCTGCCCAAGCCAGGCAGTACTTCAGCCTGTTCTCAGCTGCTGGTATCCAGCCCTGCAGACTCTGAGCCTCCTGTAATCTTGTGAAAAGCCAGACACTAGCCATTTTGGATTGCCAAATCAAGCAGACCCAGACAAGGAGTGAAACATGGATTTGTGCCGTGTGCTGGACCAGGACAAGCTTTCTGTGGCAAGCATCAGACACAGACAGAGACTGTCTTAGCCCAGCAGCCACGACCAAGCAAATAGCTCCTGCCTCTCAGCAGGGCTTAGCAAGTGGGTCAGGAGCCACATGCATGTAGTCATGCCATCCTGAGAGCAGAGCTAGCTAAAAGCATGGAATGGCCACACTCATGGCATGCCACTTTCCTGCTTCTTAGGCTGAAAAACTAACAGGGTTCAGAGACAAGCTGAATCCCACAGGCGTGGGCAGTCAGAGCCAAGAAATCCAGCAAGGCAAACAGAAAACAAACCAGTGGCACCCAGAAAACAATGTGCACAGCAGCACAGCAGCCTCCAGGCCCCAAGGCTTTTGACACAAGAAGGGAAATGTTTAGCAATTGGGCATCCTTCAGAGCACAATGGGGCAGCAGCCAAACTGCAGCAGGGTTGGCTGGGACCAGGAGGGGAAGCCAGAGTAGCAGCGTTTCCTGCAAGCAGCAAGGGGCTAAGGGTGCATGTGCATATATTGCTAGTGGCTCTGGAAGATCTCTTGACATCCCACCTGCAGAAGAAGTAGGTAGACATGGGAAAGGCTTTGTGTCTCCTAGAAAGCAGCATCTGTGAGTGGCATCAACTGTTGTGAACTGGGAAAACAACACCCAGTTGTGAGTCTGGAAAAGAACAGCTTTGTTTATGGCTGAAGCTTACAAAGCATCTGACCTGCAAGATACTTCAGCTTGCAGAGCTATGGGTTTTCCACTACAGAATGGAAAGAGGGAGATTGCCTGAGAAAGGGCACCCAGGCCAGACTTGCTGGGTAACTGAAGCAGGCTCAGCAATATTCCACAGTCCAGCAAAGGAAATGAGAGAAGAAAGTAAAATGCATGCAAGAGAATACACAGAGATAAAAAGCAGAAGAGACAAATAACTGCAAAGAAAGGTCTGTGGGGGGTGCTGAGAAAAACATGACAATGGAAAGTGATGTACATATGGTTCCTGTACACCACAGCAAGAAAAATGGTTATCCCAAAGCTTCCAGAGCAGAAAAAGCAAGGGAAGGAGCCACCCTGACAAAGCCATGACTGAAAGTTTGTGTTAGGCTCATTGGTGGCACTGCAGGCACTGCAAACCTGAAGAGAATTGAGTGCTCAGACAAGCTCAGTCAAAGCAAGGCAGCTACATGCAGATCAAAGTCAAACACAGTGTCAAAAAGGCCCAGGACGTCAGGGGATTTGTGAGTGGATAGAAACCTCTTCATCACTCTGGAAGAGGAGACGGCACAGCACAAACAGGCAAAGCCACACTGCCTTTGGTTAGTGTACTCAGTTCACAAACCCAGCGCCACCAAACCTCAGAGAAGTCATCGTGCAGAGGCAAAACACCAGAAAGCCCCAAAGGAAAGTGACATGCCATGGCTTGCCTCTACTAACACAGAGTGAGGCACCCAGGATGGATTTCCAGCAGGAGGAGCCTTACAGAAGTGATGCCAATAAAAAGAAAGGAACGATTCATGCAGTGCAGGATCTGCCCAGGGAAGATGTGCTGCACTGGAAGTAAAAATAAGAGGGAGAAGAAAGTAAGCTGGATGAGAAGGCCCTACACCAATAAGACAGAACCCATCACCCATCCTCAGTCTTTCATTTGACATTTTCCTTCTCCATCAGCCAGATGCAGACAGACACAAACCTGAGTTAAAATGCAAATGGAAGAACAAGACTGCCAGGAGCATGCCAGGCTGGCAGGACGATACCACAGCAGATGATATTCTGGAGTAAGGCACTGAAACCCTGCACATCACAGTCCTGGCTTAGGTCTTCAAGGAGAAGCAGGAGGCTGTTTCATCTTGGACAAAGGCAAGACGAAATTTTCAACAACCATGGCACCATAGAAGGGACACCTGCTGACATCCCAAGGCAACAGCTTTCCTGCCAAAAAACCCAAATGCAAATCACCAGATGTCATTTCAGAGACTATTAGGATGTGTGAAGTATCTAGCAGACAATCTTGCCTGAGTGCCTCTTTATTCGTTGTATTCTTCCCATGAAAAGACATCAGGAGACAGCCAATCTGAGATGAATACTGAGAGCACAGAGGGACATGGCATCAAAAGGTAGTTATGTGCTAGTTTTCAAGGCAAGTCTGGAAAGCACATGAGAACAAACCATGCTGCCAGTGTCCAGCTCTGCTAGTTTATGAACACAGCATCAAGGAGATTTCAGAAGAAAAAAAAGTCAATCTAGGTTAAGCTGTTCAGAACAGTGAAGGAATGGACTGACAGAAGCCAGAACAGCTTCACAAATCCCTCTCCACAGAAGCAGCCAGGTGCAAAGCAGGCCCTATCATCCCCAAAGACTGGACTTTCTGGAGCAGCAGATAGCTTCTAAAATGCACACAACATGATGCAGGCGCAGAGGACAGAGAAATGGCTCAGAAGGCAATGATGTTGCAGCTGAGTCTGGCTGCCTGGGGATACACAGCATCCCTGCAGGTACCCTGCACCTCAGAGGTGCTCCAGTGTAGCCTGTCCCAGATGTAGCCATCACCACAGCACAGAGTCCATTATTCTGTCAGATCATAAGATGGACAAGATGGGAAAGCCCAGCTGATGGATTAGGTACATCTGGAATAGACTTCAGAAGAACACAAGCCTCATACACGAGAGTCATATTGGAACTTCTGCAAATCCTTCCCAAAACACTGGAGCAAGATGGGGTTTTTTTGAGACAGTTAGTATGGTACTGATGCTGTGGGACCAAGCTTGACTTAAATCGTGGACAGCAGTGAGAAGATGTCATGCTGCAATTTCAAAAGCCAGATGCAAGAAGCTGAAGTGTCCCAGGCAGAACCGAAGCTTACAGTCAGGACAAATGCCACAGCCATTGCTCCCTACACAGTGAGGTACATTTACGTGTTCTTGTGTGGCCCCAACACCACTGCCACAGCAGGTGCAAAAGAAAGGGACAGTAACCAAACCAAAACAGAAAAACAAACCCACCACCCCAGCACCAGAGCACAAAAGGGGATTTGGTTATGTAAGAATTCATTCTTCCTTTCTCAAAAGCCGTCTGGTGCTCAGAGGCTCATTTCTTTGTATTCATCCAAATTCCTGGACTGCATCCCAACAGCCTTCATGGCAGCCAAATACAGAGCCTTTTTTAATCCCCCCCCTCCCCGCGGTGTGACAGGATCTGTTGGCTCTGGTACTGTTTCCTACACTTGTCTCCAGTGCTGCGGGAGCCTCTTGCTGCCAGGTTTCCTGCCTGTGTTTCCAGCTCAGAAGAGCTGTAGCTGTTGGGACAGCATGCAGGAGCTCAGGAGCTCTAAATGGCTTAACTGAGACCCTCAGTGCACCCTGGCACCTTCGTGTTTGTCTTCAGAGCCAAGACAAGACAGGAACATGAAACTCTTTGCCCATCAGCTGGTACCCAGGAGAGCCTGTTGCCCTTCCATGTGTTCCTGCTCCTCACCCTCGTGGTTTCTACCAGCTGTATGCTTGGAAGGGATAATGGGGTTTATGCTTGGAAGGGATAATGGGGTTTGTGGCATGTTTACCAGCTCACTCTCTGCCCTTTCCAGCTCCAGAGAGATATTTTTCCTGGCAAAACCCAGCACAGCATTCAGCACTGGTCTCTCCAGTCCTGCGAAGTGACCACGGGAGAATGAAGTGACTCTGGAGGGTAAATCCTTGGGTGGCTGACCCCTGCCTGATGCTGTCTTGTCTCAGCACAAATGAAATATTTAACCTCAGTTGGGGTTTTGGTTTTGCATCTGGCTCACTATTCCTTGTCCACAAGCCACTTCCCAGCTGCCCTGTCCTTCCTCTCTTGGTTTTGCTTCTCTCCTCCCTGAGTGACACGGCAAACCCTTGGGGCAGGGACAGCAGCAGTGCAGACATGCCCCCACCTCAGCCCAGGGACAGGCTGCACTGCACTGCTGCCTGCCTTAGGGTAGCACAGGGAAGGTTAATTTCAGCACATGCAGTTGCAGCTAGTGACTCTTGGCTGGCTGCTCAGCCTTCCAGCATCACCCTCCGATACGCCTTCTGGCTTACATGTTTATGATCCAAATTATCACTGAACAAAAACCCAGGGTGCTGTGAAAATAAATGGGTTTTAATCTAAATTGCCCAGTTTACAAACTTCACCCACCTCTGCTTAGCAGAACAGCTGGTGTTTACCAACTTCTCATTATTGTGCCAAGCAACATAAGATGCTGGCTGGAGAGGACCAGCCACCTCTGAGAGAAGATGAGCTCAGGTTTATCTCTGCCTGAGGCTCTCTGCTCTTCCACATCACTGATGAGCCTCCAGCAGAGGCAGGCTGGAGGCCAGTCTCTGCCAAAGGCCAAGGCTGATAGAGCTGAATAAATGATGCTACACCCATGGACTCCCAACTACAAAACCTGGGCACTCAACTTCAGAACAGCTCTGTGCAGCCACGGTGTCCTTTTAGCAGGGAGATTAAAGCAGCTGTGGTTGAAACTCTCTGGTGAAGGCTCCCACTCACACCCTGGGTCTGTGGAGCGCACCACGGAAATTCAGGCTCTCCTCCCAGGCAGCAGGCACTTCTTCTTACCCAAGTGCCAGGCTTTGACTCTACTCAGAGAGAGTTTCTCCCCCTCATTTATGTGATAGGTTGTGAGGTATGCAGCAGAAGAAGGCTGGGTTTGGACTGGATGTTACATATGGGAATAGAAAGGTTTCTCTCCAGCTTCCATCCAGCCCCCAGTGAAAATCTGCAATATTGTACAGTGAAGAAGTGATGAAAGATGTCTGCTGATAATAATTATCATTGCTGAGTGCAGCACTTCTGCAGGAAAGAGTAGTTTCCATGCAAACCCAAAGGGATCTGGCTACCTTTACACTCCTGTCCATGTCTGCATTTACAGTTATCAGTGCTTCCTTTTTGCTTATGCCTCTGGAGGTTCATACCACAGCTACGCTGATCCAACAATTATTCTTGTCATGGCATTTCCACTCTCCAAGGATGAGCGTATGTTAAAGAAATCCAGTCCCTCTTTATTCCAGACCTTAAGTGGCTCCCTGAGGCATTAAACAAAACCGGAGTCAGTGTGTCAGTGTTAGCCCTCAGGTGGGCTTATGCCAGGACTGGCAGTGCTGGTGCCTGGAGGGTTGCACTGGTGAAAGATGGGTGTGAGACAGGTCGGCACAAGGTCCAGACACCATCATGCAGAAGCACTGAAGCTGAAGCAAGGATGTTTGTACAGCAGCCTTTTTCCTTTGGAAGCACTTTAAATGAAGGTGCTGCTTTGAGCAGCCATATGAAGGAATGAGCTGCTGCACGTGGTTCCCACCAGTCCTATTTCCAGCTTGGCTGGCTGAGGACTGAGGGAAGGAAAACTCCTGAGCCTGGGCATGGAGCAGATGGTCACATGCAGCTCAGAAATAAGTCACAAGCCACAGCAAGGTAACAACTGGTGCAAGAGATTTGATCCATCCTTTCCCTTTCCTCTATTTTTTCCTCCATCTGCTTGGGCTGGCATTAGTGGACTGAACACTGGTGGACAGTGCCTACCATAGGATAAACACCCTTGATGTTTCCACAGTCCTGCTCTTCCAATTCTCTCTTGGAGCAGTATGAGAGCTCTGGCCGTACTCTGTGCCCTGTAGCACCTTGGGTGAGTACCACTTACATGGTCCCTGTGCTCCTTCCCTGCATATACACCCAGGTGCTCCTTGCTGGATCTAAAAGACACACAGCTCCCAGACACCATGCCCTGGGAATGATGGACAATATCACCCCCACCAAGGAAGGAGTGAAGGACAATTGTCCCCAGCCTGGCTACCCCAGGACCTGAGTCATCACCTGATGACATCCTCTGGCACAAAGTCCCCAGAGCATCTCTGCCCATTAAATTGTGCTGGTGGCTAAAGTGATCCAACATCCTCACTCTGGTACACGACTGACCACTCAAAGTTTCACTTTCTTTCCAGAGATCTCTTCCAACCTCTACCATTCTGTGGTTTTGTATTATTATGGAGCTTAATTAGCCCTAGCCACCCTGAGCTCTTATGCTGCCAGGAAAACAGCCCAGCTTTGTCACAGAGGATAGAGGCAGGCTGGTGGATAAGAGGGAAACAAGATGTTTTATGGAACACTCACAAGGAGAAAGTCTTCCCCCCACTTCCCTGCTGCCCCAGGCACCACAAATTTGTTTGCTGTGATTTAAAGAGGACACATTTGCTTAAAACCATGAGCCAGATCCTCAGTCCCTGCAAATCAGAACATCACTGTTTGACTTCGTGGAGCTTAGCTGATTTAGACCAGCTGAGACACTGACCCTCTGTGTTTAAACAAAGCCCATTTTTTTCTCACTGGTGCTAGGCAGAACAGCCTCGGGTTTGGCTCTGAACAGATATTTTAGTGAGGATACTCTCTGCATGATTCATCCTCCACTGAGGCACAACAGCCACTGGCCACTGGTCCCCAAATGCAGATCCCAGCCAGCCACTACAACCAATGGTATGAAGAACCCTGCTGGGATGCCTGAACCAGCCTCAGCGTGGTCTTGGGCCTCATCTCATAGACCCAAAGCAGGGTCCTCTGCTGAGGATCAGACAGTCTGAGTGCAGCAGCTATGGTTAGGCTGGGCAACATCCCTAAGTAAGGTGCAGAGGATGGCAGGAGAGAAGGCAGGGCAGAGAATTTCTGCACTCTGCAGACCATTAAGTCTTCCAGAGCCATCAAAGCTTCCCTCTATCTCCTCTCTTGATGGCCTTGAAGTCCAGTTGTCAACCTGCCTTCTGGTGTGAAGATGTGGGACTGGTATGAAAATAACAAGAGGAACTGACCTGAGAACTGCTGTAAAGATCCTGCACTAGTGAAGTGAGCACCAGACACCTGGTCTGGGAACAGGCAGCCCCACGGTGTGAGGCAGGAAGGTTTTGGGGAGCGGTTCTCCCTGAGCTTGCTGTACTTCAAACTGGGCAAAGATCTGCCTCCTCTGAGCTTAGGGCTGAGGGTCCCCTGATGGCATTGCAGGAATGCTTGGTACACAAGCAGTAAATTGCTCACCGCCCCCATGATGGAGGCTAGAGAGAGTCTGCAAAGAGTGGCAAGGACAGAAATGTTCCACATTTAGCATTTCCAAGCAGAAAAGTGCATCTAGGAGGTGGAAGAACTTGAAACAGGGTCTCCCTGTGACGCCCCAGCTGGGTCTCTACCACTGACTGTCAAAGAGGTGAGCTGGAAAACCTGTTTATTCCTCGCTCTGAAACAGTCCAGCCTGAGAATGGAGGTCTGCATTAGCTGGGAAGCAGCACTCTCTTGCATGAGACTGCAAACGTGGGCATTTATTGCTCTCTGGTGGTGAGATAGGCTGTGGAGGAGAGCTGTGTCCTGCTCCTGCTGCTGGGAAGCAGCTCACTGGAGAAACTTCCTTGGTACCTCTGCTGCCCCTGCTCAGGAGTATTTGCTTCTCCTCCAGCCATGCAGCTCAGGGCACCAGCAGCTTGCTGCCTGCACAGTGGGCAGCTTCTCCCTACCAAAAGACCCCCTGCACCCTGCCAGCACCACTGCCCATGGGTCTGGCTACATGCTGCAGTGCAGGCCCATGCTCCCAGTCTCAGCAGCCATTCCTCCCCAGCTCTGCAGCCTGGAGAAGAGAAGCTGGACAGGGTGCAGGGCTGCAGAGCCTGGGACAAGTGAGAACTGATGGGTCTTTTCCTGTGCAGGACCCTCAGCATACCCATGCTTTAGATGGTGACAGGATACATAGGCTGTGGGGCAGGAGAGGCCACCCTGGCTCCCATCCAGTGTGAGAACTAAGGCAGGGCTGGGGTTCCTAGCTGCCCCAAGCCTACCTGCACAGGGGCTCATCCCCAGGAGGGGCTTGACCAGCTCCCTTTCATTTCTCTTCCTTTCCCCAGCTCTTCTTCTCAACCAACAAGAGCTTTGGTGGTGCTTTGTACCAAAGAGACCCAAGACTCTCTGGTCAGGAGGTGAGTCACAGACCTCTACAGAGCAGACAGGACAGATGCCAGATAGGAATAAATAAAGAAGTTGCTATTCAAATTAAAACACATTTGGGTGGGGCTGAGTTGCCCAATGGGACCTGAGGTGTGTGTGGCAGCTGGGGGAAGACAGGCAGACTGCAGCACTTTCCTATCCCTCTCCCAGGCTGGTTAGCCACACTCCTGAAATGTCACCTGTCTCTCAGCCTCACTGCTCCACACACTTTGGCACCACTGCCAGTGTCTTGTCTTGCCCAGATGCCCAGCCTCGATGTGCCACCTGGGCTGTGGTGCACAGCCCTGCCCCCAGAAAATGAGGGCAGGGTCCTAGGTGCTTGGTCCCTTGCTTGTCTGGACAAGAAGACCAAATGCTGCCAGCTCCTTAGGATGCAGTGCAGGACCTCCTGGGCCAGTTCTTCCAGAGAGCACAGACCCAGGCCAGCAGCACAGCACATTGCTTGATGGCTTGCACTGTTGCTGCCAGGGTGGCAGGGCAGTCAGACAACGTGGCCACCTTCGCTCAGCCACCTGGGTCGGTATGTGGCACAGCCCGGTGGGGCACCAGGGATGTCACCCAGCTTGGCACGAATGAGTCCTTGCAGCTTCTGGTCTCCCAGCTCAGTTGCTGCGGCAAGGGCCAGGAGGAAGTAGGCTGCAGCATCCTGTTCATCCTAACAGTAAAGAACAGGGCAGGCATTAGGAAGTGGTTTAATTGAAGGTCACAGGGTAGAAGAGAGCTGGAACAGAGCCTGGTGGTTCCAGGCAGAACCCAGTGACACCTGACTTCATTGGAATGGTCTCTATATAGTCAGAGCTAAATGCCAGCACTCCTTTCCAAACTGCCTTTCCTCCTTCAAAGCCTGGTTGTGCCAGCATTGTGTGCATTTATCTGCTGAAGCTGCAGATACGATGGAGAGTCACAGGATGCAGCCACCTACACGTGGGGCTGCTCTGCCAGCAGATGTGATGCTCCACCTCCAGCTCTCCATCAAGACCAGAGTAGCTGACACAGCACCATGGAAAGGTTTCCTACCTTCAGTTTGTGCAGGGTCATGTTGCCGAGGTGGCAGTACACCTTGCAGTAGTACAAGGCCTCTCCAGAGCACTGCAGCAAGGGAGGACGCAAGGCAAGCGTCTTGAGGTAGCAATCTTCTGCCATCTCATACATATGCAGGCAGTAGTAGACTGTAGCCAAGCGGTGGAATGCAACCAGCTCTTGCAGTTGATCTCCTGGAGAAGAGTGGCTGATATGGTCAGCTTGCAGCGTGCTCACAACACCCTCCCAGCCTGACATGCTGAGCTGCTTGGGATGCATTTGCTCAACAGCCTGGAGGCACAGATATCTTCATAGGGAGACAATGAGTCCGAAGACAGCTCAGAGAAAACAGCCACGGGCAGGGGTGCTAATAGCAAGGCTGAACAGAATGCCCAAGGAGCATATCATTCAACCAGAAGACTCCTTGCTTGCCAGAAAGGGCTGTTACAAGACCAGTTCCACCCCAAACACCTATGCTGGCATTTTGGCCATTCAACCTATTTCTGTAACGGGAAGGGATGAGTTTATCACAAGAGGCAAGGGTGGAGAGGAACTGTTCAGACCTGTGCCTCCATCAGACTTCCCATGCTCTGTTGGGTAGCAACAGAGGGCTCCTCTGTGGCTGTCGTGCAGTTTAAAAAGGGAAGTGGCCTTAAAAAGAAGTTACCACTTAGGATAAAAATAGGTGCAGCAGTCTTATGAAAGCAGGAGATTCCCCCTGCATGTGCACATTCTTCTCATCCAGAAAGGCAGCTGCCCATACCCTACAGGCATGCATCACTCACCAACCCTGATGCTCAGCCTTGCTGCCAGCGTGGCAAACTCCAGAGCCTTCTCGTAGCCCTGCAGCCCAATCTGCAGCTCTGCCAGCTTACTGAACAGCCGTAGCTCTGTCTTTGTGGCCTTTAGCTTCCTGGCCAAGGGCACAGCACCTCCCTGAGGAGAGAGAACAGAGCACCCCAGCCGTTACTGGAAGTATCGATACAGCACTGCCCATAGAGAGGTGATAAAGCAGCAGGTGATGGACTAAGCACTTGGCATGGCAGGCAGATAATGGGTGGCTGAGCGGTGCAGGTATAGGTTCTAGCTCCACATTTCTCTTGAAAATGAGGTTCATAGCTCAGAGCATGGTTCTCAAAACTTGAGCCTCATGCCTCTGCCTTTCTTTGGAGCCTGAAATTCTGTGAACATGTCTGCAGCAGCAGCAGCAGCAGCCAGCTCACTCCTAACACTGCCAGGATTTGTAATGTAAGGACCCTGTTCCCACCTCCCACATGACCCCTGGAGTGAGCTGCAGCCACTGCAAAATAAGTCTGTGCCCCAGGCTTGCCCGCTGCAGCAATGTTTGCATTCTGGCACACTCATAACCACCCCATCCATCTCCACTGGCCTGGCCATGCAGCCAGCCCTGCAGCAAAGCTCCCCACAGCCATCACCCAGCAGGGGCACAAGGACAGAAATGCTCGGAGGGAACAGTACCCTATAAAACTCCACCGCTCGACCTCTGTTTCGACTGCCATTAAAAAAGGTATCACCTGCTTTTTCATAAAGATCCATGGCCAAGGAGAGGTTCTCCCATTTCTGAGCAGTCTGAATGGCTGCCTAGAAGGAAGCAGAACTAGAGTGAGACTCAGATAGAGACGTTTGCACAATTGGTTTCAGCAAACAAAACCAGCCTCCGCTGCTTACCCTGGGCACGTGAAAGGATCTCCTATCAGTAGAAACTGTTCCCTGAATGAGGGAGCCCTAAGGTTTTTACAAGCTGCTCTTCTGCTTTGTGGCTTAGATGATTTAATAATGCTAGAGATGGAAAGAAACTTCTACTCCATGAAGTCTTTAAGCACTTCCTTGGTACCTCACCCCTTATCTACAATGGAACTGGTCACCTGGCACATCCAGCTTCCTTTGGCACTCCCACATCACTTTCTTATTCAATAAATTCACTTACATTCACCCAAAAAGCCACTAAGCCCAGTGTATGAAAGAGGTAATTTAGTGCCAGATAGTACATGAATGTAAGGCAACAGCTCCTCCTTCCAGCAGCAGGCTTACACTGGTCATAAGAACTTTTCCTTCTAGATTTTCCAGCACCAAAAGGCTGGAAGGATTTTCAGCACCTACCGAGCAGCTGTGATGGGAATGCAGCTAGCCAGTGTGGGAATGGGATGGTTTGAGCCACCTCCTCCATACCTGAAAGTACATTTCCACCAACTCATCTTCCTGCATTAGATAGTAGAGCTTTCCTGCCTGCAGCCAGGCCTCTGCTGCTTTCACAGTCTCCTCAAGGTCAATGAAGATCCTTAGACTCTGTTTGGTGCAGTCCAGGGACTGTCTCAAAGCCCTGTGATGGTAACAGGCAAAAAGCCACTGCAGAGCAATCACAGGACTGGGGGTAGCAATCATCTGCAAAGCTACCACACCATCTCCCCACTGGCATTTCTGTCTTTTCCTCCTACAGTTGCCAAAGGCTAGAGACAAATGGACAGCCACAAGTCTGAGCAATGTGTCCTGGTAAAATTGTGGAAGTCTCCACATGTGGATCATCTGGCAACCTTAGACCAGCCTGGAACCCCAGTGCTCAGCACAGCCCCAAGCTAACCTGCTCCCAAAGGAACTGTTCCCCATCCCTGCTTGCTTCACCTGATTAAGGGAGTTTTGCCTAGGTCATCTGCAAGCCCCATTTGCTCCCTCTACACTAAGCCCCAGAGTCACACACATGGGAGCATGAGCAGGAAGTGCTTGCACCTTCAGCTTCCAGATAACATCTGGCACCCAAACCCACATCTCTGCCCACTGTTTGGCCCTTGGTGTGGCCAAAAAAGGCTACATGTGCAAGACCTTATAAGCCCCTCTTTAAGCCCCTGGTCTCTAGAGGACAAAGGGATGGACAGCAGGATGAGCCAGCAGGCTGAACAAACTGCCCACAGAAGGCAGCTGTGGCAAAAGGAGCAGCGGGCAGTGCCCAGGGCATGTTTGTTTGCTTGGTGTCTCTCCTGCTGGCAACTGGGCTCCAGCTGTCCTTCGAGTTGAGGGAATGGGGTGTTTTGTGATCTTAAATAGCACCATTCACATGACAGGCATCTGCTTCCTAAATACCTTCCCTCTGAACTCACTGTGACCTTGCATGGGAAGGTTAACATCCAAGTTAATGACAGCCTCTGCTCATTTGTCCTTCTGGGACATGGCAGCCAGCTCTCCACTGTTTGATACATTTGCCTTCCAAGACTGGGGAAAGTCTGTGGTCTGCCCAGGTCTCTTTCTCTCCCCTCTTGCCTGATTTCATGTCACCTGCATGTGTCAAGCAGGATGAGCTGCTACAGGGTCTTAAGTATCTCCCTGGGGAAAATATTCCAGCAGAGATAGGAAGGGCAGACTCAGGAGCTGGAGGCTGAAGCCAGACTTATTCAAGCAACAGATAAAGAACCTATTTTTACTGGTGAGTGGTGATTAATCACTTCAAAGGAAGTGATGAATTCCCTGTCGCTGGGTCCCCTCTGGTCAAGGCTGGATGTCTCTCTGGTAAACTGTTTGGCCAGATCCCAGCTCTGCCCCAGCTAACAGGTCCCCACCTCTGCCCACGGACACCCCAGGAAAGTCACTGCTCTTGCTTTAGGTAAACAGAGACCCCACTCTAACAGCATCTGACAGGCACAGATAGGACTTACTCAGATGTGCCCAAAACCTGGTATAGCTGGCTGAGGGTCTGCTGAACATTGCCCTCCATCTCTCTGTCATGCAGCTGCTGTGCCAGAGACACCCAGTGCTCATGATAGGTGATGCAGGCCTGCAGGCTGGGGGACACTTTGCTGTAGAAACGGCAGAGACACTCAGTGATGTGAAGCTGACCTGCATGGTACAGGGAAGGGAAAAGGACAGGTCAGGGGACTGCATTAGGGACCTGACAGAGTGCTGCATGGAGCCGAACGCCGCCCTGGCTTCCACCAGCAAAGCTGTACTCACTCCTCACGTTATGCCACTTCAGGGCAAAAACCAATGCCAGTTCATAGCAGAGTTTGCTATCTTCGATCCTCTGCCTGTTCACCATGGCCTGTGCTAGCCACAGTAGCACCCACACAAGCTCCATCTCCATGTCTTCAGTGCCCTGGAGCTCTGCATAGAGTTGAGTTGATTGGAGCAGGTAGAGCTCAGACAGCTGGTTCGCCCCACGTGAGAGGCTCAGGTGACCCAGGTTAGCCAGGGCAATAGCCTGGTTCCTCTTGTTCCCAGTCTCCTTGGCTTTGTGCAGAGCCCGCAGGTAGTTCTCTGCAGCCTTTTGCACCTGCCCTTCTCCTTTGAGGGCAATGGCCAGGAGGTTGTGCACAGCTCCGCCCTGAGTCACACTGTCTGTCCTGTGCAGAGAGTGCAGGAGCTGCCACAGGATGTCTGCAGCCAGGCCAGGCTGGCTGTGCAGAAGGTACATCCAGCCCAAAGAGAGGGAAGACTCAAAAGCCTCCTCCTCACCCATCAGTCTGCCAAGGGTTACGGCCGTGGCTGCATAGCAGACTGCCCCGTCCAACACTCCGTGCTGGAGGTACAGCTTAGACAAGATGGCACACAGCGTCCTCTGCATGGGCACAGCTCTGCTCTTGCAGGAGAAGTGAAGTGCTTGCTTGAGATAGAAACAAGCCAGTGCTGGGATGCTGCTCCTCTCCAGATGGCTTCCCAGGAGTTTGGAAGTATTTTGGAGGATGAAGCCAGCTCTCCAAATGGGCGTCGGTGTCCCCTTGACACCAGTGGGGACAAACAACCTGGCAGAGGCCAGTGCAATATTTGGCAAGTACTTCTTGTCATACAGGTAGCTCAAGATGGGCGTGGCATCCAGTGAGACAGAACTAGTGTGTGGGCTTACTAAAGAGGTGGTGAGACATTGAAGATGCTCAGTAAAGGGCAGCACTTCATCGTTTCTGCCCAGCTGTAGGAAGAGCTTGACGATAAGGAAGCAGACCCGTGCCTCCAAGGGAGCATTACCCACAGCAATGGCTTCCCTCAGGATGTACATCATGACTTCTAGCTCATTCTCAGAGCTGAAAGAGTGGCCAGGCAAGCAGACAAGCAAGGCCACCATTTTTCCCAGCAGGGATGAGAACTTGTGCTTCATGTTCTGTTTCAAGTAGATGGAGGCAAGGTTCACGTGCAGTGCAGCCAGCAGAGGCAGGTCCCCAAAACCCCTATGCAGATTGCTCATGGCTTCCTCAAAGTAGACTCGAGCCTGGGAGAACTTGACCTTTTTGATGCAGAGCTTACCCAAGAGGAAACAGAGCCTGACATGAGCCCAAGTTGAATGAGTCCTCTTGGCCCAGTTTCTGGATGTCTCAAGGTACAAGACCAGCTCATCTTCATCAGAGAAACCATAAAAAGTGGAGTTGAGGAAGGAAAAACTGAGATCATAGAGGCTTTGATAACTGGGCACATAACTGTCTTGGTTAAGGAAGGTCAATATGGGATCAAAGACATCAGCATCTTCCATATGTCCAGCATTCAAGTCAATAAAGAACTTGGGATCATCAAAGTCATCCAGCTTCTCCAGGAGAACATCTTCCAGTGTAGCAGAGGCTGACTGACTCCCTGGGCTAGACATCTCGGAGGTGCTAGTTGTAGCCAAGTCATTTATTTCCTCCCAGGACTGGAGCAGCTGAATGTCCTTACAGCCACTGAGAACAGCTTCTGGAAGTGACAGAAAAAACATGGTGGGATGTTTCCCCATGTGAACATTCACCCTCAGAAGTCATCATAGAAGCATCTCATTATGTCCCTTCCACATACTTACCTGATGGCACTTTCAGGAACCTGGCCGTGGGTTCAAACCCATCTACACAAGGACAAAAGGAAAAGGCCAAAAGAGTGTTAATGCACAGAGCAGGGTGCTCAGACCTGCTGCTCAGCTATATCCCCAGACCCCTATGTGGGAGGACAATCTTACTTCTGGCTGCAGACACTACATGGAGCTACAGTTTCAACCCCCTCGTCTGCTGGGGTTTGTCTCTGTGTGAGACCATGGAGAGCAGCAGTGCTGAAGTGGGCATCACTAACATTAGAGTTACCTGGAAACAAGCAGGTCTTATCTTTCACAGATAGAGTTTTATCACCTGTAAGAAGTCTATTGAGATGTCTATTGAGAGATTTGAGGTATGCATCTCTGACAGATCCTACCCTTGGCCCACTGCACATGAGCTGAGCGGTCTGGGGCATCCCATAAACCCCAGGAGACCCCAAGCTCAGTCCTGCATGGATACTTTGTGCTTATAGGTAGTGAAAAAACAAGAAACAAGACAGAAAAATTATCTGTGGTCCAAAAGCCACACACCAAGCACAGAGAAACTGAGAAGGACACCCAGGACCCCCAACCTCCTGGCTCCTGCAATAGGCATGGAGATGGTGTCACTTTAGCTGTGCACCGCCCTCAGTATATACCCAAAGGTCAGCCAGCAGCAGACTGCTGCAGGCAGGAACCTACAGCCATGATCAGCTGAGAGCAGCACCTGCCAGGGTGAACCACAGCTAACAAACTGCCCTGGAAGCAGAGAAGTTACCTTCAACCCGTTGGGTGGCAGAGCCCAACTCTTGAGGGTATCTACAGCCTCCACAACCAAGCTAAGCAGAGGGCCAGAGGTTGTCTGCCCTGTGAAGTCCTGAGCAGGGAGCTCTCTAGGCACTGCCCAGCATTGCTGTCCATGGGGACCCACAGGGCTGGGCACATAAGGAGAGGAGGAACTCACCCAGGCGGTACACAGAGGTGATGTCAGTGTGAGCCAGGTCTCGCAGGAGGGAGCTGAAGTGCTGCTCGCCACCACTGCAGGGGATACGCAGGAGTGAGGACTCTTCCTCTTCGCTCAGAAACACCAAGCCCTTTCCCCTGAGTTGAGGCAGACATGAGGGGCAAACAGTCAGTGTTCCTTAACATTACTGCTGTCCTCTGGGGTGGGGTGGGATGGGATGGGCTTTCCCCTCCCTCCTCTTCCTCTCAACAGAAAAATTCTGCTGCAGATGAATACAGCCCTGGCAGGACTTTCAGATCCAGGTTCTCCACAGGGGAACCAATGGATACCAGAGGGAGGAACCTACTTGTTCTTCCCCCTTCAGAAGCCCTTCTGCAGTCAGGGCATCTTCTGATCTCCTCTTTGTTCTCTGTAGTGGAAGAGCAAAGTGTCTAAGACTTATATTGAGTGAGCCTGATCCAGAAAAGCCCAAGAGACTTAGCAACAGGTTAAGACCTTGTCCTCCCACACACACTGCTGGAGGAGAAGACTGTTAGTTATGGGTATTAAATCAGAGGTATGTTTTTAAACCAGCAGCAAAGACAATTGCCAGGGTCATTAAAGTGGGGTTCTGTCACCCTCCCTTCCCAGATAACTCCTGTCTGTGTCCTCAGGAGAGTGTTTAATTCTGCTCAGTGTGGAACTGTGCCAGTGGGTTGTTCTGCTTTGGCATCCCATGGAAAGCAAAGGGGCAGAAGGAAGCAGAGCAGAGAGCGATTTCTCTCCTCACCCTTGCCAGACTCACAGCCCCTCACAAAAAAGCTACAAAGACAAGAACATTCCTAGGTGGAACTGTGCAGCCAGCTTGTCTGGTGCACAGATGTCCTGGGCTGCCCTAGTATAAAGCCAGGTTTTGCCTAGGGCCAGATGTGTTCCTCTCCAAGAATCACCTGAGACAAGAGAAATATGATTGCTTTCTCTGGGCAGAGACTCCTGAAGCCTGTTGGCAGCAAAGCCTGGCCAAGGACCCTGGCCAGACCTCAAATGGACTCTCTCTTAGGGCCTTGCAAAGAAATTACCTGCCCTGGGCTCTCTCATAGCCCTAAGTTAGGATTTGGAGTCTTCCCTTAATTTTCTCCTGAGCTTATTTTGATCTAGACAGCAGCTCTAGACTTACAGAGGCTCAGAAGCCTGGGGACGTATGCCTCGGGCTGGGACAAAGCCAATGTTGCCACTGCTGAGGGATTTGCCCACAAGCCACGGCAGTCCTGGCATGAAGAAGCCGATGACTTCTATGCTCTCTCCTTTGGAGAAACTCAGTTCATCCCATGCTGCTGCTCTGTGGTCCTCTGTGGCTGTGCATCTACCTTTGACTGGGAAACCAAGGCAAAGAAGAGCATTTCAGTGTTAGCTCTCTCTGTGCCCTGAGATTTACTGTGCTCTTGGGCTCAGATCTATGCTGTTTCTTCTTGAGAAGAGGATTACAGTGACATGAAGGCATGGATAAACACCACACAGTCAAAGACTGAACGCCCTGAGAACTGCAGTGTGGAAGGTGGCTGGAAACATAGAGCTTCACAGAGACTGCACTGTCTTCACTCTGTGCCAGGAGTGAAATCTTTAACAGTGCTATGTCCATCATACTACACACCAGATTTACACCTGCAGTGACCTCCCATGTCCAGAGTGCTCTGAAGAGTGTCCAAGACAGAGCAGAAATGGCCTAAGGCTAATTGGGTGAGTGGGAGGCACAGGTTTCATATACACACAGGTGGAAGCCTGTTTAAAACTCCAGCCCTTAAGAAATTAAAGGGAAGGTCCAGCTGCAGCAGAAAACAAATATCCAGGGGCAGAAGGATGCCACCACCACTGTACTCTGTGTTACTCAGATCATCCTTCTAAGTACCTGCAACATGCAAGCTCTGCTCTCCATTCAAAAGAGTCCAAAGAAGCAATAGTATTTCCTTGGAGCACCTTGCAATGGAGAGAAGAGATGGGCCCTTTGTATCTGTACCCAAACCCAGATTTACAGCAGCCATGTCTCTTCCTAGGAAGTGCAGCTGTGTTACACTCACCAACTGGCTGAGATGTCCCACTAATCTCATGAGAGATGCCAAAATTCATAGCATAGTTCTTCAGGAACCACCTGTAAGATAAAGGTGAACCACACTGGTCCTCCCCGAGCAGTGCTGTCCTGAGGGCAGCACCAAGGGTGGTCTCACACAAACAGGACACATGTTCTGTCCTCTGGGAATGGCAGAAGTGCTATGGAGCCAGCACAGCCAGTCTGGAAATTCCTTGTAATGCTGTCAGTGGGCATGGAGGGCAGTTTGCACCTCACAGCTGCAGCCTCAGACCAAACAGCAAAAGCAAGCTAAATCTGCCAGGCTGCAAGGAGGATGCCACCCTGTGAGTACAAGAGGAGCTGTGGGTGTCTTAGAGGCTCAGTCAGGTGTCCAACGTGAGGCCCCACTTTGACTGGCATTACCTAACTCTTGAGCTATGCTTTTTCTTCCAGTTTGTCACCTTTAGATAACAAATAATCTCATGTAAGACCTAAATCAACATGATACAAGAAAGACAGATGAAGTATGTCATTGCTCCGTCCCATTAGCAGGACCTGAATTGGCTGCAGTGGCTACCTTTATGCATAATGCATATCCTCACAAAACTGCACAGCTCTTGCCCATTGCTAGCGGCAAGAACAGCTTCTCACCCAGGCTAGGTGCCAGCTCATGCATCAGGACCAGGAAAGAATCGTGGCTTGAGTCCTATTAATTGGTCAATCTACTTACTGGTAAAATGGGTGAGGTATTGGCTCTAGAGCTGTCACAGGCACCAGGCCTCGTTGACCTGTCAGTAAGGACACCCCTTCCCACTTGGACTCTCCAACTTTCTTCATGTGGATCAGCTCATTCTTGCAGAGCTGAAGGCCTTCCTTTCCCTCCTGCTCCAGCTGCCAGACACCAGGCACTGCTCTGGAAAAAAAGTTACCTGCAGAGAGAAAGAGTCACACTCAAGTCAGTGACACCCATGCAATGCATAGCCCAGCAAAGGGCTACAGCAGAACTCTGCTGAGATGCTTTTAAGGAAGTCCTTACACAGGCAGCTCTTTCTCACCTTCTTGGAGTAGCAGACCCATATATATGGTGGCCAAGCTATCTTCATCCACAGTAACTCTGATCTCAGTGTCCTCCATCAGAGCACAGTTTAGCCAGTACTCCTGGTCAAAGAGAAGCTGCTCCAGGCAGCTGCCCACGTACCCTGAGAAACCAAGAGGGAAAGCCAGGTTAGCACCCTCTTTCACTGGGCAGGATGAAGAGCTCTCTGGATGTCTCCCAGTCTGCCATCCCAGTCTGCAATGACACAGGAAACAGCTTCTAATTCTGTCTCCATCCCCAAAATATAATCAAGGGACTACCCAAAAGGCATCTTCCTGAATGACTTTCACTGCCCCAGACAGTGGCTTCATAAATCTGTAGATGGACACAGAGGTTCTCATATTCTTCACCTATCCTCCCTGTTATGTTACTGGTTTTTGGTGCTGAAGAATACCTTCTCTACTTCCCACACTCAGTGTTTAGATCTCCCACACCTTGCAAACATTACCTAAAGCCAGATATGTGGAAAACTTCCAGACTTCTTCTAAGGTTTTGAAGGTGAGGAGGAATCGATCCTCCTGTGCTTGCATACAGACCAGCCTGGCTGACAGCTCCTGCACATGGAAAACAAAGCAAGATAAAGAGACAATCCCGAGAATCTGCCTCCTGTGTCAATGTGGGAATATTAGACTTTGGAATGAGGCTAGGTGCTCATTTATTAGCACAGTTGAGATTGAAGCTGGGTGAGTTGATTGCCTGGGATTAAGGAGGATGCTCAGCTAGTTGAGTCCCTCATGCAGGAGGGATGGAGTACCCACAGTAACAGCTCCAATGGTGCAGCAGTGGGAGGGCAAAGGAGCTTCACCTCTTCCTCCAAATCCTTTCCCCTGTGATGCACACCAGAGCCACTGTGCTTTTGAAACCCAAACAACTGAACCATTCCACACATGGGTTAATGTTCAGCCATTCCAGTTGTTCAGGCACAGATTCCAAACTGCAGCTTGGAGGCTGAAAGCAGTAACTCTGCCTTGAGGGAGAAGCTCTTCTTTCACTATGCTGCCACTAATATGCCTACACTGTTCCAGGTCTTCCAGGAAGCAAGACAGGCCAAGGCCTTAGCAACCAGCAGGGAAGGAAAGTCCAGTTCAGGAAACATCTCTATAGCTGTAGTGATTTTTCTCTATGAAGCCCAATACTCTGAGAACCTCTCCACACGTCCAGAGGTGCCACCTGCATGAGGGACCTGAGTCAGGCAGATAGGTGATCCCAGCCCTGTGAAACGTTGGCTATGTGAACTCCCCCCAGGGCTAACTGCATGAACTCTCAGGCAGCTCAGAGCCTCCAATATGAAGCTCCTGCCTTTGTCACTCATTTGTTACCAGTTTCTTTCCACCACCATTCCAGCCTCCTACAGAGTTTCCACGTGCAACACATCCTGCAGTAGCCTTGGAAGCCTTTCTCAGCTGGATTTTGCATCCTGTCACATATTCCACCACACCAAAGGCCTGCCATTACAGGCTTTCCTCTGCCTGTCTGGGGCTCCTACCTTGAAGAGGGCACAGACATCTCTGTCATCACTCTCCAGGGCCCACATTTTCTTTCTGGCTGCTTCCTGGAGCTGGGAATTGAGGCAGCAAGAGGAACGGCTCTCAACAGAGAAGAAGAGTGAAATCTCTGGGAATGGAAACGTGCAGGGTTAAGGGGAAGAAAGAGCTCCATGCTACACAGAGGTGCCTCTGTCACACTGCTTCTCTGAAGCCTGCCACTGCAGTGCCTCCAGCCCTCGCCTGCCTGTGATGCTCAAACACCACAAACCCAGCCCAAAGATGAGAAACTCAAAGAGATGACAGAGGTCAGTTAGCTGCGGTGCCAGGGCTCGCTAGCTTCAATCACTGCAAAGCTAGCTGATGACAAAGGCAGCATCTTACCTGCTGGAAAGCTCTCCTCAGCAGCCAGCAGCACCAAGGAGCTGTCTGGTGAGCCTTCTGCTGCCTCAGTAGTGGGGCTGCTTGGCACTGACACCCCAGCCTTACCTAGCAAAGAGGGGGGACATAAAAAAGCTGCTGTCAAATCTTGTGTCAGAGGTCATGGGTATTCTGCCTGGCCACACCACCTGAAAGCAAAGCCTGCAGCTGCAGACTCTATGAACCAGGTATCATCCTAAAATCAGTCCCAAGGTTGGAGGACAGACTTCTCTCTGGTGGCTTTGAAGTGAGGAGACTTTACATCTTTGCTCCTGGGACAGACCCTCACTAAGCAGATCTGGTAAAAGGATGACCCCATGACACAAAGATTTTGGGGGGGAGGGATACCTCAGAGCAAGAGCACTTCCCCAGCGCAGGAGAGCCAAAGGCTTTTGAGACTCTTTCCTTATCAAACTGACAGACAAAATGATACTTTCTCCTCTGCCTACTCTGGTCAGTATCTGAAACTCAAGCTGCATTCTCTCTGCTTCACACATCATCAGCTATTGCCATAAAAGATTTGGGAACTGAAACTTCAGCTGGTAATTCTGTTAATGAAGACTGAGGCACACTAGAATCCAGCTTGCTCTTCCACAGCTGTATTGGCTGTGGAGGAATAACAAGATTAAACCCCAATTTTTGTCAGTAATCTGATTGGACTTGTAAAACAAACACATACCCAGAGGTCTGGAACTGGAACGTGCAGCAGCTTTTGTAAGTCACTTCTGTGACCATAACTGTACTCCACAGTCCTTTTTGTTAAGCCAGCTTTGCTAGTCAGTCAAACAAACTGTTATTTGCATGCAGAATTATAATCCTTATTTAGAGCTGGCAGTAGAAAAGAATGGCCCAAGGCTGGGCATGTAAAGAATGAGCTTTTCTTTGACAGGAAAGGCTCTACATTTCTCAACAGCTGATCTGAGCACACTTAACGAAAGACTTCATGCAGCAACTCTGTCCCCTTTCTCACATGGGGGAAATGGACATGGGGAAGCAAACTCAGCCAGCGGCAGAGCTAAACCCAAGTTGGCTCTTGCCTGGGCTGAGCTTGCAGCTGGTGGCTTCACTGCTCTCTCCCTTCCTCTCCTCCCTGCATCCCAGCAGACCCCAGTGGGCTCCACTGGGTTTTGCAGGGCCCAGTGGGCAGGGGCTGGGCTCTCCTACCCCATGAACAGGTACCTGATGCCATGGTCTTCTCCTGCCACCATTTTCCCTGGTGCACTGCTGTGGGGTGCTGCAGGTGGTCCCAGCGGGGCAGGAGCACAAGTGAGCGGCGGCAGCAGGAGTCACACTCTTCACCTGGGGAAGAGTGGTGGTGAGGAGAGGTGTTTGGATCCCCAGCAGGACGCTTCCCATCCAAGAGGTCTCCATATGATGTGCCAAAGGAGGTGGGAGGTTGGACACTGGTCATGCCACGTCTGCTGGTGGGTCTCCACAGGGCCAGGCAGAGGCCAGATCTCACTGAGGTGAGAGGAAGAATGGACTTGCTCCCCACAGCACTTGCAAATTCAGTGTTTATTGTAGTTTGGGCCCAGCTCAGAAAGGGAACTGGCAGCTTTTTCAAGAGCCCAATTGAAACTGCTGCCGTGGAGTCATTCCCAGTTACGCCAGTGACTCATTTACCTCTCTGGTGCTGAAGTACTTTGTAAGAGCCCCAACCCAGAGCCAAGCACAGATGCCAATGCTCGGAGCTGCACATCTGGCAGCCAGTGCTGAGGCACTCGTGGCACCCGCTGGCACTGGCTCTCCTGGGGGACATGTGGCCACAGCTGCTGGCCCTGAGCCACCTCCCTCCTCCCTCCTTATAGCACAGCCTGTTAGATATGAGCCTGTTCACTCAGTTGGGAACGTCAGTATGGGAATCACAGATCTAATTCTAGCAGCACCCCCTTGGCTCCACAGGCTTTGCAGTGCTTGAGGTGCTCCTGAGCAGCAGTGGCAGCAGGGCAAGGGTGGCAAGAAGGCTCCTGAAAAGCCAACATCATGCAAGTAAATCAACGCCCCCCTGAGTCACCCTCTCCCATCTCTGTTCCCCATGCACCCAAATCTAGTGACACAGCAAGTGCCCAGCAAGAGCAGGGGACAGCAGTGGCCATCTTGGGAAAGGGAGACAAGCAGCCCAAGGGAGCCAACGCTCAGTGCAGTCTCCTCAGCAGTCTCATCAACAGGGTGAGCTCTGCAGGTCTTGCAGCCCATCTCAGGCAGAGCAGGCCCGTGGCACCCCCATGGGCAGCTTACCTGTACACCCCAGGGACAGGTCCTGGTGCCAGGGGATCCCCAAGCAGCAACCCATGTGTCCAGCAGCAGCGGCAGCCCCGAGCTGTGGGGCTGCTGCTGCAGTGGCAGCGGCAGGGGTGAGTGCGCTGCTCGCTGCCCAGCGGCACCGCGGCTCGGCCCGGGCCACAATGCACAATGTGCCTTTTGACCGGGCACCGTCTGCCAGCGAGGCGGGGGCGATGGGCACGCTCAGAGCACGGCTGGGGTTAGAATCATAGAATCAGGGCACCACTTAGGGCAGAAAAGGCCTTTAAAATCATCAGGTCCAACTGTAAACCTAACACTGCCAAAGTCAGCCACTAACCCATGCTCGTCGGCACCACATCTACACACCTTTGAAACGCTCCCAGGGATGGTGACTCCATCCCTTCTCTGGGGAGTCTTTTCCAGTGCTTGACAACCATTTTGCTGAAGAAATATTTCCTAGTGTCCAACCTAAGCCTCCTTTGGCACAACTTGGGTCGAGTTTCTCTCATCCTTTGGCTTGTCACTTGGGAGAAGAGACTGATCCCTATCTCACTTTAACCTCCTTTCAAGTAGTTGTAGTGAGAGAGGAAGGCCCCCTCGCTGCCACCTTCTTGACTGTTTCCTCCCTGCTGTATTGCATTTTCAGCAGACATTTGGTAAGCTGAAGTCTCCCAAGGAACCTTTCAAGACTTTGTTCCAGCCCCCATGCTGCAGGTAGAAATGTCTTCCACTAGACCAGGTTACTCAATGCAGTGTCCAACCTGACCTTGAACACTTCCAGGGCTGGGATATCCACAGCTTCTCTGGATAACTTCCTCCAAGGTCTCACCACTCCCATAGTAAAAAATGACTTCCTTTTCTTTTATCTTAATCTACTCTCTTTAAGACCAGTGCCCCTTGTCCCATCACTACAAGCCCTAGTAAACAAAAACTCTCACCATTCTTATAAGCACCCTTTAGGGTTGGTGTTGCAATAAGGTCTTCCTAGAGCTCTTTCTTCTCAGCTTTTCTTCCTAGGAGAGGGGTTCCAGCCATCCAATAATTTTCATGGCCCTCCTCTGGATGCTCTCATGGAGGTCTATGCCTTTCTCTGCAGAGGCAGATGCAGCACTCGGGGAGCTCTCACCCGGCTGGCATTGCTGCCTTGCGCTGGTCCTCTTGTTACCCTAGGCACCGCTCTCGCCCCTGTCTTTGGAAGCATGTTGCTCAGCCCACATGGCACATTCCTCTCATTCCTCCCTCCGGCAACAGTACAGGCAGCCCCACGGTCTGCAGAACCCTTCTGAGCTTCTAGCTGGCCCATTCAGAGAGCTTTCAACACTGATCACCTCACACCTCCAACGATGGCCCATTTCCTGACATTGCTGCAAGCAGTGACTCACCTCACTTGTGGGGATGCCACACTGGCATACTCCGTCCAGGGCTGGCTGTGCCACTATTCCTTCCTGGAGCACCTTCCTGCCAGGCCACTGATGTTCTCCCTATCTCACTGTGAGGGCAGCTGGCAGCACTGCTTGCACCACACCAATCTCAGTGGAGCAGAGCCACAGATGAGTTCTCTGCTCACACACACTGTTAGCTCCTGTGAGGAGATCAGACCTATCTGAACCCCAGATGCAAACACCAGGAGGGACCGATTTGGCTGCTGTGGGGGATGTCTTGGGCAGCCCAGGATGGAGTGTCATTCCCTCTTTGCTCACATGCTCTCACCTTCCCAAGGCTCCAGGGCAAGGACTCAGGACTGGCTGTGTGGTCTCACTGCACTAGGGATGGCAGATGTCTGCAGAGCATCTCTGGGTAAGAGCAAGATAAACCCCAAAAGCTTTAGGGAGAGAAGTCACAAATGAAGAAGTCTTTTAGGAATAGACTTTTACTACAGTCACCTGCCACTACCAGTGTCACTGCAGCTGCGATGTTTGCTATGGTGTGCTCCAGGAGCTCTGCTAGCTCTCCCAGACAGCTAAGCTGCATCCCAGTGCATGGCAAGGCCTTGAGCATCTCCTGAGTAGTAAGTAATTGCTCCAGTGAGTAACTTTTCACCAAACAGATTTCTGTGTCATGGCAGGGGAATGCCTAGCACTACTGCAGTATCCCTAAAGCAAAGCATGAGGAGTACATAGCTGTGGGACAAGCTGTGGCAGGATTGAGTCCCTGCTCATGGAGCTGTCTGGGAAACCTCTAACAAAAGTGTAGTCAAATCAAAAGGCTTTGCAGGGAGGCTTGCACCAAGTGATACTCCTGTGCAGTTCTGGCTGGGAACCAGCTTGCAGGTCCAGAAAAAGGCTGGAAGAATTGGGATTTATAGTCTTCCATCAGGAGAAACCAGATGCCAAAATGCTGGGGTTGCCTGGAAAAGGAACCATCCTCCTCATCCTCTTCACTGCAGCATACCACCCTTCTGAGCTCCAGACACTGGGGTGCTAAGGGCTGCAGTTCCCTCCCGGTGTGCTCAAGTCAAGCAGATGTTTCTCATGCAAAGCTATGTGGCTGTGGAGACCTTCATGAAAGTGAGCTGCTGGGACAGGCTGGCACCACTCTCCCTGCAGCAAGGACACTGTCTGTTCGTGTTGCACACTGGCCCTGGAAAAGCTCCACATTTAGAAAACTCCTCAAGTTGACCTAGGAAGTCCCTGAAGGAGCAGGAACCAGGGGAGGAATTCCAATCCAGGCATGGGTTTGAGCCTGCCTGTCCTCAGGACATGTAGCCCAAGTTTCTGTGATGGAGTGGCATGAAAGGTGTTACTGTTGTGGGTCCATGTTGTCAAACCCATCAGTGCTCAAACAGGGCAGGTGTTCTCAGAAAAAGCTTTTTGCTTCACTCAAAATGCTGTTGATTTTAGCAACACTTGCTCACCAATGAGTGTAAAATTCTTCAACCCAGGAGAAAATAGTATTTTTTAATCACCACAATGTTGTTTCACTTTCTGAACAAAAATGTCTGTCTTTGTTTGAAAGTGCAGTTTTATCTGCACAGCTTAGTGACCATACCCACCTCTCTACAAGCAAAGGTATCAGCCTCCTGTTTGACTTGAAATGGAATTTCCCTTTTGGCCAATAACCCAAACCCCTCCTGTTCTACTCCTTACCCCCCTGGATCAGCCTTGATGGCTGCTGCTGAAGCCCTCACCTTGGCCTTCCTGATAAAGCCAAGTCCTAATAAGTAAATAAGCCATTTCTCAGAGGTCTCAGCCCATGCTGGCTGGGGGTCTCTGCCTGTGACAGCTGTCCAGGGTCTCTGCTCCTTTTGTGAAGCTGGTGTGTCATGCCAGCTGAGCAGCCTCTACAGGCAGAGTGCCAACCAGCCATGCTTCCCTCCCCAGGGCACAAGAGAGGAGCCAGCGTGACTGTCCAGGCACCCCCTTGTCTGAATGGCATCGCTGCTGCAGGCAGTGTCACTCTCCAGTGCTGTCACACAGCAGCACCCTTCCCTGGGACCAAATTCACCTTCTCCCATCCAGTATGTCTTCCCTGATTTCTCCTGCCCTTCTCCTATCAGCTGCTGTGTACAAAGGACTCAAACCAAACCTGTCCTTCCCCGGTGCTCTCATCACCACCGTATCTGAACCTCAAATTCAGCCAGGAGCAAAAATGCAAGTTCACTGCCCCAGGCTGTCTTCACGCAGCCGTGTCCCTGCACCGGACTGCTCCAGCCACCTGCAGCCGCCACGTCCCGGCTCCGTTTGCATGTCACCGGCAGGCAGTGAGAGACCCGGCACGGCGGCCGCAAGGGCAGAGCGGTGCCAGCGGCTGTACTGACCTGCTGCTCCGCCAGCACCTGCACGGGGCCCCTGGCTCTGCTCTCCAGCACCGCTTTCCTCCGGAGGAGCTCTTGGCCATGAAGCTCCGACCTCTCCAAGCCAGGTCCCCCAAGGGAACGCTGCCGGCGCCGGGACGCGGTACGCGCCCGTGTGTGTGCCGAGGGCTGTGTACGTGTTTGCGAGGCGGGCGAGCGTGCCCAGCACCGCCACTCCCTCGCACAAGGAAAGGAATTTCTTCCGAGAGTGCCTTATCATCTTGGGAACCTCCGCTTCCCAGCAGAGCCGCCGGCGCGGAGGTCAGTGAGTTCCCCAGAGCCATGCTATAAACAGCGCGGCAGAGCGGCTCCCGACGGCAAGAGTGGGCTGCCAGGCGCTGCCTTCGCCCCGGCGCTGCGGTGAACAGGGGCGCCCAGGCTGCCCGCGGGCTCAGCTCAGCCCCAGCCTGGCCGCCCTGGACGTGCCTCACTCCCGTTGCGAGCGGCTGCTTTGCATAAGCAGCCTCACTCGGACTCACCTGTCCCTTGCTCCTGCCTCCAGTGCTGTGTCCTTGGGGGTCAGGACCTCCTGTCCTCGCTGAGCACTGGCTGTCTTTGCAACAGTAAGGCCCCAGGGAGAGGTTCTACCTGTGCCCAGGGAGGTGACACAGGGACTCGGCTCTGAACCCCTTTCTTCTCTGGCAAAATGCAAATACAGACACATAGAACAAGAGATCTGTGGACCCAGCAGTATTTGTGCACCCCGGCTAAACTCCACAAACACAACTAGCAGGGGAAAACACAGGCTATTTTTTTTTTCTCTTTGAAACAATGAACGAGCTAGTAGCAAGCTTTCCTAATATTCCTGTTTCCTCCTCAGAAGCTGACTGTTCCTTGGCAGGTTCAAAACCAACCTCATTGCTTTTCACTTTGTTCTTTAAAAATGAACCTAAAAGAAAAAAGGAAGTCAACCTAAACCTGACTTCGGTTGGGGGAAAACGCAAACAAACAAGATGAAACATTTTGTTTCAGGTCAAACGAGCTCCTCTTTCATGGATTGGGTCGTTTGATATGCATGGGGGACTTGTTTTGGCATTAGGCGGGGCGCTGCTTTCCTTTCCTCTTCCCCTGAAAGCCCACCCAGTCCAAGCACTGATTTTAGCAGAAGGAGTCATGGGACACTGGCAGGAGCAAGCAGGGTCAGCAGGGCCATTTCCTCATTCTTGCACATTCTGCTTTTGCTTTCACCCTCTGCAACTGGGCACAGAGTGCTGATAAGCACCTGCCTGTGCCATGCTGTCTCTGCAATCCTAAACCCTTCCGGCTACACACCAGTGCCTGCCTGTTTGAGTGGGGAGCAGGAGCATGAGCGAGAGGAGCCAGCACACCATAAACTTCCACTCCTCCCTTTGCATGCCCGAGACTGAGTGGCATTGGGACAGCATCTTTCCTGGTGCGCCGGCAGCCAGGGGCAGCAGGGAAAGGAGACAGTTCCTGCAGGGCTGCAGAAAACGGGAAGTGAAAGGGTTTTGCAACAAAATGAGGGTGGCAGGTCACTGAACTGCAGCCAGAGAGGGCTGGCTTTAATACACTTCTTTTCACTGATGACCCTCACGTAAGTCTTTTCTTCCACTTCCAAGACCATTATTAGTCTCCCTGTCCTGTGGAGCACACAGCGATCCCAAGCTGCTGCCTGCAGTGGGAAGTCTGCTCCATCCGGCACCTAAAGGGTTAAGCAGGCTCCGCTGCTGAACTAAGCTGAACTCAGCGCTTCGTTTTCAGAAATGCTGAGGCCTGCTCCTCTCCATTGTTTTCAGCCAGGGCTGGAGGAAGTAAGTGCTCTTGGAAAACACACCGTGTGTGTCAGCCGTGCCTGGGTGGGTCGGGAGGCTGGGACCACCCTTTGGCACATACCACGGCTGCCCCTCTGCAGGGAGCATCACAGGCTGCTGCTTCGAGGTCTCCTCCCTGGCACTGGGGTGTGAACTCTGAGTATCCTCCCTGCTCCTGCCTGCAGCTCTCCAAACATGACTGCTGAACACGACCACTGAACATGACGTTCAAAGGCGGCGGCGCCCAAGGGAGCCTCCAGACTGTGTGGAGACAGAGCCAGGGAAGCGGAGGCCACAGATAAGGTGTGGGAAGGAAGAAGGAAGAACCAGAGCCAGCCAGCAGAGCTTCAGAGTCTGAAGATTGCTGGAGCTCTTGACTAGCATTGTGTTGCTGAGAGGAGCCTTCTACTTTAGCCCTGTTCAAACATCTTGTTTTTTTTCCTGTTAGGCTTGCAGGAAGGTTTGGAGGTGTCAGGCAAAGCCCCACTGTAATATTCTATCTGCAGGTGTCTCAGAGATTTTGCTCCAGAGAGCTTAATGGTAGAAAAGCAGCAAGGAATAGCAGTTGCAAATGGACAGCCTCACGGTGGTGCCTCTCAAAGTTTGTTTGAGGTTTTTGATGATTGCATCCCTTCCTCAGCCATCCTGCCTGCAGTGGTCCTTGCTCCAGCGCACTTACCTCACTCAGACACCATCACCCAGGCACAGGGAGAGCTTCAGCACCTTGCAGCACCACCACTGCTTTGGCAGTGGTTGCAGAGAGGACAGAAGGAGCATCACAGCAGTTTTGAGACACAAGGGCTGCCAGGGAAAGCCCCTTTCAGCCTCTAGAACAGCTTCTTCCAAGGTTGCAGAGGCAGCCCAGACATTGCATCCTCTGCTAGATCTGAAGTAACAGCTCATGAAACTGCTGCACACCCTCAGGATACTCCTCCCAGCTCCCTCTGACTCCTGTCAGGTCTCTCCTGCTTGCACTAGGACAAGGTTCCAGGGATGAGGGGTGGAGTGCCAGGCTGTCTGCCCCACAGCAATTTCATCCTGCACAAGGACACCTGCACCCCAGCAGAGCGCACAAGGACACCCAAGGAAATATATCATCAGCTTCTGATGCTCCCACCTTGTCCTGTGTCCCCAGGCAGCCCAGCTGCAGGCCTATGACTCTCCCAGGATGGAACAGGGGTTGCTCCCCACATCACTTACAGCAGAGGAGACTTTCCCACCACCTTCTAACCATTGCCTTCCCTCAAGCTGTTGTGCTCCCTCTCCTCATCTCTCTCACTGCCATGAAGCCTAGCCCCACGCTGTATCTAGCCAGGATGGCCACCTACCCCAGCAATCAGCCCCCCAAGGGTGAACTCACAGCTAGTGGACAGATCCACCCAGTCTTCACAGCACTACCCCAGCAATCAGCCCCCCAAGGATGAACTCACAGCTAGTGGACAGATCCACCCAGTCTTCACAGCACTACCCCAGCAATCAGCCCCCCAAGGATGCACTCACAGCTAGTGGACAGATCCACCCAGTCTTCACAGCAGAAAAGGGTCCTCAGGTGATAGAAATGACTCATAGCCACCTGACCTCTCTTGGCCGATGGAAGCACTGCTGCAAAGAGGTCCCCCAAGCTCTACCCTTCCTGCCTCCCTTCCAGTCACTGCTTCTCTCTTTGGCCTCATCCCTACTCTTCTCCCAGTCTGGAAGTATCTCTGTCCAGCACTGGCTAGAACATTAAATGGCCTTAACCTTATCAATAATGCAGGAGGATTGATGGCAGGTAGCTTGTAGGCAGCTGCCAGCCTCTGAGGGGCACTGAGACCTCCCTGAGTATGGCCATGCAGGACCTAGGGTATGGATAAACACTTGCAGCCCACATTGGAATAGTGAGTTTGGGCAGGATCTGACTAGGAGCCCTCCTACCTTGCTGACCTCTCTGGACCTGGAGTGATTTGAAGGAGATCCTCTCTGCTGGCCTTCATGAGGTGGCTCCTCTCCAGAGAGAGGGGCACAGGGAGAGCACTGGCTGGACAAGGCTATGTACATGTGGCTGTCTCAGCCTGTGCCCTATGGCCTTGTATGTGCTGGAAAGGTTTTCCCACAGCCCTAGGTAACCCTCAGCTATCAGGCTGTGCTGGAGACAACAAAGGAAGGTCTCTGATGTGCCTCCTATGTTCTGGGGAGCTGTTGCTGAGCCCAGAGACTGCTGTTCCTGTCCAGTAAACTGAAAAGAGGTGGCACTGTGCCTTTCTTCACATTGCACCAGGGCTGCAAGACCAAGAGGAGTAACTGTGTGCTGGCTTCTTACAAGCTGCAGATTGGTCTAAGAGCCACATGGAGGATGTGCAGGGCCCATATTGGGACACCACAGCTGGCACTGGGCCACCCTTGTAGGCAGAGTGGAGATGTATGAGTGCATTAAGGTTATTCCATCTGGGAACTGGGGATACTCACATGGGAGGCTGGGGTGTGCCCCACAGGGACATGAAGCTCTGGGCACAGGGAGGGTTAGGAGCATAACCCTGCTCTGGGCTTGCTGCATTGACCAGCCATTAGGGCAACCTTCTGAGGGGTGCTCTGGTCTGCTGAGAAACTTCCATCACATCTCCAAAGCTGAGTTTGAGATGCAAATAAATCTTCAGCATGTAAATCTCGCTGCTCCTATAAGTATGCAGGCAGCAGGGTGTGATGGTGCATTCAGCTTCCCCTAGGAAGGGCAGAACTGCTGGGACTAGCAAGCCTCTGATGATCTTGTCCTGTGCCCAGTGTCACCTTGAGGGACGTCGTGCTGCTTTTCAGGCTCAGAGCATCCCCAGCAGCCCGAGAGCCTCACGGAAGAGCTCATTAGCTGAGAGCTACCAAGCCATCAGTGCACAGTGCAGCCAGGCTCTCTCCTCCTGCATATTAATTGCCAGAGCCATTAGATGGCAGCAACCACCACGCCACCAGCGTCCCGCTGCCCAGGCAAACCAGTGTTGATGATGGGGACTGGTGTGACAGGACGAAGAGTAATGACATTAAACTGAAAAACGGCAGATTTACAGTAGATAATAAGGAAGGAAATGTTTACATTGAGGGTGGTGAAACACTGGACCAGAGAAGGGATAATGTTCAAGGTCAGGTTGGAGAGGGCTCTGAGCAACCTGCTATAGTTAAAGATGCCTCTGGTCACTGCAGGGGGATTGGAAGAGATGGCCTTTGAAAATACCTTTCCAATCAAAAATATTCTGTGATGCTATAAACGTTGCAAAAATAGCCTTGAAGCCAAGCCCTAGCCTTGCTGCCTGCAGCACTGGGGCACCAGTAGCCTGCACCTCATCCGCAGGGTAGATCCTGGGATAGGGAAACAAACCTGGGATGAGGTGAGTGCTGTGGGACTGCAGAACTAGAACTGGGCTTGCAAAGAAAAGTGAGAGAAGGCTCCAAAACCAGGGGCTTGGCACCCCAAGCAGCAGTGACAGGCTCAGTGGGAACACAAGTGTGCCCTACCAGGTCTGGACATCTTCAGGAAAGATGACTCCTGCAAATCCATCTGCAGGGGACTGCTGTGAGCACACAGCTGGGAGCTACTCACTGGTTGCTGAGTTGCAAAAGCCAGCTTCCATGCACTGTGCTAATAAGCAGTCAGTGAAGCCACACTCATTTCCTGTGGTGCTTTCATTGTCTCTGCGTTAAAGACACCATGGGTCAGGTAACATGCGGGAAAGCCTGCGTGGGATGTGCAGCCAAGGTTCGTTCCGGTGCTGCACTGGCCAGAGCTGACTGAAAATCTGAAGGAAAAACTGCTCACAAACTGCTCCCCTTGGAGAGGTTTCCCCAGGAAATGTGTTTTATTTGGAAATATCTGGAGAAAATCAAACTTTCAAAATATTTCACCTTAACTTGTCAATTTCCCTGCATTCTTCCCTTCTAGTTTCTATTCCTTTATTACTTTCCCCTGCCTCTGCTTTTACCCTGCTCCTATTTTGCCATTGAAACAGAAATAAACAGGATGAGGAAGGAGAAAGAAAAATGACAAAGTGAGCACAACCTCTCAGATCTCCAATTTTTCATTTTTCAATTTCACTCAGAGCAGGAAAATGGCCACAAAACCACATTTCATTCATCTTTGGACTGCAAAGGTATAAAATCCCAACCGTGTATTACTTTTGCTTCTTGATAGGAGCTGCAAAGGGCTGAATAGCCATTTCCATCACCTAGAGCACCAAAAAGCCAATCCAGTGCTCCTTGCCCACTGCCCACCCAGCAGGTGTTGTTATGAACAGTGCCAACTGTGGAGCCTGAGCAAGGTCATGGTTCTATGAACCATCTAATTCACACAGCTCAAGCTCAAGCTTAACCATACAGTAAAGGAAATTAAAGAATCCTGCACCTAGGTCAAGGCAGTGCCAAGCACCAATCCAGGCTGGGCTGGAGAGAATCCCTGAGGAGAGAGACTTGGGGGTGCTGGCGGATGAGAAGCTCAACATGAGCCAGCAGTGTGCACTTGCAGCCCAGAAAGCCAACCAGAGCCTGGGCTGCATCAGGAGAAGTGTGTCCAGCAGGTCAAGGGAGGTGATTCTGCCCCTCTACTCTGCTCTGGTGAGACCCCACCTGCAGTACTGCATTCAGTTCTGGAGCTCCCATTACAAGAGGGATGTGGAGATGCTGGAGTGTGTCCAGAGAAGGGCCACGAGGATGCTCAGAGGGCTGCAGCAGCTCTGCTATGAGGACAGACTGAAGGAGTTGGGGCTGTTCAGTCTGCAGAAGAGGAGGCTCTGAGGTGACCTTCTTGTGGCCTTCCAGTATCTGAAGGGGCCTTACAAAAAAGCTGGGGAGGGACTTTTTAGGCTCTCAGGGAGTGACAGGACTAGGGGGAATGGAGCAAAACTGGAGGTGGGGAGATTCAGCCTGGCTGTGAGGAGGAAGTTGTTCAGCATGAAGTGGTGAGAGCCTGGAATGGGCTGCCCAGGGAGGTGGTTGAGCCCCCATGGCTGGAGGTGTTTAAGGCCAGGCTGGCTGAGGCTGTGGGCAGCCTGCTCTAGGGTAGGGTGTCCCTGGGCATGGCAGGGAGTTTGGAAGTGGCTGATCCTTGTGGTCCTTTCCAACCCTGACTGATTCTATGATTCTATATTTAAAGAAACCTTTTGATAATCTGGGGGGAAATCCACATTTTTAGCCTTTCTCTGAGAGAAAAAGAGAAAAATCTATTAAGATATTAATTGGTTTTGCTTATCTACATGGTTTCTTTGAAGCTCTTAATGATCCAAGCTGCTTGTAAAGGTGTTGGTCTTGATGCCATTTTCTTTTAGAAAGCAACAAAGCAGCTCAGGGAGGCTAAGCATCTCGTTTTGATATTTTCAGGGTGGAACATTCTGATTTTTTTCAACTTGCAAAGCTTTGCTGCTTTAATTTTTTGTACATGAAGCAGAGGCTGAAATCAGAATGAAAGCTTTCAGTTTAAGCTAATTAATCCAAACACTTTGATTCAGATCCCGTTGTGTTTTCTCAATTTTGTTCTCTGGGAATTTAAGTGTCTGCATTCCATTTTTAGATCAGGGACAAAACAAATCAAAAGCAAGAAACAACCAAATGAGATTTCCAAGAAAAACCATAACCTGCTGCTTACCCAGGGCTAGCCATTCTGTGGTGGTTTGTGTGCTTAGAAGTGTGAAAAAAAAGGAGAAGAAATTATCATTTCTTAATTACATCATTCAGTCTTCTTCTGACCTGCACAGGCAGCATGGTCCAGAGACTTGGCAGGAACTTTGCCACCAGCCCCTGGAGCATGGAGTGCCATGCTCTGGTCCAAAGGTCCCCCTCAGATTTTCCTGGGCTCACCTTGATGCTCAGTTTCCCCATTGAACAATAGCAGGTAATAAAACAAAGCCAAAGAAAACCAACAAAACCCAAGTTGTTGCGACGATGCCACTGCAGCAGTGAGAAAGCAGCAGCATTTGCCAAGGTGAAATAGCTCTTTCTGAGCAAGTGGTGCTGCCTGAGCAGCTCTGGGAAGACAGGAGGTGTGCCATCCAGTTCCCTTGAGCAGTGAGGTCCAAGGGCTGGGCTCCTGACAGGCAGTTTATGATGGGCAAGGCCATCCATTAATAACATCTAGGGATCCCTGACCTAATGGCTGATGGGAGGGAGGATGTTTCTTCCTTCCATCAGTCCTCACTGCTTCAGGGCAACTTAAAAGGGAAAACTAAAAATAAACCCAACTTCCGATGACCTTTAACGGGTTGAAACGTAGTTGGCAATGGGAAAGCAGGTCAGGGACCTCAGGGGCCAGAGCTGCAGCTGGTATATATCTCCCTCTGCATCACTTTGCTGGTGCTGCTCAGCAAGAGCTGCCAGCTGGCCTTTTTGGGGTGACTGTCCCCAGTGGGTCTCCACTTGCCCTGCAGCAGGGTTGGGAGAAGGAGCTGCACCCGTGTGGTGTGCAGAGACTCAGCCGCATGTGCAGAGGGGGAAATGAAGCAGCCCCATGCCTCAGGCAGTAGGTCTTGGTATTGCCCAGAAGCCTCAGCCTTGCTGCATGCCACAACAGTGCTCCTTGGCTTTTCTGGCACGCTGCTGCTGCAGAGGTCTGTGCAGGGACCTCAGCTCTCCTAAAGGGCTGGAGCATAAAAGACTTAGTTTTTAGGACAAAACCTGGATTCTAATGCCCTAGACCCTTTGCCATAGCTGACCCTTCCCTTAGATAGATCATCTTCTCCTGATGTCCTGATCTTTCAGGAGGGCAGGTGAAGGCCCAGCACTCCCAAATGCAGGGCAAGCTCTAGAGCTTCTGTTTTCATTCATCTGCTTTTCATTTGGGAACATTTGTTGCACCTGACCTAGGGAGTCAGTGCCTGCAATGGTAAGATGGATAATGTCAGAGGACCTGTAGCTCCTCCTGTGCACCGCATAGGCATCCCTTCCTGGCTTTCCAGGATGGCTGTGGTGCACACCAGCATTTCCTGGAGCAGATCCAGCTCACAACCATTCTCAACTGTCTGGGTATATTCGTTTCATCAAAACTATTTGCACAGCACTAAAATTAATGGCTGAAAATGTGTGTTTGCTTGGAAGTAATCTATCATTTGATTATCACTTTAATGCAGGCAGCCTGGGGAACATCTGCCTCTGCCCGTCTGCATCTCCTCCTGCCGACGTGGGGGATTGCTGGGAAGGGCTGTTGTGCTGCTCTGTAAACTGGAAGAAAGCCAAACCACTGGCAAATGACTTGGTGGTTGCTGTGACTGAGGAAGGGGAGTGAGGTCCTGTGCTGGATGGGGCACCAACTGTGCTGTCAGGTCCCACCACAGTCGTAGAGGCCCCTCTTAAAGCACCCACTGTTCAGTTTGCTGCCACTGATCCCAGCTGCTGTGTTTCCAAGGGACCCTGGAAAGTACTTCTGTCATCACTAGAAGAGTAAATATGGCTTTGCACTGGGGCACCAGGCAGCAGCATCTGATTGCTCCTGTCTTTGCCTCTGCCAGATCCCACCTTGCAAAGGGAGGCAGGGGACAAGAAAAATGGGTGGGGAACTGCCCAGCGAGGCAGAATTTCCTCCATCCCATGACAGCCCATGGGCTGTCTCCAGACCCCTTCGGCTCCTCTGCTGCCTCTTGGGAAGATTCTAGCCCTGAACTTACAGGCTTTTTTTGGAAAATGTCACCAGCTTCTGAGTCAGAGTCCTGCCTCTCTGCAGCCTGCCCAGCGCTTCATGCGAGGCATCGGGCTCTGCCGGGCTGGGGTCCCCACAGGCATCTCACTGCTCTTGCTTGGACTTAATCTTCTTGCTGAGAAAGGAGAGCTTTTTGGTGCCAGCACACATGCAAGGGGTCTGCCAGGAGCTGAGGCTGTCAGGGAAGTGTTCTGCCAGCTGATGCCTGTGGGACAGGCAAACACATTTGTGTTACAGCACCCCGGAGCAAGGGCTGCAGCTGGGATCTCTAGCCAAGGCACTTCCATTTTACCTGCAGCTGTGATTCACAGAGCCCAGTAGTGAAGGTTGTTCACCAGGATGACTACCAGTTGAAAGGGAAACAAAGTGGGTGGAAAGCCTGGGGCTCCTACACAGAGACCTCTGAGAGCTGTTCCATGTGGAATTCTACGCGTGTGTGCTTCAATCACATACGTATGTGTCTGTACCTAGGTGTGCTGGAATGGATGCCAGAGCTTGAAGTAAGCCAGAAATGCCAGAGCTGGGGCTGTTGATGAATCATCCACCCATACACTTTGGGGACAGAGATGCTAACAAAATCTGCTACCTCCCTGACTTCTCCTAAACCTGTCTCTCCTAGTCTTGAGATCTGCTCTTTGATATTTCCTTTGCATTCTCTTTGCTATTCTTCACATGGTGCTCAAGTCACGCAGGAGGAAAGAGGAATCCCCTTCCCTGGGCTTTTATCCAGGCATCCCACTCTACAGCAGTGGGATGGGGACTACTTTTCTGGCTGTAGGGGCCAACATCCCCTACTAGGGACAGTGATTGCTCACAGCATCATATGGAAACACGAAGCGGGGTGGCTTCCCGTGCCACCCATGGGAGAAGTGGTGAGCCTGATTTATTCTGGTTCCTGGTATTTGTATAGCTCAAGATACCTTCTGAGCCCAGCTCCTGATGATTCCACATGCAGCCACCAACGTCCCTCTCTTCTAGTAATCAGCCAGCCTGTGTTCAAGCCAAGCACTGGCAAAAAAAGAAACACAATTATCAACTGGGTGTAGGAAGTTTGGTTCAGCTGACTCTCTTTGGCATCTTATAAGGGCGCGGAGGCAGGAATAAGAAACCCATTGTCCAGGGAAGTAGTCAGTAAAACTCAGTGAATTTACCCCCACATCCCTTTTCCCTGAGTGATGCAGGGTCCTGCAGGCAGCAGCTTCCTCTGCACAGCCTGAGCTCCGTGGTGGTGCCGGGTACTGAAAGAAGCAGGCGCCTTATGGGAAATACACGCATCTAATAATTGCTGTGAAAGCCTGTGTTGCACTGCACAGATACAAAGGGATGAAAGCAGGCTGTGTGAACATCCTGACATTGCCTCGTTTCTGACTTCTTGTCTCAGGCATCACCCACACCCCTTTATGGCAGCTTTTTCATCCAGTTTCCTCAGCCAGTGGAAAGGAAATGGGATTTCCCAAACACCCTGGGACAGTGCTGATGGTGAGGGGCTCCAAACAGTGCCCTGCACCACGGGCCAGAAGCCAGGTATCAGCGTGGGAGCCACTGGCCAAGGTAGATGAATGCCAGGAATTTGCATAATTTGCTGTCAGCTCACAAGTGCTGAAACACCAAAATCCACGGCAGGGGCACCTAGTGCCCTGCCTACCTACCTTGCTGGCAGTGCCTGCTGCATCTGGCACAGCTCTGTGGTGCTGGGACCGTCTGTCTGAGAGAGAATGAAGGCGAAGACTTTCTGTGCTGGTGCCCTATGAGCTCCACCAAAGCAGCCCATCCTTCTCCACAGCCCTCTGCAATGCCAGCCTGTCTCCACTGGAAATTTCAAGTTGTTCTGAAGGCAGCAAGTTAACAACATTTGGAAACCAGGTCAGCGGAAGAAGCTTAATTAGCTCTCTGAACCGTGGGGACCAGCTCAGATGGTGTCTGCTTTATTGACTCCTTGAATGGGTGATATTGATACGAGAGACATGAGCTCTTGCCATGTCAGGGACCTGCATTGTCTGCCCAAAGAAAGGACACCCCACGTACTTCTCAGACACAAGGGAACTTTCACACAGGAGCATGGGACAGCCTGCACTGTCAGCAACACTGCTTTCCCCTTGCCTGTTCCACCCAGCCACTCAGGGGACCCCCTACCCCACTGGCTGATCCTGACGTTCCCACCTACTGAATGGTTCTTGGGAGGGGACAGAGATGAAGTGGAAGAGGCAGCAGGGCTTGCAGTGAGCTGGCTGTGTCACCCACAGCACGGGCATAGCTCACACGACCTGCTACCTGTACTGTCATGTCACCACAAACATCTGCTGCCACAAATAAAACAGTGAGAGAAAGGGAAAGCAAAAGGCCCTCTCCAGGCGGCATTCCAGCCCCAGGAACGGGAGAGATGCGGCGCCTGTCACATCGCATGAAAAAACCCTTTCATTAGTGGCAGGATCGTCGCTTGCCTCTTTGAATCACAGCTCAGCCTCTCAGGGGCTCTGCAGGCGAGGTGGGCACAGCCTTGTCTCTACTCACGGTCTGAGAGCAGCTCTGCTGGGTAAAAGCTTTATTCTGACAAATTAGCACCTCACGAACAAAACAAGGAGCTGGCGGCTTTGAAGCCCCTCCAGGAATCCTGATGCGCTTCCAGCAGAGGAGGTTCTTGCTGTTCGTGAGGGAAGAGCCCCCTCTTCATTCTGCAGTCAGGTGCCACGCAGACATCCACATCCCCTCCCCGCATGGGACTGTCAGGACAGCCAGGTATGGCCAGCCTGGACAGCTGTTGAAAGAGAACCTCGGCACTAGAGGAAATCCAGGTTTTCAGGATAAATTGTACCCCTCCCTGGCCACCCCTGTCCTGGGACAGTACTTCTTTGCGCACACAGGGCCAGGCTGGAGAGCAGGTGGTGCTGGAGTGGCAGCCGGTCCCACTCAGGGCTGGATGGCAGCAGCGTCAGGCTGGGTGGGAGCCCTGTTGCAAAGAGGGATCAGTCTGGGGATCCTGTTAGCTGCAGGCAGAGACGGAGACAGGGCTGAAAGCAAGGCAGTGAGTAGGTCACCAGGCAGGGCAGGGCTGAATCACTGAATCGTTTTGGTTGGAAAAGACATTTTACACTGTTGAGTCCAACCATTATCCAGAGCTGTTGCCCTGTGAAGACACGGGGCAGCAGGAAGGACGGGATAGTGCAGTGGGCAGGGCTGGACTGTGGGCAAGGCTGCAGGCATGGCAGGGTTGCACCCAGGGCAGTGGGCAGGTAGGGCAGAGTAGAACTGCAGGCAGAGCAGCAGGCAGGGCAAGGGGCAGGCAGGGCAGGGCAGCACAAGGCTGCGGGCAGGGCAGGGCAGCGGGCAGAGCTGCAGGCAGGGCAGCGGGCAGGCGGTGCCCAGCAGATGGCGGCGGTGCCGAGGCGGCGCATCCCGCAGCCTCCCCCGGGGCCGGGCCGCCGCCCCCCGCACTGCCCAGGGCCCTGCCCGGCGCTGCCCCGCACTGTCCGGTGCTGCCCCGCCCGGCGCGGTCCCCGCGGGTGGCCCGGTGGGGCGGGGCGCGGCGCTGCGCGGCCCCCGCCGCGGCTCCACACCCGCTATAAGAGGAGCGGCCGCGGCCGTGCTCCGCAGTGTATGGCCGCGCTGCGCTGGCCGGCTCTGCCGCCCCGCCGGGACCCTCCCCCGGGCCGGCCCCGGGTGTCCCTCCTGCCCGCCTCGCCCCCTCCCAGCCGTCGACACCCTTGACCTTGCCGTTCGGGGGCGAGAGCGGCGGCAGCCGGGGAGAGAGGGAGGAGTGCTGGGTCGCGGAGCTGCCTTGGGATGCGTTAGCCGGAGGATAGCACAGAAATATTTCTGCTAGGAAGGAGAGAGGCAACCTCCTCCCACTGCCGGGAGGCGGAAGAAAAAGAGGATTTAAAGAGCATCTTTGCCCCCATTGTTGAATGAGAAGGGCAGAGGAGGACCAGCAAGATGAGCACTAGCAGTAAGTATGGCTTTCCCTCGCATTCGCTATGGGGACGGGGCTGCTCTTGCACTATTTTAGCAGGGGGGGATTTGGAAAGAGAACATCACAGCAGGGTTGAGAACCAAACAGGATGATTTTTTAAATTTCTGCTATTGTTACTGTGTTGTCTGCCTTTTGCTTTCTGACAGCATCTTGCTTTGCTGGCCTTTTTTTTAATGTGGACTAAGCCATGGTGCTTGTCTCCACCGAGTACTTTTCTTGGCTTGTATTTCTGGGTTTGGAGGGCAGATCATGGACTAAAATGTCGATATGCAACATGGTGAGAGGGAGCCAGGAGCACTCTGACAGGCAGCAGACTCACTTGCTGATTGCACTGCCTGCATATAAATGGACACAGGGGGAACAGCCTGACTGGGAAGAGAGACCCAGAAACCAGTGACCTGAGCAAAGCACAGGTGCAGCACTGAAAAACATCTCCCTTGAGCAGCTAAGGATGTGGGTGTTTCTATTGTGCGTGTGAGACACGGAGCCTTTCATGCACTATGCATGAATTTCTAAAGAAGCAGAGCTTGGAAATGTGCTGCAGATGAGAGCTGGCACCTGGTACTAGTCTGCTTACTTCTGATTTCATGCCCTTGTTGTAAAGTCTGGAAAGATTGGTCGGGTTTGACCAAGTCACAATCAGTTTCTTTTTCCTGGCTGATATGATGTGTGACAGCTGCACCCACCTTGCCAGCACAGCTTTGATCCATTCCTTTAAAGGTGGTGAGCCCCCAGCTGACAGAGTTAATGCTGATGGCCACCTGAGGGTCTTCCTCCTGGGATAACAAGCCCTAGGAAGATGCCCTCCCTCCCGTGGGTCCTGGAGGCTATATGCAGAAAGGACTCCCCCAGACAGAAAACGGCAGGGCAGTGACTTCTCTGTGTGTTGAGGTTTCTCAATCCGAGAGCTTGGGGTGGTTCCCAAGCAAAACACCGTGAAAAATACCTTGGCACGCTGCAAGGCAACAGAACAGGTGATTCCAGCTCGGTTGGGCTGTGTCAGAGGCAAGAAAACTTTCCAGGTGCCCTCTGCATAAGCCACACCTGCAACAGGAGCTAGCCCCCTTCCCAGGGGAGTGGGGCTGGTAGTGCCCAGGTAGGAAACAATAGGGACTGATTCTTTCCGAGCCTGCTGATAACTGATGGCTGATAACAAAGGGTCCTCCCTCTGCCTCTCCGAGCGGTGGATTTGGGTCTGAAGCGGAGGGCTGGGATGGCACACGATGCTCACTGGGGTCAGTGACCAGAGTGGTCAGGTGGGACTGTTAATCTTCCTCTAAGCCGATTTTGACAAATGTGTGTTGGTTCCTTTTGGGATTCCTTGCCAGCTCTTAATAGCCAGCTTGGCTGCTGATAGTGATAAGAGCTGTTTATGGTACTGGTGTGCTATAACTATCTGATTGTGCTGCAAAACTCCTTTACCGAGTCCTCCCCCACACAGAGAGGGGTGCCAGCAAACCCAAACGTGCTGCCTGCCTGTTGCTCTGACATGACTCATGGGAGGAGGCCACTGGGCAGGCAGCAAGCATCGAGATGGAGCTAGGAGCCTCTTGGGAGGTGCTGCTGCCTTACTCTGTGACCTTGGGCACATTGCTCAGCCGTGCCTCAGCTTCTGGATTTGCCAGCAGCAGGCTGCCGCCATGGCTCTTGCCCAGCCCCTTGGATATCTTTACAGTCTTTGCCTAAATATTGCCTGAATATCACTTTCTAAGCAGTTCTGTGTTTTAGCAAAGGTTTGGGAACACTGGCAGTCACTTCCTGTGCTATGGGATGATTACCTATGGTCCCTCTGGGACCACACCTGCCAGAAGGACTGTGCACCCCTGCAAGGCAGAGGGCTCTGCTCTGCAGGGCTGCTAGATCTTTTTTTTTTCCCCAGTAGCCAAGGGGTTCAAAGTAGGTCTTGCTATACTCAAGTGCTGGCTCACATTTGTTCTTAGCCATGGAATGATCCTGTTCCAGCTGGTTTTGTGAGCCAGGCATGGGGTGCAGAGCCATCTCCTCTGTCAGCATGTTCTGTGACTACTGTGAATGCTGCCAAAAGCACTCTGTTCTTCCTGCTGCATCACCCAGCTCTGCACATCCTTACCCAGCCTGTATCTCTCGTGTCCGTGAGACATGCCTGCAAGGCAAAAAAGGAGCTCAGGAGCCTTGTGTCAGTGCCCTTTATTATGCCATCTCTGTTTCACCTCACTGGTGCTACCTGGCAGTGTCCTGCAATGTCTTTTGCAGCCCCTTTGCTAGCAGCCAGTGACCCAGAGGACCATGGTGTTTCTTGTTGGTCAGAGACTCCCCAGCTCTGCTTGCAGCTCTGCCTCCCAGGCATGGCCAGCTCTGCTGCTCTCTGATTATTTTTTTTAATCGTTGCTTGGTGTTGAGTGTTTTGGGTTCTTGCCCAGCCCATGTAGTGACTGAGAGCTCAGATGTGGTGGGATCCAGCCAGCAGGCTCAGCTACACTTCAGCCTCCTCAGCCTGGCCTCTCTTGTGGTACACAAGACTATGCCTGTGCAGATGTGAAGAGACAGGGAGACACAGGAGGAGGACAGATGATGAAGCCAAATTGTTCATGAAGTGATTTACAGATGTACCCGTAGCTGCAGGACCAAAATTTTGGGGCTGGCAAATCAATGAGATGTGCAGCTGAGGATAAAACAGCACCATCTGATCTGTGAATTCCCACCACTCCTTCCGTTTTAGCTGCTTCATTTTGATAGTTCTTCTATCCTGTCTGAAGCTGACGTGAAGCAGGAAACCTGGGGCTGTAGGCTGTGGCTGGCCCCAAGCCATGCTGTTGTACAAAACTCTCCATGAGGCCTCTGGGGAGCTCTGGGCAGGATTTGCTGGGCTGTGAAGGTGTACATCTGAAGATGCTTTGTGCACAGCACACAGGAGTTCTTGCCTGCCCTAGTGAGGGGAGAAGGGTTTGCTTTTCACTCTGTTGTGAGTCACAAGGTTAGAGGCCACTTGACAGAATCAACCAGGTTGGAAGAGACCTCCAAGATCATCCAGTCCAACCTAGCACCCAGCTCTGGCCAATCAACTAGACCATGGCACTAAGTGCCTCATCCAGGCTTTCCTTGAACACCTCCAGTGATGGCAACTCCACCACCTCCCTGGGCAGCCCATTCCAATGCCAATCACTCTCTCTGGGAAGAGCTTCCTCCTAACATTCAGGCTATACCTCCCCTGGAACAACTTGGGACTGTGTCCCTTTGTTCTGTTGCTGGTTGCCTGGGAGAAGAGACCAACCCCACCTGACTACAGCCTCCCTTCAGGTAGATGTAGATAACAATGAGGTCACCCCTGAGCCTCCTCTTCTCCAGGCTAAACAACCCCATGCGAGAGCATGACGCAGAGAAGCAGAAGCCATATGGAAATCTTGCCTTTAAGGTGAAGAGGAAAAGGCCCATGATCTTGGGTGTAAACTCATATCCCAAGGCTGCAGAGCCAACCAAGTGGCCCTGAGGGTGCAAGTGATGTGCTGGCCAGGAAGGTGGCCTCTTCTCCTGGCCTCATCAGGTGTGCAGTGAACATTTGGAGGACACAGTGTTGATATTTACAGTAGCTGTGCTATTTATACCTCCCACTCCAGTTAGCACTACTAATTGGTTGCAAATGGATTCATACATTCATAAACAGGTCTATCAGTGTTGCTCTGCATTTCCATTGTGGCTGGATCCTGTAATGCAAACCCTTACCCAAGAGAGCATCTCTTAAAATCACCCCTGGAAATCTATGTTCTCTGTTCAACCTCTCCCTCAGAAGCTGGCCTGGTGCAGAGATTTGAATGTGACCAATGCTGTGCTTTGTGCTCATTAAAAGGAAAAGGGCTGAGGCTGTCAATTGCTTCAGGAATTAAAGACTCTGAAATGTGTGAGTAATCCCATCAGCATTAAAGGTAGCCATCATTTTGGATGCTGCAGGTCCATGAAGTGAATATGATCTGCAAGTAGGAGTCACCCTGATGGGACCCATGGAGGGTGGTGTTTGCACGTTGTCTCTCTTTGTCCAGCTCTGTTGTGGTGGGAGAGTTGCTGCTGAAAGTCTTGGCACTGACCTTGTCAGGAGCAAGGTGCCCCTTGTTTAATGGACTCTGGTCTGAGCAAAGACATGCACAGCTCTTGGGGGACTCCTGTGCTGAAGCAGGTTTGGCAGGCTTCAGATCAGTGTTACTATGGATCATTGAAACTAGTTCACAAAGCAGAGATCTTCCAGACTCCTTTCTGTCTCCCTCAAGAGAGAGACCAGAATCTGTCCTCATGGCAAATTAATTCAGGGTAGAGGGAAGCAGGACCATCTATTTGCCATCCTCTTTCCTCTGTGCAGCTGACAGCCTGTTGGAGCACAGAGAGCTCTTGCAGAGGGTTTGGTATGTGAAGTGGAAAGTTTTCCCCAGACCACCCAAACCCCTGGCACCTCTCAGATTCCTGCTTGGAGGCTCCCTTAGTCTCAAAGCTGCAGAAGGAGACGTGAGAAGAGGCTGGCATTTGGGCAGAAGGGCTTCATGACAGATACTGATGAATGCAGCATATTTGCTTGGTTATTTCTGTCTTTCCTAAATCATGCTCCCAGTTACAGGATGATCCACTAAGCATAATTACCAGTAATCTCCAGGCACATGTGGTTACAAGGTGTTTACCAGCAAACTCTGTTAAGTCCCTGTGTAATTAAAAAGGAAGCACGTGGTGTTGCACGTCCCTGGGAGCTCCAGCTCTGCTCTGTACAGCTCATCAGGCAGGGTGATTCACAAGGTTTCCCCACCCAGCAGGGTAGGACCTGCTGAGGAGGACACGGTGTTTCTCCTGTGTTCAGAAGTGCAGTGAATCCGAGGAGATTAGCCTGTTGGTGTGATGAGAAGTGTTAGTCTTGCCAGTGAAGAGGCTCCAGTTTTGCAGGAGTGACACCAGCCAGTCCTGGGGGCTTATGGTACAAATGAGCCTTTTCAGTTGTAGCACTTGTAGGGATAAAACATATCCCCAGTGAGGGGGGACCCAGCAGAGTGAGGTGCTGACTAGAGCAGAAGCACTGTTGCATAGTCCCTGGGTGCTTGGTGAGAATGGCTTTGGCCAAATCCTTCTGCTCCTCATCCCTGCTACCCCAAGAGCTGCTGGACAGGCTCTTTGTGTACAGTGAGGAAAGAGGCAGAGCTCTGGCAAGTTATCAAGGAGGAGGTTTTTAGAAGGAAAGGGGATGGGTGCAGGTATGACAGAAGGAAGATGAGACACTGGTGCAAGCAAGACATAAAGCTGCCTCTTAGTGTGTTCTCTCCAAACCCAACTATGAATGTTACCTGGCATCCCTGTGTCCCCAAGGAGGGCTTTAGCACTGTTCTTGCAGAATTTGGGCACCAAGGCTTTCAACTTGGATCTTGGTCCTTTCAATTAAGCCCAAATCTGCTGCCACAGACAACTTGATAAAAATGGTGCCCTCTGTTCTCTGGACAGCCTAGCAAAGGGACAATCATCTGTTGCATTTGCTTCAGTGCTAAGAACGTTCAGAGCCCAGGCAGCTTCTCCCTAGCCTCAGGTTGGTGGATAGATTCTCACCAAGCATTTTTTGGGCTCTCCTGCAAACCATTTTTATTGGCAGCCTGTCCTTTGAAGAGCAGAAGCTGTGGGAAGTGGCCCTGCAGGCCAGTGAAGTGCATGCTGTAAAGTCAGTTGAAGCAATTGAATTATCTCAAGGGCCTACCATGCTCTTATAAATAGCAAATTTTCTAGTGACAAAGTGGTGATTGGTTTTTTAGCCAGATAACCATCAGTGATGCTAGCAGGCTCTGTTATTGACAGACTATCCTGTTAGCAGCAAGCAGCCCATGTGGCTCAGCCTTTGCTCTCTGCAGAGTTGTGGAGGAGTGAAAGTAAACCCACCAAGTTCTTGGCAGACCCATCATGGTGCCATAACAAAGTGGTTGGAACACCTCAATTGGATGTTTTTAGACTAAATACATCAGTGCACCACCTCCTGGGGGGAAACTGGTGATGGCAAGGAGCGAGCTTTGCAGGATGAAAGGGAGCTTGAGTGTGACCAAAGTAGCTATAGGGGAGGCAGAGGTTGAATCCACATGTTTCAGGCACAGAATGCTTGGCTGTGAGCAGTTCAGGACCAGTGTGGCAGGCTGTCTCACAGCCTGCAGCAGGGGAGGTGGTTCTTGCTCAGAGGACACCTAGGCTGTTCCACGTCCTCCTGTGCCCAGCATCTCTGTGTGTGATTGATTGCACTGATGCACAATCCTGATGAATGTGCTTTGCTTTCTAGAAAGGTCTGTCTGAAGCCAAGCAGGACCGAACCAATGTAGTGTGGCAGCAAACTCAGATGCACAGCTCTCATTTATTTGCTGGTGGCTCAGCTTGTTGGTAGGCAACAGTTTATACAGGTATTTTTCAGTTCAGGTGTAGTCTTCTGAATGCTTTATCAGCATCAGCCATGAGCCCTGGCCTGGGAATTGATGTGCCTTCTCTGCTGCCTGAGGCAGAGATTTAAAATAAAGGAGCTGGTACTATAGTTTCCTTTGTGTAATCTGTCTGACCTTCCTTTCTTCTTACCCTTTCTATCCTAGAAAGGTCCTCTGAGCCCCAAGCATCCCTCCTCCTTCTGTTAATAGACATTTCCCTCTGCTTCTATCTTGTTTCTGAGACTTGGAAGACTGGGAAAGTCCTTGAGTGAAGGTTTCTCTGAGGAATGGGACAGAGTAAGTAGGGAGGATGTCCTGGAGTCTGAAACTATCCTGTTTGCTTCTGTATACTTTCTTGGCAACGTGTGGCATGTTTTGGAGAGCACCACACTGCTGTGGGTCAGGAAGGGCTTTGCTGGCACAATGCCAGCCCTGGGAGCTCCTCACCCCAGCTTAGTCCATGGCAGTCTGAATTTGAGTTTTGGGGTTTGACTTGTTCTCATGGCAGTGAGTTACATCTGTTTCTCAGATACATGCAGCCAGCCTGTGGTCTGCTGCTGGACAAGACAAATGTAGCCTGGATCATGCTCCAAAGTGCGAGCTCCCAAAGTGCCAGGCTCCACAGTTCAGTACCCCTCTCAAAGTCACTCATAGCATCTCACTTGTGAAAGCATGTTGCAAGGCCCTGCAGGTTCTTCCCAGCACCTGTGGTTTGTACTAGCTGATCCCCAAAGATCTTGGCTACTGTTCTGCTGACATCCATCTTGCTGCCAGCTCTGGGGACCGTTTTGTGCAGAGGCTTCCTGGGGAGGACTACTCAGCCCAGGGACACTTGCCAGCAAAGGGGAGCTATTTTGAAAGCAGCTGTGGGACTGGGTGGGTTTTTCCCTAGCTCAGAAGCACTTGTTGGGACATGTTGAATGCCCTGGTGGGGATCTCCCAATCACAGCTGCTCCTCTGCCTGGATTTTTAGTGGAGCAAGGGAGAACCCCAGCAGGGTGGCTGGCTAAGGGTGGCTGTTTCACTTACCTGATCAGGGACTTCTCTGCTAAAAGGTTTAGAAGAGGAGGAGGGAAAGGTGCTGTGTTTCACCCCATCTCTGTTGCTCATCAGGAGCTGTAGCCCACCCAAGCCCCAGAGCTGTCTGAGAGGGGCAGCTGCCTCCCCTCAGCAGTCCCTCACAAAAAAGAAGGGGCTTCCTTTCCCTGGCCCCAAGGCAGGCTTGGACCAGGGTTTGTCTGTCAGCCCCTGCTGCCCTGCCTGTCTCATGCTGCACTTCCTGGGTTAAACCTCTGCCTGGCTTTGCTACAGTGGTGCCCAGGTGGAACAGTGGGTGGCTTTTGCAGCAGGCTGGTGTGGCTACAAGGTCTGCATCAGCTGGGGTGCCTGTGTGTGACTGCATGAGCAGATTGGTCTCTGGGCTGCCAGTGAAGACCTACAGCAGGTCCCCGTGGTTTGTGCTTGTTCTGTGAAATGGAGGTCAATGGTCAGGTGCTGAGTACTGCAGAGGCATAGAAAGGCTCTCTTGCATGGCCCAAAGAAACAGGGTCTGGGGCAGACAAAGGTTTCAGAGCCCCTTTGAAGGTGATGCAGACCCCACTTGCTCTCAGCAGCCCAACTCAAATGCAGTCCACGCAGGGCAGCAACCTGGGCAGTGGCCTGGGACCCAAGTCCGGACAGCAGCTCAGCACTGGCTTCTCTGCTATCTGAGCAGGCAGATCTGCTATGGACTTTCCCTCTCTGCTCTGTCACAGCTGTCCTCTGTGTGATGGAGCACAGGCTGCCCTGTCCTCACTCACACAGCATCTCGCCTGCTCTCTGATCACAACACGTTGCTGCTCCCTGCAAACCCATCCTTCTGTGCACCTCAGCAGCCTTGTGCTGTGCCAGGGCCATGAGGTGTCCATCTCTGCCACCCTGCTTCCCCTTTCTGCAGCATCAGCTCGCAGTCCTTTGAGGATGAAGAAGGTGAAGCAAGGTTGAGATGAGCTCCCTCTAACCTTCTACATGCTATAAATAGCTGCATCACCCAAGCATCGTCTGGGAGTGCTGTGACCAAGTTCAGGCTCCTGGCGCTTGGGTGGCAGACGCACCCAGCCCTTGGAGAGGAGGGTTCCCCGCGGGTCCCGCCGGTGACACGTGTCACCGCATTAGCGCTCCGCGGGACACCTCTCAGGTTATGCACAGCTTAATCCCAGCTGGCAACCGCCGAGGCTGGTGTCCTGCGGCTGGGTCAGTGTGCCCCTGCCTGACTGGCAGCGCCAGACAGACAGCTGGCACCAGGGAGCCTGCCCCTGTGGGAGAGCTGTAGCAGCCTGCCTTTGGTTCCTGCCAGGCTGTGCTGGGGTGCAGGTGGCGTGGGTGGGCCAAGGCGAGGGAGTCCAGGCAGACCTTTGGGAGGGAAGGGGAAGGCAGCGCTTCTGTAGGGAATAACCAGATCAAGGAGAAAAATGTGGGCTTTGTGTTGCTGGGGTGCGTTGCCATGAATGCTTCCTCACTCCTGCCATCCAGGCTGGGCTGTGTTGATCAGGAAGACCTTAGTGTTCTCTGTCTATTCTGACTGTCACCAGAGATTTGGTTCTTGGGGCAGGCTGTACCTTTGAAGTGAGTTTTGCTGGCAGCACCAGCATATCCCTCACTTCTTGACTATTAACCAGCATGGGGGCTGAACACTACAGCAGTTTACATGTGCATGGCTATGCAGGGAGAAACACAACCATCTTCTCAGCAAGGAAATTCTCCTTCAGCTGGTAGCAGATGCTAAGGCACGAAGCTGGATGATCCCCAGCTCAGAGCCTTTTATTCAGTGAGCAAACCCATCCCTTCATACTCCCACAGATGCTACTGGAGAGGACTTGCACTGCTACCCCACCATCTGGCCTAACAGCCTTCTTGGGAGAGCACTGGGTTTTGTCTCATCCTTCTCCTCTAAGATGGGACATGCCTCTCAGTGCTGCCCGGGGCGAGCTGGCCAGAGAGAGCTGAGGGACAAAGCGTGGATGTTCTCCCCTCCCCTGCTTTTGAGAAGTCACTGCCTGTGTGGTGAGTTATGCGGTGATGATGGCTCGTGATGGGCTACATATAAACCCCCTCGCATCCCTGAGGATGCTACCAGTTGAGAGCTCTTATGGCATTTTAAAAATAGCCAGAGAGGGGGAGAGGATGAGAAGATGGATAGGTAGGTGGATCCCTAATAAGGAGAGAAGAGGAAACAGCTAAAGGGGGAATGGAAAGACTTTAGTGAACGGCATGCGAGTGATTGCTGAGGGAGGGAGCGGTGTGGTCATGCTGAGCTGCATGCCCAGCAGGAATGGGAAACCCTATAAAAAGCCTGACTGAGAGATATGTTACTTGCACGTGCTGAACGTCATCTTGGGCTGTGACTCCTGTGGGAGCTCACTGTGTTCTAAAAGTAGCCTTTAAAAGTAATCTATGACTTGGATGTCTGGGCTGGGCTGGCTGCTGCAGCTCTTCTGTGATTCCCCCAAGCAGCTCCAGGCTCATCTCTGCTGCTTCCCTGCTCTGAGGTTCAGGCTGATGGATGAGGTTGGTCCTGGCTCTGGCTTTCCCCAAGGTGGCCTTTCCCACCTGGGCTGTGCTCCAAGAAAGATGCTGAGAGCTGTCTCACTGCTCTGTCTTCTGGCTTTCTGCTGCCTGGCAGCTTGCAGACCCCAGAGGCGAGATCTGGTCGGGGGGGGGGGGGGGGGTCTGGGGCACAGTTCTCCAATGCCTGGCTGGAGCAGTGGTCCCAGAGCTAGTGGCAGGATGTCCCTTCAGTGGGACAGCCCTGCTCAGCCTTGCATCCCTGCCACAACAGTGTCTCCTTGTTCGCAGGAAGTGGCTCCAGGCTCTTTCCCGTGCTTGTAGCAGCAATTCCCATCACTCAGGGAAGATTGTACAGAATGTCTCTAAGAAATGCTAATTGCTTTGGCTTGTGCTTGGTACAGCAGAGCCACTGGGCACCCAGAGACCTTAGTCAGTGTAGAGGTCTGCCAGGCCCTTTTCTTTCCCCTAGAGAGTTGCTGGAGCTCTGCTGTGGCTGTTGCTGATCCCCACCTCTCTGGGCCCCGGCTGAGCTGTAGGCTGGCACCCAAGCTGGTCCAGATGTGGTCCCAAATACCCGATGGCACCAGGCATGATGCATTCTCATCGAGGTGTGGCAGTCCTGGGGTGAAGCACCCCAAGTGCAGTGCCCAGCAGGCACAGCATGGGGTCAGGTGCACCACTGGTGCTGGAGGGACAGAAGAGTTTCCCATCCTGGGGGGAGAGGATGAAGCTTGTGCTGTGGCAGAAGCCATCAGCACTGCTCTGCCATCTGTCTTACTGGACCTCTCAGCTGCTGCTGCCCACTCCTGCTCTGCCACTGACTGTTGAAGCTCCACGCAGCTAAGCTCCCTTGGTGTAGGCTGCTGGGGAGCATTCCTTGCCTTTGCCCCTGCTCAAACTGCAGGGGAAAAAGTGCTGCTAACAAGACTCTACTGTCAGACTTGCCAGCCTGTCACATTCAGGCTATCTCCCTCTTGGTTGCTTGCTTGTCTTTTTCTTCCTCATCAGCTAGGCAGATACCCAGGGAAGTAGGAGCTGGTGAGTCCTGCCCAGCTCCAGGCTGGGGAATGGCAAAGCAGGAGAGCATGGGCTGCCTGGTGCTTGCACTGGCCTCTTGAAAAGGGTAGCTGCTCATCTGTGTGCTGATCTGAGGATCTCACTGCATTTCTCAAGCTCACAGCTTTTTTTAGTGCTGTAGCATGGGAACTGCAGTCCAAGCACAGCTAACCTCTGAGTGCTGAGGTCTCTACCCTACCTACTTTCCCAATCCTCAGGCAGCCCCCAGTCTCGGGAGGGTGAAGAGGTGCCTTTGTCAGTGGCTGGCCTCTGCTGACTCTGAAGAGCTTCTTGCCTCGTCCGAAATAACTTCTGGAGGAGCAATGGGTGGTTCTGAGTCAGCAGCACGGATGGTCCTTGCTGACAAGTGCCTGTTGCCCTCCCCAAGGCACAGGTAACCCCAGTCCCTGCTTGCACCTTGCCTGCCCTTTGCTGGGATGTGTGAGAGCATCCTGTGGGCATGTGGCTTGTCCGGAGGTCATCTGCGGCTGCCCCAGCTCCCTGCTTGGCTGGTCAGATGGCATAAAGGGTCTGGTTTGGCAAGTAATTCTGCTCCTTGGCAGGCAGGTTTTGTCTCCTCTAAGCCAAAAGCATGCACAACAAAGCACACGTTCATTTTCCCCTGTTGAAAGAGGACTTGTTCCCTGGAAATTGCCAGCTCTGCCGGGCCTCTTGATTGCCTGTTAATTGTCACTAATGAGGAGCTGGGAGATGTGGCCCTCAAAGGCTATGGGGGACAGACCATCACTTTGGCTGGGAAGGGACATCTCGGCAGTGAAATGAGCAGCGCCCTCGGGACGGCTGAGCTGATCTGCATGACTGGGTTTGTCACCAGAGAATGCCCCAATTCCTGTGCCAACGGCACGGGGCAGCAGTGCTTAGCACCGGCTACAGAACAGAGTGTGGAGGGTTAAGAGGATCTCTGGTGCTTACTGTACACAGATGGATTTATTTAGGTATATATAGCCGGGAGGTGGGATGGGGAGGGCTGAGCCCACCCTGTCCGGGTGGGAGGGTTAAATCTCTGTTCCTGGCCCATGTCGGAAGCACAGGGCTGCAGAGCAGCAGGACCCGATGCCAGGGCTTGGCTGTTCGCCTCTAGGCTGATGGTTGAAGGCTGTTTTTTCCCTGACTCGATGAAAGGCACCAAAGGCTTTTAGCAGGAGACAGCCTTGTCTGCCTGCCCGCCGCTTCCTGCGCTGGCAGCCCCCCTGCGTTTGAAGTCGGGATTCTGGGCATACAGGAGCCAAGGAGCAAGCGAATGTGGGAAGGAGGAGGGGAGTGGATTACGTCTGTGCTGAAGCCCCTGCTCGTGGGCTTTTATTGTTCTAGATATGCCTTGTTCTGCCGAGCCCCTCACTGTCCCCAGTCCAGTTTGTTCTTGCCAAGCACTGAGTCCTGCTTGGCACCTTTTGGCCCTATGGCTGGGCCATTCCACGGCGTGCCTGTGGAGGCTCAAGGTGCGGCTGGAGGAACACTAAGCCCTCTGTAGACCCTGTAATGCTGTATGAGTGGCAGTGCAGAGCTCTGCTGAGCCAGCCCAGAGCCACGTCAGACAGGTACTGCTGCATACAGCAGCAGCTTTCCAGGTGCCCACTGCCTGTTGCCCAGCTCCAGCTGCTCCTGCAGCATCTCCATTGGTTACTTCAGTGGTTTCTCTCATCTCCTCTTTGCTAAAATGGCTGAGTTGCTTCACTCGATGCTCCCAGGAGTTTTTCTCCTGTTCCTGCCAGGCTTTTATGTACAGCTAGCCCCACTGGCCACCTCCTGCTTGTACCACCTAGGTCCCCACTCCATCCCCTTGATCAGTGGGCTGAGACGCTCGCTGCCTGCCTGCCTGCCTGCAAGAGGCTGTTGCTGTGTTGATGGTGGCTCAGCAGAGGGGGAGCTTCCCTTTGGGGTTTGTTATTTCATTAGAATAAACAGCCAAGTGGGATGTTATTTTCCATTCCAGCTGAGAGGGGTTGTAGTTGCTGCTTTTTGACCCAAACCCTGGTATCTGTTTAATACTCTGCCTTTAATGAAGTGGGATGGAGACGTGAGAGTGGAGTGTGCTTTGGCAGCAGACGCAGCTCATCCTTCCAGTGCAAGGGTTTATGTCAGTGTGTTTGTGGTTGCATCTCCACCTCCTGCCCTGACCTTGGATTAGGGGTTCTGGTGAGCCCCAAGGCATACTTTGTGCCCCACTGCCTCCAAGTTTCTTTCACAGCCAGATGTGGAAATGGCCAGCTGTTGTGGGGTTGGGACTGGTTTTTGCTCTGAAGAGTTCTGTGCTTTGCTTGATGTTCATGGTAGTCTCTACAGGCTCCAGAATGCATTCTTAAGGAACATGGGGATCCAGGCAGCCCTGCTTTGCTTAGGAAGTAGCAGAACAAATTGCTGGCACAGCTGGGCTGAGAAGTGGGCCTGGACCCCAAAATCGGGCTCCAGCAGGGAGTGGGAATGTTGTGCTGCATGTGTGCTGACCCAAAAGCTGGCACAATCTATCAGTGCTAGTGGAAAGAGGTGCTGAATAACCTGCCTCAGACAGCCATCACCTTAAGGATCTTTGCAGTTGGGGGGTTGAGGATGTAGGGAGGGCTTTGTGAGCTGGGTCTCTAGCAGGGTGCTGTCTGCCTGTGCCACAGCAGAACATCCTGCAGCACAGCCTTGGGCTGCCCACCTGGGAACATGCCATGTCCTGGAGGAACCCTTTGCTAGGATACTCACAGTGGGTATGACAGGCAGCATCTTGGTGGTGCAATCAGTGCATGTCCTGGGTCACCTTGCTGAAGATTGTTCAAGGTGAGCAGCCTAAAGGCAACTCTTTTCCTTTTGCTCTTTTACACTGCCTGTGTTTTCCACCCCACTGCTGCCCTAGCCTTTGCTCCATGACTTCAGACTGTTCCCCACCTTGCTTTCTCTTCATTCCTTTTTTTTCCTGTTTCTTTCCTGACAGTTTTGTTCACCCTGGCTGTATACTGGGGTTGCCATGGTGACTGTCAGAGCATCTCTGCATCCTCAACTAGCGGACCTGTGCATGCCCTGGCTATGGGGAGTGGCAGGGCACCCTCCTGCCCATTAGAGGGGCCAGCTGCTGCCTCCCCGCTAGGGCTGGAGATCCCTGAGAACATCCCTGCAACACATCCTGGTGTCCAGGGAGAGGACAGGTCAGGGCACTGAGTGACCCTCACCAGCTCAGGATGGGGCTGTACAGCACCTCATGCAGGGGACTGGGGGAGAAAGTGGCAGGGCCTAGCACAGCATTATTTGCCTCTTGCTGCCAGAATTGTTAATCTTCAATAAATGCCCTTTTAACAAGCAAGTGCTGCTGAAGGAAAACAGAGGAGCTGCCACAGAACAGACAGTCTCTTTAGGTTTAACAGGGCACCACCACCTAGCAGCAGAGAGGCGAACTAAGCTATTTAAATATGGAGTTCTACCTAATTGCAAGACTCCCCTTGCTCTTGGGAATAAACTTCCTTTTCCCATCCTAGGAGCCATGCTGGTTTTTCTCTTGTTAGCATCACCTGTCACCATGCAAGTGACTGTGGTGGCTTGACCTTGTCTTGGCTGGGCTCAGGGGTTGTGAACCTCCCTATGACTTTGGCAAAGTGTGAGCTGGGTCCTAGATCTGGTCATTGCCTATGACACATGGAAGAGTAAGGGTGGCAGCAGGGACTTGATTGCATCCCCTGGCCATGGTCTGATGTTGGAGGACACACGTGAAGCTGTGGTCTGGAGGTGGAGTGGAGCTTTTGGCCTTCTGGTGCCGCTGTGCAGACAATATTTCTCTTCTGTATTTGTCAAAGCTTCTGTGCCCCTTTCATGAGATAATGAGGATGGTGTGTTATTAGCTGATTGCTGGGAAAACATACATTTACTGAGGATTTATTTCTGGGAACAACATTAATCTCCTGTATAGTTGCTAAACCTCCATAAATAATCTGATTTTGATAATCAATTGCTATTGCAGCCCTCCCCCCTGTAAATCTCAATTAAATGCACATTTAATTCACATAAACTTGCCAGATTTGCTTGTACGTTTCTGTCCTGCTGTTTGCCTCAGGCAGATGTCTGTGTGTGTGCAAGCTCAAGTTTGTTTACCAGACAGCCTGAAACCAGAATATGGTTTGCCAAGGCAGAGCAGTTCCATTCTGAGCAGCGCTCCTCTTCTGTGGTCCCACATGGAGCACCCACCACACCCCAACTTCCTGCTGCCAGAGATGCTCAAACATGAGTGCTTCACAAACATCACTGGTCACAGCCCTTCCCTGGCCATTGCCTTTGTGCTGGGGTGTGCAACGAGGGCAGCAGGAGGCTGCACCTGCAGCAACCCAAGGCTTGCACTGGCATGGGTGTGCCTGGGGAGAGGCAGAGAGCAGAGATGTAGTTGCCAAAATCCAGGCAATTCAACAGTGCTACCCTGGGATAGAAACTGAGGTCTTCTTGGGCTTGGTTGTGTCCTGACAACCATTGGACCAGCCACAGTGGCTTTTCAAGCCTTAGTGCCAGTGGATGGCTTAAAGGGGGAAGAAGCAGGAGTATGCTGCAGGGAGGAAGCAGCTGGAGGAAGACTCCAGACATCAACACTTCTCTGTCTGTTGGGGCCATGCTGATTTATTTTCTCTTCTTAGCCACATGCATTTGCAAAACCAGCTGCAGTGATGTGCACCCCAGAAAGAGCAGAGAGGGCTGGGCTCATGGTTGCACCAGAGATGCTGGTGATGTGGGCCTGTGCTGGGGGGCCTGACAAGAGTATGGCAAACCTCCTGCTGCCTTTCATGGTGTGGGGTTTCAACCCTCCCCCACTCTGCTTGGCTGCTGGTCCCTGCAACTGTGAGTCTAACGCTCTTTAGACTGCAACCTCCATGCCCCCAGTGCTTGTGCCAGGGCACCAGCAGTGACAGATTGGGCTGTGCTGATTGTGGTGACAAGGACTGCACTAGGGGAGCCATAAAAGAAATGATGAAGCTGTTCAAATTGCCACAAAGACATCTACTAAGATCTCCTCCTGAGCCTGGCTGGAGCCCAGCCTGCTAATTATGGTGGTAGGGGAAATACACAAACATACAGATGGCAGAAGAAGAACAAAAACTGCTGCTTTTTAATATCAAAAGCTCAGTTTCGGGCAACTGAAAGTGACACATGGCAAAAGCTAAGTGCTAACAGCTTTGGGTGAGACTGGAGCACCTCACCAACCTGTGCAGGAGCTTTTGAAGCCCTTGCAGAGCTCAGAGGGAGACCTGCCTCTCCTGGGGCAGTAGGATGGACCCAAGCCTGCAGCAGCTGTCAGGAGAGGAGTGGGGAGGCCAAGATGTGTTTGGAACTTGCTGTGCATGCCTTTGTGTACTAATAGTCAGCTATGGACCCGACCTACAGCTGCAGGCTGCCACAGGTCCCATGCTGGCTCTGCACCAGAGGTGGCCTGGGACCACTCCAGCCTGCTCTGTCCTGGAGACTTCCTAGTGCATCCTTGCATTGAACGGGAGGGAATTTCCTTCTGAATCCATCTTTCATCCCTGCAAGGTGGGTTGGGGCAGTGGCTCACAGAGAGGCCTCAGATGCTGCCATTGGGCACTTGTCATTGCTGCTGTCCAGCCCCTCATCTCTGTGCTCAGAGGTGCTGCTGGTAGGGAAGATGTCCTGCTTGGGGTGTCTTTCTGTTGGCCATTTCCTTGTTGTTCATAGTTTCTAAAAGGTGCCCTGTCCCATGGGATTATACCCTAACCACAGGCACTTGGGATGGAGTGGGTGAGATGGACATCAAGCAGCAAGGAGCTGGTGACATGTGTCTTGTCACTGCCCCAAGGAGCGTGTGGGTCAGTGTGCTTGTCTAGGTGTCTTGTGCTGTCCTGCAGTGGTTGTGTTGCCTGAAATCTGTTGGTGGCCAGGGGGCTTTCTGTGCTGTGGTGCTGTCTCATGCTGCACCTCACCTCCTGCGCATCCCGACTGCCTGCTGTGCTCCCCTTTATACCACCCATATGCATGGCCAGGTGTCCCAAATAACCTCCATGGGGGGTGGGCACAATCTTTTTATGACCACTTAAAGGCTCCATTTGCTACTTTTAACAGAATTAGAACTGGGATCACAGTAGATTAAGAGAAGCAGTAAACACCCTCTGTGCTGCAGGGACCCCACTGGGGCTCTGCTGAGCCCTCCTCTGGGGAGGGCTGCACAGTATCTGTGGGATGCTCTGCATTCATTGACTCTGGCTGTAGGTTTTGTCTCCAGCCCCACAGCTTGTAGGCAGTTTGGTGGTTCACAGGGCTTCAAGGGGATGGGGTAGTGCTCTCCATGCTGGAGCCCCAGGCTGTGTTGCTTCTTCCCAGGAGTACAGTTGATGGGATCCCAGTTGCTTTAGAAAGCACCTTCCCAGGATGTAAGAGTGGATGCAGGAATTTGAAGCCTGCCAGGGAGGCTCTTGATGGTGTTCTGCTGCCAGCCCTGAGCTGTAATTCATTCCCTGGAATGGGAGTGGTTGGAGGGCATCTGATCTTGAGCCTCTATCCCTGCGAGCACGTGCTGGTAGCACTGAGATGGCTCTGTAACATACACCCCTTCCCTGCAGCCTATTTATGGGAGGGATTGTCCCCTCTGTGACGCCAGGGCTTGCTTCGCCAGCTGTCATCTCCAGTCCAAATTCCCATTTCATTGCATTAATATCTGTTCAGTGTCTCTGTATCCAGATTTGATTTCAGCTCCCTCCCTGGACTAGAAGGAGTTAAAAATAGCAAGTCCAATACCCCTCATTCTCTGGCTATGATGCAGTCTCTCAGGTTGGAGTTGCAATGCATGAATATGGTTTAAAATAAAACAAGTGAGTTTACTGCACTCTGCAGAGCAGAACAAGCTCCAGCTTGGAGAAATGACCTGGAGGACTTTCTAGTTTCCTAGCCTATGCCTGCAAAAGGCAAGAATATCTCTTCCTTGCAGTGCTTACATTGGCCAGGTAAATGCTAGGCACAGAGTGATTAGCAGAGAAGTGCAAGAGGTGTTCAGCCCATCAGGGAATCAACTGAGCACTGAAGAAACCAGCTGAGTGCATTATGGCCTGGGATTGTCTTTCTAGAGCATCACGTGCAGACCAGCTTGCCAAATACTGGCTGGGTGCTAAGCAGACCGATAGGGGCAGAGGGGTGCTGGCCTCAGCAGCGCTGTGGTCCCTCTGAAATAGCAGGGTGCAGGCTGGGCTAACTGGGTTGCTGCTCTCCCAGAAGTGGGTACCAGACTATGCAAGCAACAGCGTGCTGCCAAGTGGCAGGTTGCCAGCCTGGCTCTATCTCGTCTAACAGGGCTGCTTCTCTGATCTGTATGGAAAATCCTCAATCCCCACGTTTTTGACTTTCAGACACTGCCCTAGTTTCAAACTGCTGTCTCCTGGCTTACTTTGTAATATTTTAAATATAGCATCCTTTATGTCTTTGATGTATGCACCATATGTTTTGAAAGCTGCAACAAAATCCATTGGGCTTGTGGGTGGAGGTTAAGGGGGGAAAAGCGTTTCCATACGGGAAGCCACAAACACTAAACACAGCAGCAAAGAGAAAATCCCTCCATGCATCAGCCAGAAATAAGCTCCTTTCTGTCCTGGCTGTCTCTGGCGTGTTTGTGTGCGTGTGAGGAACCAGCCTGAATGTTTCCATTGTGCCAGCTCTGTCTCGGACACCCTGGCACTGACTCCACAGCCCCCTCCAAGGCTCAGTGGGAGATGCCACTGTGTCCTTTACCTTCCTTGGAAAGCCTCTTTGCTGCTCTCTAGAGTGGTTTTCTTTCCTTTTTGGCTGGGACACTACCTTCCTGATGAGGGTCACCCAGGCTGCTGCATCCCTGGCTTTGGCAGTAGAGGGGAGAGGCCCTGTGCTCTTTGTGCTCCCACACAGCATGGACAGCCTCCCATCACTGAACACAGGCTCTATTTATCAGCAAACTTGGCCTCAGCAGAATGATGAGCTAAAGGTTTTCATCTTTTGGCCAAGACCTCAAGCTTAGTCTCCTCTGCCACGCACATCTGGTACCCCTTGACTCAAGGACCCAAGGGCATCTTCTCATACAGCCCTCCCAGACCTGTCCAGCCTGGTTAGAGTAGAAAATAGCATAGTGTGGGCTGGGTCCGGCCCCCAGCTGCGGCGTGATCCTCCTGCGTTCTTGCTGGCTGAGGCTGCTGGGTGAGCTGTTTGGCTGGCTGTAGCCCACCCACTTGTCACGCCTCATGAACACAATCTGGGGGTGGAGATGGGCTCTGGCCAGTGCCTGGCTGCCAAGTGGGCTGCCTCCCTCAAGACCACCTTGCCAGATCCTCTCCCTAGGTGAGCAGGAGAGAAGCTGTGGTGGCCAAGGGCAGCATTGGTGCTAGTGGGACCCAGGTGGACATTGAGTGGCCTAGGGCTCCTGCTGTGAGGGCCAGCTTTGGTTTGACCCTCACGTTTGGAGGATGCGTAAGATGTGAAGCAATGGTCCTGTGCAGAGGAAGTGGGATGTTATGGGATGGCCACAGTGGAGGAGGGGACATGATAAAGGCATTTATATTGGTTTTGTTCTGCAGCATCCCAACACACTGGAGATTTGGAGCTGAGACTGTGCATCACGCCATAGGGTGTGCATGCCCTGGGGATGGTAGGGTGCAGCAGCAGGGCAGGAGCAAACTGCTACCAAGAATTTGGCTGTTCACTGCAGCATGGTGTCTTGCAGAGAAGGTGGCTTCAGGTGGTCCTTCTGCGCTGGGATCCACAGAGAGCCACCAAGGGCAGCCATGTGGAGCACTGTAACAGGCTGCCCAGGGTGGGTGTGGAGTCTCCCTCTCTGGAGACAATCAAGACTCACCTGAATGCATTCCTGTGTAATCTGGTATAGGTGACTGCTCTGGCAGGGGAGGGGGTGGACTGGATGATCTTTTGAGGTCTCTTCCAGCCCCTAACATTCTGTGATGCACCTCCATGACCACTTGGGTGGCTTTATGCTCGTGCCACGTCCCTGTCCCAGGGATGTCTTGAGCCCTTTAGACCTCGGCAGAGCTGAAGGCAGGGCTGTGGGCTGTGGCTGTGCGCAGGATGCACTCAGCTGCCTCACGCCCCCTCACTCACGCACAATTTATTTGTATCTAGCAGCTTGGGCAAGATTTTTTTTAAGCTGAAGCAGATGTAAGCACGAAATCCCATCTCCAGCCTCTCAGCAGGGATCCCTCCTGCCTCAACTAAACCTTCCTACAGCCCAAAACGCTGATCTCAGATAGTGCTGCACAGCTGCTGGGGAGGCAGCGGCTGGTGGGAGCCTCAGAGAAGGGTGGCAGCAGCCTTAGCTGCATGTGGTGGGCTTGGGGGGATACCTCTGGTTGTGGGTCAGAGCTGGGAGACCAAAGATGTGTGTGGAGCAGCCTGTTTGTCAGTTCACGCCGTGTCCCTGGCCAGGTTGTCCCTGGTTGTGTGGGTAGAGGGCTACCTGCAGGTGCAGTGGGGCCTCTGGGCCTGGAGGGCTGTGACCGCCTCTGCAGGGCTGCAATGCACAGCACAGGGATGGGGACTCTCAGCAGCTAACCTTTAGCTCTGGTATCTCTGCATAACCCTGGGCTTTGCTCCTGCTGCTTATTGCTTCATCAGACCTCCTAAACTGCAGGTGATCTCTGAATCAAGAGGCAATTCCTCAAGAGGGACCTGTTCTGGGTCTGTGGGTGCAGATCCAACATCTTAGCAGCCTCCTGAGTGAAGAGCTGATGTGTGTGCATGCAGGCATCTGGTCAGGACGTCTGTGTGTGTGTCCTCTGCGGTGGCAGGGCACTTTTATCATCTCTTGCTGGGACAGAAGGAGAGGGAAGAGCTCTGGGCAGCACATGTGCTCTGAATTTGGCCCCTGAGGATGCCTGTTTGCTGTCTGCATCCTCCATCTCTCTTTCAGCTTGTGCACTTCCTCTCACCTGCTCCCCTCCCCACCATGGTTTCACTGCTCTGTTTTTCTTGAAAGCAAAGCAAAGTGATAGTTGTCTGCACTCTGGGGTGGCTCCATGCAGCACCCCCAGCCCTACAGCAGTTTGTGCCCCATGTGCTGCCACGGTGCCCTGCCAGCTTTCCACCAACTTGCTGGCAGTGCCTGCACAGGTTGGTCAGCTCCCAGACTGCAGGTGGCAGTTGAGTTCCTGACCCCAGCTGTGGGAGCTGCAGAGTGCTTTGGAGTGTCTGAATCAATCCTTGCACATCCTGTGACAAATGGCATGTGTCCCATGCGCTCAGGGGAGCATCTTGCTTCCCAGCTCTGCTGGTCCCAAGATGCTGGTAGACTCTTCACACCTCTAAAGTGATCTGGGTAGCAGTTAGATAGGCACATGTGTGAGGCTGCCACAGTCCTGACTGGTGTCCCACTGAATTGGGCCCTGACAACCAAGAACCTCATCCATCTCTGGGCACTGCAGCCAGGTCTGGCTGTACAGGTGGCTGACACACTCCAGCTTCACCACTGGGGCAGCTCCTCCTTCACTGGGCTGTTCTGGGGTTCCTTGATGAGCCTAACCTCTTGTAAGAGTGTGGCATGAGCTCCAGTGCTGTGACATTCCAATGTCCTCGTAAAGATGTTAAGAGGAAGAAGGAAGGTAGCCACCTGGCTTACAGAGGTGTGGAGCATCCTTGCTTCTGCCTGGGAATGCAGTGGTTGAGGCTGCTCCCAGCCATCCTGTCAGAGCCACTGTGGAACAGGACCCAGCTCTCTGGTGCCTGGGGACTGCTGTGCCATCCCCTGCTGTTCAGCAAAGCTCCCTGCTCCAGGCTCACCACAGCTCCTGCCCTGGGCAGCCATGCATTTCAGCTATTATTAATTAAAATGTAATCTGTCTTTTCTCTTCCTCTCCCCAAGATACCAAGAATTGCTAAAATATTCTCAGGAATAATAGGGATGAGAATTAAATAGTTCCTATGAAATTTGAGCTGTGCCTTTTGGAGATTTATTGCCATTCTTAGAGCCTGCAGTTCCCTGTTGGATGCTAAGTCCCCAGCCCCATGCTTGCTGGAAATACAATGTCTGCTGGGAGATTGGGCATGCCATGGAAGATGCCCAGGCAGCTGCAGCAGGTCCAGCCTGAATGCAAAGATGGGGCACCAGGTGCTGGGGGGCTCTCTTTCATGAGCTGTTGAAGGGGCTGAACTCCTCATCTCTCACCTATGTCGTTATCTGCAGCACTCAGTGCCAGTTCTGGGATACAGCCCAGGGTCCTGATGGCATAGGCACTCTAGGTTTGATACTGCTGGTTGGCATGAGAGTATTATTGCTTGTGGAGAGTGGCTCCCATGCAAGCACAGTGCTGAGAGCAGAGAGGTGCAGAAGCCAAAGAGATGGTGCCTGCAGCTCCAAGCACTGTGCCCAGGAGGGTGACCATGGGTGGAGCAGCCTCTGCCACTGCTCTGCCTGCAAGGAAGAGGCTGCAAAGCCTTCAGTTTCCTATGTCCCCCCCGTTCTTCTATTCCTCCTGCAAATTGCTGCTGGGGGTGACAGGTGCAAGATGGGGCTTAGCTGGCCCAGTGCAAGGGGTCTGAGCATCCTACTGACTCTTTTGGTGGGGATGAAATGAGAGGAACTGCCTGGTGCAGTCTGTTAGTCATTGCAAAAAAGTCTCTAAATCCCAATTGTATCCTGGTTTGGCATAGACTGCCCACCCCTCCTCAAGGGTCCCACTCACACCCAGTTTTGGGGGTCTGTGGAGCCCAGAGCTCTGCTGTAAGGGCCTTCTGTGATGCCTGCACCAGGCATCCTGGCTGCAATTGCAGTTCAAGGAGGTCTTGTTGCCATGACAAGCTGGACGGGCATTATCCAGCTGAAAGAGCCCCCAGCAGTGCTTGCTGGAGATGGGAGAAAAGCAGGCAGCACGGAGGGCACAAGCCATGCTCCAGAGTGGCTGGAAGCACGTGTGTTCTGCCACACACGCTCAACTCCTGCTGATGTGTTATCTTCCAGCCACCAAGACCTCCTGCCTTGCTCCAGCCCCTTCCTGATGAGCTCTGTGGTAAAGGGTTGGACTTGATCTGTGAGGTCTCTTCCAACCCTGATGATACTGTGATACTGTGACCCCCAAGCTCCTACACACAAGTGCAACACCATGCTCCTGATCCCTCACCTTTCTCCAGTGCTTGCACACATGTCTTGGCAGGGTCCCTGCTCTGAAGAGACACCAGCCCCATCCTGCAGTACTCACCAGGTGGTGGAGGCTCTCACTCGGCAAGCCTCTCCACTTCTTCATTTGTTTAGCAGCAGAGAACAGTGAGTGACCACTGAAGCAGTGGTTCTCTGCTGAGGAACAAATGCTGTTAAACCTCCCAGTGCCTCTGAGCAGGTGCTGCTGCTGGGGTGAGAGATGCAGCACCAGCAAAAGGTGCAGCCTAGCTCCAGGCACCCACCACCTGTCAGCGGGGAGCTAGGGATGCTCTTTAGCCTGTGGCAGGGTGCTTGTCCTCCTGCTTTGTTTGGTGAGTGGGAATACGACCTTTTCTCATGGATAGAGACTCTTGCCTCAGAAGTGCTCTAGGGTGTGACCGTTGCTGCCAGACTGCAACTGGGGATGCCATACACAGGCTTGTTCCCCACTGCCAGGCTGGGTGGTTGAGGGTGTTGGGACAGCATGGTCCCTGCCTTGCCAGCTCTGGGCAGTACAGGGAGTAGCTGTCAGGCTGGGGAAGCTGGTGAGCACTGCACAAGGCTTCCTGCTGTCATGCTGCTGTGTGCCAAAATCTTCAAACGTCCCTGCAGCTGCAGGAACTAGAAGAGCAACTTCTTGCTCTTTTTCTTGAGAATCTGGAAAAATCAGAGTCACAGGAGCTGGTGCTTTCAGCAGACCAGGGGCATCCTGTGGCCCTGCTGGCACTGGGGTTGAGTGGTGGCAGTGAGATTCTCCAGGAGCTGCAGGTTTCTGCAGGGGAGGAGGTAAGACCTGCCCCATCTGGCAGTGGGGTCTTTGGGTTTCCCTGTCGAGTTGTGAGCCTGCTTGTGCTGCCTATGCTGGGGAGTAAGTGGGCACAGGTTGGCATGGGGTGGCACTGTCTGCTGTGGCACTCGCCTTTGGAGAAGAGTTTCCATCAATGCAGCCAGAAACAAACTGCTGCATGAGCAGGGCCCTCCATGCTCACTACTCCATTTTCTGTTTCCTTCTATCTATTCTTCTCCTTCTGTCCCTCTTCTCTTTCAGAATAGTAGCAGGACCACCCTCCAGACCAGCTGCTGCCCCAGCACATGGTCCTGCTGTGCCCTTGCTGTTAGCAGGAGATTTTGGCACCCATCTGGGTGCCTTCCTATGTCACTGGCCAGCAACAGCAGCTGCCACCATTTGATTCTGTGTGACAGTGCCAGTTTGCTGCCTCCTCCCAGTTCCAGCTTGACATGAGCTCTGAGGAACCCCTCCAGCTCTGGTTGCTTTGCTTGCTGGCATGGAGCTAGGAACTTGGGCAGCAGAGTAAGAGGCTGCTTCTGCCTGCTCTGTCCCTCTGCCCAGCCAGCAGTGTGCAAAGCACAGTGCTGCCAGCCCTCTGGGTTGTGTCCATGCTCCTGGCCCCATCCGTCCCACCTGCCATGCTGCCCTCAAGCATCCTGAGGTTCAAATCCACAGTAAGCCCCAGGGTCAAGAGCTAGAGCAGGACCAGAGCATACATTTGAGCTCATTAGGGGTTCTTGTGGTGGTTTTGCTTGGCTGACAGCCCTCCAGGAGAAGCAATGGGTTGAGGAGGCACAGCTAGCACGTTGGGAGCAGCAAGGGTGCAGCAGGGTGGGACTGCAGGGTTGGCAACTCTGCTCTACATCCCTGACCTACCTCTGCGATGAAAGCACTTGCACAGAGCTTAGCTGCTGTTAGCACCAGTGATACTTGGCGCATCCATTCAGCTCCTTCCCATGATACCCAGGCAAAGAGGATTCCCTCCCCTGTGCAATGCCAGTGCTGGCCCAGAGTCCTCACTCCAGTCTTGTCCTGCTGCTGGCAGGCACTGCCCTTGCTAGCACCTGCCACTTGGGCTCCACAGGCTGGCATCCTCGCAGCACCTATGTCGTTTGTGTCCTGTGTTAACGCTGAGGAAGGTGATGCGGTGTGGAAGTGACAGTGGTGGGGGGCAAGGGGACAGTGTGAGGCAGGTGGAAGCAATAATTGGTGATGATCTAATTAGGGAAGCCTAGGGCTAGATTAGGAGCTGTGACACAGTGGAGGGTTTTTAGCTGTAAGCCGCAGATGGCTCTGCCTGCAAGCTGGGTGAGCAGAGGCTGGCATGAACTGGCCAGGGGTCCGTAATCTTGCCTGCACGATGCCCTGTGCCAAACAGCAGCTCTGCTGCCTGGTGGCTTGGAAATGTCTCAGTGCCTGGTTTGTGTAAGGCAGGTGCTTCCTATTGCTCCCAGCCCACACACCTTACACTGCCCCGTTCCCTGCTGGTGCCCAGCCCACCACTGTGCTACACACATGAGGGTGGCAATAGGTGCAATACAAACACTGGGAGAAGCAGCAGGAGCTACTCCAGGCTCAAACTGACCCACAGCAGGTCCTTGGTATCTGCCCACATTCTGTGCCTTAGTTGGGAGCACCCAGCCTGCCCTAGCTTAAAAATGTGACTATTAAGTAAAGAATCATGTGACAGTTCTGGGTTTTACTTAAAGGAGAGATCAGGAGAGGAAATACTTTGATAAAAAGTAAGTATGAAATTTTCTCCATGATCAAAGTTAACTTTTACCTGCAAAATCCTGCTGGAAAGCAGTGAGCAGCTGCCAGAGCACCAAGATAGCCATGCAGATGTCACTGCAGGTGTCAGATTTGCCACTGGAGCTGAGCAGCCTGACTATGGGCCCTGTCCTTTATTTCAGGGGTAATTCAGCTGATGTTTCGACTGGGCCACTGGCACGGGTTGGCAGGTGTATGTGCCCATGTTGTGCTCTTACCCAGCTGTCTGCTGCCAACAGCACCCAGCACCATTCCCCTTGGTCACCTTCTCAGCAGGGAGCTGGGGTGGGTAATCAGTCACCATAGCTCATCCCTGCCAGGTCAGAGGCAGCCCCACAGGACAGCTGGCTGTAGCCCTCCCCGTGCCTGACCACAGCACCCACATCATTTGGCTCCGGGCTTGGCTTCCCCTTCCTCCCTGAGACATTTTATGGCTGTGGTCAAGCTCTTTGGCTGCTGCTGCTGCAGGACGGCAGGCAGGAGCCCTCAGCCGCACTGCTGATGAGAAACCCGTATGGTGTGGCTGCTGGAGCTCCCACCCTTCCTCCTTGGCTGCCCTTGGGACACAGGTCAGGTCGTGCCTAGAGGGGAAATCCTCCCCCTCACCTCTCCTGGGGCTTGGAGCTGGCTAGGTCGCCCTGCATCCCTGCTGCAGCGAGAGGATCGGGGTCCTGGCTCCTCAGCACTGCCTCTTTCTCCCCAGGAGTTTCTTTTACATCCTTGCTCTCCGTCCCCAGCCCAGCACGCTGCGTCCCATCACCATTGCTTCAGCCCTGCCTCTCCCTCAGCCTCCCGTGCTTCCAGTAAAATTCCTTTCTGGCCAGTCATTGCTGCCCCTCGGCCTCGACGCCTCCGGGCCCGGCGTGCTGGCGGGGCTGGGCTTCCTCTTCCTGAGCTGCCCCAGCCCACGCCACGCTGCCCTCCTCGCCTTCGCCCAGCGCTCTCGCACTGGCCCTTCCCTAAGGACGCAAGGCTCTGCCAGCCAAGCCTGGGTGCCCCTCAAGCATTTCCAGCTTCCCTCACCCACCCCGTGGGAGCCCCATCCTCTGTGCGCCACACACCGCGCTGGTCCCACCGTCCGCGGGGGGTTTGCAAGAGGAAGATTCCCAGCCCCGGTTGGCACGGGCAGCGTGCAGAGGAAGGCTGTGGGGAAGTGCTCACCGCGAAGCAGCGGCTGCTGCTGCTCAGCCCCATGGGGATGGTTGGGTGCCTGAGAGCCTTGTCTGCCCTGATGCAGATCCTCCTCCTCCTCACCTCCCGGCATCCGCCTCAGTTCGGGTCTCACCCAAGCACACTCCCTGCACACCCTGGAGCTGGACCCAGTGCTGTCATGCACAGGAGCCAGCGGGGACACCTGCCCCAAACACAGCCAGCACCTGCATGCTCACACCTCACTGCACAGCCTCAGCAGCACCCCTCCCAGCCTCTGGCACCCACCCACTTAAGCTTCCCACAGTTATTAATTAGAGGGCAAATGCTTTGCTTCTCCACAGTCCCCTTCACCTGTGGCTCTCTTGAGTATTGTACAAATATTAATTACTGGTAATTAATTAAATCAGTCCTCCCCTTCCCCCTGTGGAGATGCTGTCTCATAAACATGCTGACAGCAAACAGTGCATTGAGGCAGGCTCTGTGAGCTGGGTGGGAGCTTCCAATTACCTGTTGCTAATGATATGAACCCCACTTGCAGCAGTTTCTACTTAATTGACCTTCCTGGAAGGTTAATGAGTTGGCAGAGGGAGATAGGTGGGAAATAAGCAGGACCCAGGGTGATCCCAGTAAGTGATGATGGATGGAACTTTTACAAACACCCCTGGCTGTCCTGTTTCTTGCAGCTTGTGCTCCTGCAAACTTGGTCCTGGTTTGCTGCTGGTGGTCCCTAAGGCTGCCTGAGTAGGAAGACGAAGCAACTGGTCAAGCTTGCTTTGTTTCAGCCTCTCACCCTGAGCCACCAGGGGGGATGTACTCTGTTGTTTGCAATGGTTTTGAGCTGCCATCCCTCCAAGGTAGACGGAGATCAGCCCCCTGCTCCTGAAGGGCTCAAAGTGTTTTAGAGGCAGCGTGAGTGTTCAGCATTCCTCTCTCCTGCTGCTCCTTGGCAGAGAGCTAGGATACTGTGCAGGAAGAGGATGGGAAGGCAAACAAGGTTGTTGACCCTTCTGAAGCGGAAGGTGGGTGCTCTGGGAATGAAGGAGGGGGATTGCCCAGGGATACACAGCAGGAACCTGCGGATTGCATACTGCAGCGTTGCTTGGAAGATCTCTTGGACAGGGTCTCTCTGCTCTCCTGGGGGACAAGGCTCCTCTGCACAGTCTTGGGTGTTGTTTCTACCTTCATCAAGGTTGCAAGCTCTCTTGCTTGCATATGGCTGCTGTTGTCTGTCCCTAAGACTGCACAGGGCACCGATTCCTGACCGGAGGTGCCACCTTAATCTGGATCAGTGGGAAATCTGCTGCGTGCCCACGCAGCCCTGTGTTGCAGCTCGCTGCCAGGCTGTGCCCACTGTAGCTCCTTGGGCTCCACATATCAAGTGCCAGCCAGGACAGGTGGGTAGCCCAGCAGGAGCCTGGCTCTGAGCAGCCCTTTGCACTGCGTTGTGGAGCACAACTGCATTAATGGCTGAATGAAGCCAGATTAATTTTGCACTCCGCAAACAAAAAGCAAGAGCAAACTGGAGTGAGATTAAGGCATTCCTTGGGCAGCTCCCACCCTCTGACCCGGGCTGCTGTATCTTGGCCTGCAAGGCCACTAATGCTACTTACATTATTACTGGATTATTTTGGTGTAATGAGCTTTGCCCTGCTCAGCTGTCCCTCTGCTCAGGGGCGTTGTGATGTGTAATACTTCCTGTGCGAGGCCACGAGGCGGGCAGCTGCCTGCTCGAAAACAAGCAGAGCCCCAGCAAAACAATGCACTAATGTTCCCAGAGCAAAATTCCAGCATGGGCTGGAGGTTAATCACAAATCAGGGAGCTTTTGGCTTAGCATGGAACAAAGCTGGCAGGTGGGAGAGTGACGGTGCTCTAAGCTGGGTCCTGACCCATCTCCATGGGTACAAATAGCAGTGACCACATCGGTTTCATCTCTGCCAGGATGTAATGCAGCTATAAGCAGCTCTGCCCTCCTCAGCTCCTTTTCCTCTGCTTTCCCTCCCATCAGATGTGCCATTGCAGGGGCTTGGCAATGTGTTGCTATGGACACCAGGAAGTTTTCCCTAGAGACCAGAAACCCAGAATAAGTGATGTCTGCATTTTTTGACATTGATTTTCATTCTTTTTCCTTCTTTTTTTTTTTAATTATTATTAATGCTTAAGTGCTGATTAATTCCCAGCCTTTCACCCCACCTCCCTCCTGCTTTTCTTTCTGAGCTTTGTGGATTGTCATGGCTGTGTCCCAGGGCTTGGCTTCTGCTTCATTCTCAGCAAGGGTGCAATTGCTGGGTGCGTGGGAGGAGGTTTCAGTGCTGTAACTCTTGCTGTGCTGGAGACCCCTACAGAAGAGATCCCCCCCCCACTTATTCCAGCCTTGGGAGGTCTTGCTGAGATCAGGTCTGGGTTTCCCTAATCTGCAGAGTTCATGAGTGCCCGTCAGTAGCAGCTGTGCCATGAGGTCCTGGCCCCCACTTCCCAGGGCTTGTGCCTCCCTGCAAGCCACGCCTGGAAGAGCACAGGTGGGAAGTACCTTGCTCCCTTTACAGGTGTTTCAGCTTCTCTTGGAAATTTACACCAATACTGCAGCCTGAGCTTTGCTTGGGAACACTCATAGGAAAGCACTTGGGCTGTTTGCAGCCATCACCTTGGAGTTGGCAAGGCTGCCAGTGCCCCATAGCTCCATAGCCCTGAAGGATGGAGCAGTGGTCAGGTAGGGTCAGCCCATTTTCCCAGGAGTGAGCAGTGCTGCACGTTTGTAGAGTGTGGCTCTGCATGCTTGGCTTGTGGGATGGGATTTTACTGTGAGATGGTCTCAGTGTCATTTTGACTTCTTTTTCTTTGCCTTTGAAACCAATAATGGACTATTTCTGTTCCCTGTCACATGAGCTGCCCCACAGTGACCGAGGAGCCTCTCTGACGAGTGATCTCCTCTGTCCTGTGTCTCTTTTTCCCTGCTCTGGAGGGAGTTCACATTCCATGTTTCAATCGTCTGCTTCTCTTGTTCCTGGGAATGCAGTTCAGCACTAGGTCAGAAAGTCTCAGGTCCATTGAAGTCCTGCCCTTCACAGCTCACACTACCCCAGTTGCAATGCGCTCCCTGAAATCTTAAACAAGTCCTTTGCTGCTTGGCCTCTGCCTGCAGTGGGTGGCATGGGGTCAGCCATCCCAGAGCTCCTGGGGATGCACTTAAAAGTGGGGCAGGGAGAGAAGGAGCTGCTCTTTAAGGTTTTTTTTTTTTGATGGTGGGGAGAGGGACAATCTGTGCTGAGGGCTCCCTGCTCTGTGTGGTTCCTCCCTTAGAGCCTGGGGCGAGGCTGCACAGCATCCGCCCTTCCTGGTGGTCTGCAAAGCTGCTGGAGGGAGATGAAGAGTAGAAGTGAGTCTCAGAACCCCCTGCAGCAGGAGGTTGGTTCTTGCACCTAGCTCAGGAGCATGTTGCTCTCCCCTGCTGCCCCCAGCTTGGTGCAGAGCCTTCATGTGCCACAGTGCTGCTCCAAAAGGAGTGGTGAGTCTGGGATGCTGCTCTTTGCTGAGGAGGTGAGAGTCCCACCAGGGCCAAGCACTCAATTGCTGTTATGTTTGAAAGCTCCTTGAAAAATGACTTCTTCATCCAGTTCCTAACCAAACAAGTGCAAGCTGCAAAGAACAACAGTTCCTTCCCATGCTGCTGCCAAACCAGCGCCTGCTGGCACGTTTCTGAGCAGCTCAGCAGCCAGCCAGGGCTGTCTGAGGGCTGAGTGGAGTCAGTGAGTAGTTGATCCCTACATTGTCCTTCTGCGTCTGCAGAGGGGATAGAAGAGCATCCAGGGGGCACTGCAAGGCTCTGGGGCAATGGTGCAGGTGATCTGGCTGTTCGTGCAGGGACAGTGCCCAGTGCCCAGACACTTGCTCTCTACAGCACTTAGATCTGCAGCCTTGTGAGCCTGAGGGGCTGTTTTGTGGGGAAAAATTCCAGATCTAGACAGAGGTGTGCACCCGGCTCAGTCACTGGGTGCTCAGCTGTCCTTTGCCCTGAGCAATGGCCTGATGCCTGCCGCTGTGTCGCAGTCACTGGAGGGTTCTTGTGCAGCTGCCTGCCTGAGGTCAGCACCACAACACCCAGATGCATCCTAAGTGCTAACAGACCCTTCCCCTCTCTCTCTTTCCTCTCCCTCCTTTCTGCCAGCAGTTCCCTACCAGCAAAACCCCTACACCCCTGGGAGCAGCTCCTCTGTCATCCAGTGCTACCGCTGCGGGGACACCTGCAAGGGCGAGGTGGTGCGTGTCCAGAGCAATCACTTCCACATCCGCTGCTTCACCTGCCAAGGTAGGACAGTGGCACCTGAAGAGCTGGTGACCAGGTTGGCCCAGAGCCATGGGTGCAGTCTGGAAAGCAGAAGGCTGGGGACAGGCCTGCCTGGATCATGTAGTCGCAAACCCAGCGGTGGCAGCTTCCCGTAGGTGGGGAGGTGGCACGGTGCAGGCAGGAAGGGGACGACACAGTGCTGGCATGGTGCAGGTAATGCCACACATACTGCTGCCCTGTCCCACATGGTGTGGGCAGCCTTCGATTTCTCAAGGGCATTTAGGCCACAGGTTGCTCTCAGGGCTGACCTGCATGTATGGGGTGCTGAGCCCCCTGCCTCCTCCCAGCTCAGATGTGCAGGAACTGTGCATCCAGACAAAAGGTTCAGATAACCCTTAGCTTCAAAGCATCCAGGAGCCAACAGGGAGAGCTTGGCAGGGCTGATTGCCTGATTTCCAAGTGAAAGGGAATAAATAATGAGAGGAAATCCTCCTGTTTCACCTCCCCTCATAGCTCTTACCCCCTGCCACCTCTGACTGGCTGCTGCCAGCTCCGATGCCAGCCCCATGGCTTGTCTCTGACATGTCCCTGGGAGCCTGGCACAGCTGGTGTGGCCGCTGGGTTTGTGCCATGTGTCCCACAGCAAATAGGTCTCAGACCTGCCTCATTTTTTTTTTTTTTTTTTGCTTCTGCTTCCTGGTGCTGTCCCAGAGCTGGTGGCTTGTGCCTTGTCACTGGCAAGTGAGCTCTGGCAGGCTGTTTTGGAGAGTAGTGGGTGCTGGCCCTGTATCCTCAGCTGTCCACCCACAGCTCCAGGGAGTAGCTTTGCCAGGGGATGATGGCAAAGCTGGTGATGATCCATGGAAGAGGAGCTGCATCCTTGGCAGGTCCATCTGTGCCCTGAGGAGGGTGACTGCTCTGTGGGCTGGCCCACAGGTGCAGGTGAGGTGTATAAGGACAGGACAGATGGCTGTTTGGGAGTGAAGGGTAAAGCAGAGACCAGCAAGTCCTCAGTTGCTCTGTAGTTTCCTTCTCCACCCCATCACCTTGCAGGAGAGGTGATGAGCATCATACAAAAGCCCCAAGTCCCAGTCCCTGTGCCACTCCTGAGGTGTTTTCCAGAGTCTGATGCCCTTGAGGTTTCTTAGTGGATGGAGAAGATGTAGGAGGGGGATGACACCAAGGACCAGGGCTTGTCACGTCTCCCTGGATTACTCTGATGGGCTGTGCACCGCCCACGGTTCCCACAGCAGGGAAGGAAGTGATGTTGGGCTGGACACCTACAGAAAGACAACCAGCGAGAGCAGCAACCCCAGTGTGTCCCAGGCTTCATGTCCGGGTCAGGGAGTGGAGATGGCTCATCATGCAGGAGGCTGTGCCTCAGGACCTGGGGAAAACAACTCCCCTGCCTCCTTAGGGCATGCCCAACTAAACTTTGTCAGTCCTGTTCTCGGCTTCCTGACAGAGAATGTCAAATGAAAGGGCTGAGCCCTCTCCAGGTGCCGTGGCTCAGGAAGGGATGGCATTGCCCTCTCAGGCTGTTCGTGCGTGGTAGGTGGCAGCTGCAGGGCTTCCATTCCCGGTGCTAGGGGTTCCTCTGGGAGCACCCGGCCCTGGCCGCCTGGGCAGCCCCAGCCTGCACCCTGCCACGGCCCAACACTGACATCTTGTGGTGCTGGGGGGAGACCCCAGCGTGTCTAAGGGGGTAGGAGGCCCTCTGAGATACCTGCAGAAAGTTGTGTCTTTAGGCATGCCCTGGGACCACAGCTGCAGAGGCAGCAGAGGTGGACTCTAGGTGCTGGCTAAGCCCTGGGCTGCACTTGCCCACTGCCCCTCGACAGGTGTTTGCTCTTCCCCTGCAGTGTGCGGCTGCGACCTGGCCCAGTCAGGCTTCTTCTTTAAGAACCAGGAGTACATCTGCACCCACGACTACCAGCAGCTCTACGGGACACGCTGTGACAGCTGTGGGGACTTCATCACTGGAGAGGTCATCTCTGCCCTGGGGAGAACCTACCACCCCAAGTGCTTCGTCTGCAGCACCTGCAGGTGAGCCGAAGCCATTGCTGAGTTGTGCAAGCCCCCTGCAGAAGCCCTGTGCAGCCCCTGGCTGTGCACTAGGGAGAGGACTGCTCACCACCCCGCAGACCCTCCTTCCCTGCCTAGCATCACAGCAGCCACCTCCTCTGCATTTTCTTAGTGGAAACCCTTAGGAGGCAATGAAATGGCTCCAACCCTTCCATTTGAAGTTAATGCCTGCCTTGGTCTCCCTGCCCTGGCACGTGTGGACACTCACTGCCTGGCCTTGTATCCTTGGCGTGGAGCTCCTCTGTTCCCTGGCAGCACAGGTCCACTTGTCCCTGAGGAGGGAGCTCATGGGCAGCCTTAAGTACTGTGTGGAGTGGAACAAGCAGCTCACACCTCCCCACCTCTCCTTGACCACAGGAAGCCCTTTCCTATTGGAGACAAGGTCACATTCAGTGGGAAGGATTGTGTCTGCCAAAACTGCTCCCACTCCCTCATCAGCACCAAACCCATCAAGATCCATGGGCCCAGCCGTAAGTTGACTGCTCTTGTGTTACGTGATGGCTCCTGGGAGAAGGACCACGTGCCCCTGGAGGGTGGCACAGGATGGGCTTTGGGCTCAGTGTGCAGCACTGCACAGAGCCATGGGCGTTCACAGAGGTTTCTGAGGAGGAACAGGGTAGTCCACACAGCTCCAGCAGGGATTGTAGGTCAGTGAGGGTTTCAGAAACTCCCTTGGCCTGTGTGTGACCTGGGTGGGTGCTGCCACAGCAAGGAGCTTTTTGAGCTGGGTTTGCTCTGAGGCAATGCCCAGATGTTGATCTGTGTCCAGCTGCACCAAGATCTGTGTCCAAGTGCCAGCTCTGGGATTGTTCTCCTGGCTTTCCCAATGCTGATGTTATTTGCTGCCACTACAAGCACTGGAAGGGGTCTGGGTGGAGGTCCTTGCTGCTGCAGCTCAGCAAGCTCTGGACCATCAGTGTCTGGAGAAGAATCCTACAGGTAGGGCTGGACCCAGGATCATTGTGTACCCATGGTCACTGTCGCCCCGTTACTGTGGTGGTGCTGGTGGTGGCTGTTTGGGTTGATGTGCAGATTCCCCCACCTTCCTCCATTAGCACCCTGAGCTGCCTGTGGCCAGCCTGCAGCACCCTGCTGTCTCCCATGGCCGGGCAGGGGAAGGGCAGATGCACGCTCTGCCTCTCACCTGCCTTCCTCTCCCTTCCCGTCCCACTCCCTGCCAGCTCTCCTGCAGAGCAGGGTTACCTGAGGGCACCATGCTTTATTCATAGGCAGCTGGCAGCCACATGTAGCCTGCTGCCTGCACGTGTCCCTTGCAGCCCCGGTGGCCCTGGCAGTGCCACCCAGAAGGGTTGGCAAGGGAGGTGTGCCTGCTGGAGCCCACACTGACACACTCTGCAGGGAGGACATCCCCAGAAGAAGGACCCTGAGCAGTCCCATCCCTGAGACCAATTTAAATGCCGTGACCTGTGTGAAAAAGGGATCAGACCCTAGCTGGGCTGAGCTGGCCAGCCTGCTTTTGCTGGGGTCAGAAATTCACCCCCCTTAGCCTAGTCCAGTGGGCAGGGACTTGGTGCAGAGCTGCCCAGAGATGGGCTGGGTGAAAAGCCTGCCAGCTCTGGCTGCCTGTGCTGTGCTGCAGCTGGCAAGGTGTTGAGGAGAAACCCCATCTGGTCAAACCTGCTGGCCAGGGGCGAGAAGAGGACAAGGGAGAGTCAAGGTCAGGGGTCTGAAGCCCATGTGCTTCCTGCTCGCAGGCTTGGCAGGAGCCAAGGGAAGCAGGGAAGGAAGGGAGTCTCGTAAATATGGCAGCAGGGCCGGACACGGCTGCCAGAGAGCACAGCCCTTCCTCTGCTCCGCTGGCTGCCGGACGCTCCCTGCAGCGCCCGCCCTGAGGGGAGCCCCTGGGGGCCTGCCAGGGCAGCGGGACCAGGACTGTGTGGCCCCAGGAGCATGGCCCCCACAGCCCACTCAGTCACCCTGGCTCAGGCTCACTGCCTGGCAGGGAGACTTGTCTGTGTGCTGCGGTGGGTGCTTGGCCAGGGTGGCTGGGTGCCAGCAACGCCTCAGATGTCCCAGCTCCGGTAGGAGGCTTTTCTCTTGGCCCCTTGGCTGGGAACAAGCACATGTGGTCTATTCCCATATAGAAATGATCCCTAAGAATCCTAAGAGGCTGATCTTGAAGCAGTCTCAGGAGCAGGTTGTTTTAACAACAGCATCCCCTAGAAAATGGAGTTCTCTGGGGCAGGGCTTCCCTCTGGATGTGAGGGGTGTGCCAGGTTAAATGGCCAGGGTGTCCTGGTGTGGGCCAGTAGGTAGAGGTGTTCCTTCTGCGCTGCCAAGCCCCCCACTGGGGGGCTGCAGTGGTCCCATGCTCCCACTCTGTCCCTTCTGTCCCCTCAGAGTGTGCAGGCTGCAAGGAGGAGATCAAGCAAGGCCAGTCCCTCCTGGCCCTGGAGAAGCAGTGGCATGTCAGCTGCTTCAAGTGCCAAACCTGCGGGATCATCCTCACGGGCGAGTACATCAGCAAGTGAGTGCCACCGTCCCGTCAGCAGGCTTGGCCGTGCTGCCACTGCCAGGCTGGACCCCTGCCTTGCTGGGCTGCACCTCACAGGACTGGGGCTGCAGTGAGGGGGTGCCCAGCCCAGCTCACCCAGCACTCACCCCTTCTTCGTCTCCCAAAGGGATGGCATCCCGTACTGTGAGTCCGACTACCATGCCCAGTTTGGCATTAAATGTGAGACCTGTGACCGGTACATCAGCGGCAGAGTCCTGGAGGTGAGTCCCAGAGCCACAGCCACCCCATCTCAGTCTGTAGTGGGCACTCTGTGTGTTCCCCAGATGTGCATGCCTTGGGCAGTTGTGGGAGTTTGTCATCTTGCACCCTTGCCATACTACCCTTGGTGTCTCAGGGTCATGACTCTTTCTGCAGCAGCAGTGTGTGTGGACACATTCTGGCCACCTTCTCTGGAGGGTGGGAGTGGGAGAAGAAGCACCACCATGCTGCAGACCTTTGGAGGAGTGGCTTGGTACTGGAGGTCCTGAAGCAGTCAGAGCATGTGGCGGCCTGGGTATGCTGGGATGTGTCCCAAGCCCAGGATGTGAGGACGTTAGCCTTAACCAGCTGCTACCATGCCTGGCTCTAGAGTGTCCCCTCCTTCTGAGTGCCCACCTTCTGAGTACATCCTAGTGCAGGCAGCCTGCCTGTTGCCTTGGAAACACATCCAGCACAGCTGCCCATTGCAGAGCCTAAATGAGGTGCTGCAGCACCCTGCCCATGGGCAGCCTTCCCCATGGCATATCCCGTTGCAGGGCAGCAACTGGAGCAGTGAGTCCCCTTCCTTAGGGAATATCTTTAGGGGACTTTGCTGATCACATTGCTGGCCAGCAGGAGCTGCTCTGGCATGGCCACAGAGAGATGCAGGGATCCCATGGGGATCCCACAGCTAGGCATGGGTGCAGGTGGCCATGGAGCATGTTTTGTGTGGTGGTAGAACTGCCCAGCCTACAAGGGGAGTAGGGGCTGTTGTTGGAGGAGGACAGACATCTGTCAGGTCTGGTCCTTCCCAGCAGCAAGGTGTTCATGCTTTGCCTGCGGGCCCTGCTCCTGGAGGTGAGGTGTCCTGTCATGATTTCTGTTTGTACTCCAATATTTGCAGGGGGAAAAGAAAAGATGGAAAATCTAAAAGCTGAGGAGGCACAGAGAAAGATCTCAGAATGAACCCTGTTATGATTTGTAGGTCCCCTGGTGATACCAAGGAGGCAGGCTGTGGTGATGTAGAGAGTCAGCAATGCTGAAAGCATGCTCAGTCACTCCTGAGACCTTCCCTTCTGCATGGCTGAGTGGGGGAGAAGTGCTTCTGGGGGCAACACTAGCACCCACATTTCTGCTATCCCCAGACACAGCAATAGGAAACTGTATCCCAAAATCAGAGATACCATGGCTCCACAGCAAGCTAGACTGTAGGTCCTGTGGCCTGGAGTAGCAGTGGCTGTGTAGATCCAGCCTACTGAGAGCTGTTTCAGGACATCTCCAGCATGTTTCACTCAGACTACAAAGAAGAGATCCATCTGCTCCAGTCCTGCTGGCAGGGCTGGCCTGAAGGCACCAGCCTGGCCAGGGAACCTCTGCTGAATCTGCAGCCAGGAGCTCTCTGACATATTCCCCCTCTTCAGGGAGCTGCCTGTGCCTGAAAAGGATTTCTGCTGACCCCAGGCTTCGGCTACAGTCCCAGAGTGGCTCCTGTGAATGTGTGCTCAGCACTGCATCAGCTGCCATGGGCTGGCTGCCCATTATGAGGCCAACTGATCAGCAAATGTCTGAATGGAGCTGGGCCAGGCCAAGGGCTCCCCTGACATTGAAACCCTGCCACTGCTCCCTGAGCACTCCTGTCCCTGATAACTCTGTGCCAGGACAGCACCTTCAGCCATCCCAGCAGGGCAAGCAGACTGGATGTTACATGGTATGGGATGTGCAGTGTGTGAGAGGAGCCAGAGAAGCTCTGGGACCCCTTCCCCAGGCTCAGAGTCCATGCTATCAGCCTGGCTGGCACCACTGGGCACTGCTGCCCCTGAGCCACTTGTTGCAGTAGTCTCAGGGCTTTTGTGGCGTGGTCCAACACAGCAGTCAGAATGAGTGCTGGATGCTCCTGCTGCTGCACTCCTGAGGGAACAGGCAGAGAGCAGCTCTGCAGGGCATGGCAGGTATGAGGGTAGCTCAGCCTATCTGCAAGGAGGAGGCAGGGTTACAAGGGATGGTTACAAGGAGCCAGCCCTCCTTACTCTCCCTCGCCTCTACCTCCCCTGGCTCTTCTCTTGGCAGTAGCTCTAGTTTTTTCTGCCTTCCCCTGTGCCTTCCATCCTCAGCTCTGCTCCCAGCATCAACTCCTCCTGTCTGGAGAGGCCACCCAGCTGCACCTGCCCATGCCAGGCTGTAGGAAGAAGCTGGCTGAATCCTGTGAGATGCTGTGGGCAGCACTCATCTCACATTAGCACCTCCCGCACCTGGGCATGGGAGACCTCCTTGTGCAATGAGACTCCGTGGGCTGAAAGCAACATATCTTGGCACCAGTGTCCCTGTGGGCAGAGCTGAAGTGCCACCTCCTCGCAGGTGCTGTCATAGAGCCAAGAGAATCATAGGATATAGGTACCAGAGGGCCATGCCAGGCAAGCACCATGGGGCTTGCAGGTGCTGCAGGTGCCTCTTGCCTCCTCATGGCCAGGGCTGAGCCAGTGTTTGCCACCCTCCCCTGAGTTTCATTGTCTTCTCTGGCAAACCATGAAACAGAAAAGTGCCTTTAAATACTGATAGGCCTCAAGAAGCCTTCTCATGCTATCCCAGCAACCTCCAGGCTTTCCCAGCTGCTCTGGGCTGCACAGCCAGGCTTGGGTGATTAATGAGTCTTTAAGGGCCCCCAGGTGATAAAAGAGCAGGTCTCTTCCCTCGCAGCCTTTGCCAGCCTTTTACGAGCTGTAATATTAACCAATATAAAACGAACAAGGTTTGTGCATGGTTTGGGGAGTTGCTTCTCGAGGAGGAGTTGCCTCTCCCACATCTCCCCTGCCTGCCCTAAAACCTTCCACTCTTTTTTGGCATAAACTGGAAGGCAAAAGCCACTGCCTGCCACCTGCACCCCAAGGACATAGAACTCCAGGTTGATTTTTATGGGCAATCAACTGTCAGATTCTCTATTATCCTCAGAGCACTTTTTCCTGTTGATCTTTCCTGTTTCAAACTGCTTCCAGCCCTCTCTGTCATATCCCCCTTCTTTGTCAGTGAGAGCCTCATCTTCTCTCCGTTGCCTTGAATTATCTTTCCTCTTCTCTTGGAGTATATATGGGACTAATATGGGAGTAAAACGCCCTTTGGGGGTCGAGCTCCAACAGCACAGCACAGATTCCTCCTGCCCTGAGCTATCTCCTGCCTCCCAGCCCAGAAAACGAGCCCATAATTGAAATGCCACTTTGAGTGGAAATAAGCCACCAATTAAAGCCTGTTATCCCTGTCAAAGGGTAGAGGGAGCAGCCTAGCGCTGGAGTTTGGCCATGGCCCTACAAAGTCACTGTAGGGCATGGGCTGCCAGCAAGAGGAAGCCTGTGCTTCGCTGCTCTTCTCCTTTCACTGCTTCCCTGCTCTTCTCCCTTCACTGCTTCCCTGCTGTGGCCAGATTTGCTGTTTGTCTTCACAGGTGTATTGGGAGGGAGCTGGTGCAAAGCACGGCTGCTGGCTGGGTGGCGCAGCAGAGGCTCCCTTTTATTTCCAGAGCACAAAGACAAGTCATTGGGGGCAAGGTTTGTGGGGTCTGGAGCCTCCTGTCTCTGCTTTCCTGTGTGTTGGTGTCCTGGTTTGAGCCAGAGTGGAACCAATTCTCTGTCAGTGACTTTTCATCTCTGTACCTTCTGAGGCTAAGGGTGAGGTTTCACAGGTAGTGTCTGCTTCTAGAAGCGATGGTGCTTGATGTTTGTAGGTAACACCAAGGCTCTGGCTTGTACTTGCTCCTATGGAAACCAAGGTCATTGCTAACTCTTGTGTACCACATTGGGGCTACAGTAAGTGAAAGGGTCATAAGTGTAAAGGCCATGTTTACAGGGAGAAGCTGCCAGGGCAGGTGACCCAAACCTGGCCAACAGAGTGTTCTATTCCACGTACATCAGACTCACTATAAAGCTGAGGCATCACAAGAGCCAAGCCCTCTTCTTCTGTGGCCAGCATTCATGAGGACTCTGTCCATCCTTCTGCCTCTGATCTCAGTCTTTGAGTTCCTGAACCCAGTTCTTGTCTGCCACTAAGTCTGGTCCGGACTCTGAATGACCTCACTGTTTTGTATGTGTATATATATACACATATACATATTTGTTGTTGGGGGGTTGGTTTGGGTTTTTTTTGGTGGCTTTTGGTTGATTTTTGGTTTTTTGCTTGTTTGGGAGTTGGTTTGGTTTTATTATTGTTACTGTTTTATTAAAGCTATCCTAGAGATTATTTTTTTTCCCTGAGCCTTTCTCCCTTATTCCCTTCCTCTTCTGGGACAGGAGAGGGGTTAATAGAGAGCATCTGTCATCTGGTTAGTGGTCAGTCTAGCCCTGACCCCTGACAGCTGGACAGTGTGAGGAAAGCAGAAGGTTCCCAGTCTGACTCATAGCCCAGCCTAGGAGCAGCAGTGATTAAGTGGTCTCTGGTTTCCTCTGCATCATGGCAATCTCCAAGGCCACCCTGGGTCGTTTTGCCCTGTTCACCTTATCATTGACTGCTGCAGTGCATGATGCCAGAGCCACTCACCCTCAGGTCACCGAGTCCTGCCTTGCTCAGGGGCTTCTCTGCTCACCCTTGCAGGCAGGAGGGAAGCACTACCACCCCACCTGTGCCAGATGTGTCCGCTGCCACCAGATGTTCACGGAAGGAGAGGAGATGTACCTGACAGGTAGGGATCCCACTGTGGGGAGGAGGGTCTCCTCTGCCCTGTGTTGGGGCATGGACCGCTGTGGCTCTGTGATGCCTGTGGGCATCAGGTGTCCAGGTCCTTACAGAGGTCAGTGGCAGAGGGCTCCTTTCTGCTGCTTCTCAGCCTCTCTGCTCTTCCTGAGCTGTGCAGTGTTAATTTCTCTCCATTAGACCTCCCTTGCCCTTGAGCTGGAGGAGACTTTGCTCCTCATAGGCAGTTTTTTGCTCTACAATTCTCCCAGCACACCTAGGGAGTGCTGCAAGCCATGCCTGGATGTGTCTCTGTCCTGTGCCCAGCAAATAGAGGCTGGGATGGGTGCAGGGTCTCTGGATTCCCACTCCCCCCAGGCCCAGAGGAGGAAAGTCCAGGACCCCTTCCCCACCATCCCCAGCTTCCCTCCTTCAGGCTAGGTTGTGAACAACACCACCGGGGTAAAGTTTGTGCTCAGCACCATCTAGGTGGCTTGAGCTTGGTTTCGGATGAAGCTCACCCCTGCCTGGAGCTGCCTTAGGTGCTATTTCCTGCAGAGGCAGGGGTTTGTTTTCTCTCAGTAGCCTGTGCTTGCCTCTCCCCCTACCTCAGTAATGATCCCATGGGTGGCAAAAGGCAAATTGTGCACTGAGAGAGCTAGAGTGGGAGTCTCAGCAAGTTCCTATTGTGGGCAGCAGGGTAGGTGCGCTCAGCAGCCATCCTAAGGGACACCTGGGCAAAGCTCAATGGCTTTACTGGTTTCAGCTTGGAGAGCATGTGAGGGTCTCTGGATGATGCCCCTGGCTCAGTGTTACCCTGAGGTTAACCATCAGGAGCTGCTGGGCTGACACTAATTGGGCTGTGCTGAAAACACCCCTGGGTTTACTATCAGTTCACTGGCGTCATCCACTGCATCTTGGTGCTTGGGAGCCATTTCAGTTCTATGTACAGACACACAGAACCCACTGCTCTGCAATCTCAAAAGCTGCATGCCTGTGGTCATGCTGTAGTGGAGAAGGCACCCAGGAATGCTGGTGAGACCCAGAAGGTGCCTCACTCTGCATCCTTGGGGCTTACCACCCTGCTCCTGCTCTGCATCCCATGGAGAGCCTTCAGTTCCTACCTCCTGCTCTGCAATGCCTCCCAGGAGCTGCCTTGCTCCAGCATGCAGAGATTGCACTCCTGTAACACCACTTGCTCAATGCAGCTTCTGCTCAGGAGAACACTGACACATCCTTCCAGGGCATCACAGGCTGCTGGTCCCTGCTGGAGGTGGCAGAGACAGGACATGACCTCCCTGTGGCAGGAGGAGCTGGATGATCCCTAGCAGTGGGAATGAGCTGCATGTGAAGCTGAAACACTTTCCCTCTGCTGCATTGCAGGCTCTGAAGTGTGGCATCCCATCTGCAAGCAGGCAGCCAGAGCAGAGAAGAAGCTAAAGGTAGGCAGCAGGGTGAGGAACATCTCCAAGGGTGGCATGTCCCAGGTGATGTTATATCACTGTTGGAGGTGAACTGTTGTGACAGTGTCCAAGCCCAGGATAGCTTCTCAAGGCTGGCACAAACTGTCCCTGCTGCCCAGAGGATGGCAACCGACCATGGCCTGGGACCTGCCTCCTGGTTGGCACTAGCCTGTGGCGCAGCAGTCCCCCCTTCAAGCTGTTGGTCCTTCTCTGTGTCTGACTGGTCCTGGAGACAGCTTCCTGCTGGGTCTTGCCAGGCCACTTGCCTGACTCCAGATCTGGCCCCAGAAGAGGCCAGGGCACAAAGCTGGATGGGAAGGCAGCCTGCAGCAGCCACAAGCACTGGCAGCAAGTGAATGAAAAGGCAAAGTAACTGGATTAGTTTGCTTGCTGCACCCAGCACTGTGCCTGTTTTGGGCCACTCTGTGTTGTGTTCTCACCTGTCTTCTGCTTTTCTGTCTCCACAGCACAGAAGAACATCAGAAACCTCCATCTCCCCCCCAGGTTCCAGCATTGGTTCCCCAAACCGCGTCATCTGCGTAAGTAGAGCTCTGCCCCTCATCCATGCAGGGCAGAACAGAGGCGCCAGCCCCAGAGAGGGGAGCAGCAGCTGCTCTGCACCCCCTGGGGGCAAGTCCAACATTTGGGGACAGCATGGACAAGCCATGCCTCTTGCCCTAAAGGCATGCTATGCCACCAATGCTGGTGGCACCATCCCACCCTCCCAGCTCCTCTGACCCTCAGGCCTCTCCTCTTACTTCTTTCTGCTGGTGCAGTGACAGTGGGCTCTGTCTGCTCTGTGCTGGCTCCACACTGTGTGCTCCAGCCTCCCCTTCCTTCTCTCCTCCTCTTCCTTTCCGTCTCTCTGTCTCTTTCTCTCCCTCTCCCTAGGCTAAAGTGGATAATGAGATCCTTAATTACAAAGACCTGGCAGCTCTTCCCAAGATTAAAGCCATCTATGAAGTGCAGCGTCCTGACCTCATTTCGTACGAACCCTATCACAGATACACGTCGGATGAGACGCTGGAGAGATATAGCTATGGGGAGGTACTGAGTCTTGGTATGCCCACTGCTGGGCTGCACAGGTGCAGTGGGAAAAGCTGCATGTGGGTTTGCTCACTCCACTGGGAATCCTGCAGGGAGGCAGAAGCTGGGGTAGGACCTCTACTGGAGTCTCCCTATCACTAGGAAGAGGGCCTTGGCTGGAAGGGAGATTATGCTGATGATGATGATGATGATGATGTAGACTTAGAGAGCAAACAGTGACCTCAGCTGATGGCAGTGCCCTGCCCACACTGTGCTGCAGACTCAGTGTGCAGGGACAGACAGGGCTGCACGGAAGGAAAGTGACATGGCAGGGAGCTCACCCAGGGCAGCCTGCAGCAGGAGAGAAGGACACACAGCACATGTGCATCCCTCTGGGGTAGAAGGACAGCCAGCCATCAGGCTCAGCCCAGAGCCTGGTCCCTGGCAGGCAATCCTCCTGAACACCCAGCCCCAGCATGGCATCTCTGGAGCACAGCAAGGCTACCCCTGATGGATGCTGTCCCCACAGCTGGGTCAGGGACTCAGTCAGTACTGGTTTGGAGGCATGTGATGAGATGATGCCCAAGCAGAATGTGGCATGGGACTGCCCTGCCCCACTCCCTGAAGCAGGCTGGGGCTGCTTGATGATTTCAGCAAGTTTCTGGAAGAAGAAGGCCTGACCAGCTCACACAAAGATGAAGGACCTGGGGTGCTCCTGAAAGAGAACTTTGTAATGGCCAACAGCAGCACCTCTCATATCCTGGGCCCCAAGGCTTGTCCCAAGTCTGGTTTCCTCCAGGGCACCTGGTGATGGTGCAGCCAGCCTGATAGTGCGTGGCTCGTGGTGAGCACTGAGGGGCCAGCAGCCACCCTACACACTGCAGCTACTCCCCTGAGGTCTCTGAGGAGGGGCGCAGACTGCTGATTCAGGAAGTGCCATTCTCACACCAGCTCCCCTTCTGGCCACTCTGGCTCTGGCTATGTCACCAGTTACCCTCACAGCCTGGCAGATGTGATGAGGCTGTAACCTGGGGAAAACAAAGTGCTGTGGGACCTCAGTCTGCCTTAGTTCCCCTTAACTGTGTGCTGTCTCTCTCTCTCCCCTCTCTTTGCTTCCTGCTGCCTCCAGTCCCTGGGGACCCTCTCCCCATATTCACAGGTAATGGCCCCAGTGGGCACCAGCAGTCTATCACCTGCTGTCACAGGGTGTCCCTGCTCAGGGTCTGCTGGGGCTTTGCTGAACCTCCCTCTGCCTGGGTACTCCCCAAGGTGGAGAAAGACAGAAGGACTCTATCCAGGATGGTCCTGTCCTTCAGGCACCAAGGAGAGCAGTGTGCAAGCCCTCCTTGGCAGAGTAGACCCAGGGTGCAGCTTCTGCCCTGTGGAAGGGGACATCAGCAATTGGGAACGAGCACAAGGGAGGGGGATGATTTCAGCAAGGTGGGGTGAAAGCCTCTGGCTGGACACTGTTACCTGCTTCCAAAACCTTCCTGCACTTCAGCAGCTGGAAGGCAGAGCAACCTGTGGATCCGCTCCTGCTGTGAAGAACATGCACACAGAGCATGCAGCTTCCTGGGTTTACACCAGCATGGGGACCCCTGCCCAAGGGACACCTCCCTGCAGGGCTGCTGGGACACTGACCTGCCTGGTTCCCTATCCCACTGACTTTAACCCCACCTCTCTCCACACCTTTCCTCATCCTAGGACATCTATGAGAGCTTTGATACACGGCAGAGGCGAGCCTCCAGCCCTGGCTACATCGACTCCCCCACCTACAGCCGCCAGGGCATGTCCCCCACCATCCCCAGGTCCCCCCACCACTTCTACCGCTCAGGTGAGGATTCCAGCTGGAGCCCCAGGATGGGCTAAGAGCAGACCCCCAAGTACAGCAGGGATCACCAAACTGTCCCCTGCTTCTGCCATGGGACCTTCATAGTCCCTCCTCTGGCAAGCTCACAGGAGTCCTGGGGAGGTGTGGGGGCGCTGACAGCAACAGAAGCTGTGGAACGATGACCAGCTTTTCTGTGTACATCCTGCTGTTCCCCTGACTCTTGTCTTGTGAGCAGCAACAAGAGGCCGAGGGGACTTTGTCCTGGCTCAGACCTGAGCTGGGGTTCATGGAGAATGGAGGAGGAAAGGAGGTGAGCCCCAGGAGCCCTCAGCTGGCTGAGTAGCTCTGTGAGGGATGTGCACAGGAGTGCTTGTGCCCAGCCAGCGCTGTTAAGGGGTTGGGGGTTCCTTAGACACACTTGTGTGTGCACAGGCTGGAGCATGTTGGGAGGGTGAAGCAGGCTGTCTGTGCAGTCTCTCCTGTCCTTCGGAGCCAGGGAGTAACAACTGGGAAAATCTGAGGTCAGTAAGTCTGGAGGTCCTGCGTTCCACAAGCTGCCTCAGCGCTGTGCTGCCAAGGGCCTGTCTCCGTTCTCCTCCGCAGCACGCTCGGCTTCCCTCCCACAGCCACGGGGCAGGCTGCTGCCCAGCGCCAGCGCCAGCACCCGCACGCAGGGTGTCCTCTGCATCCCGCCTTCCTCCGGAGATGCAGGACATCTCCTTCTGCTCCATCACACCCCATCCTGAACCACAGCCTGGCACATGTCACCGTCACACCTGCCACCTGGGTCACCCCCAGCTCTTCTAACATCGCTGCATTTAACACCCATTTTCTTCTGCCTCTTGTTCTCTCTCTCGGTCACTTATGGCTGCTTCTGCTCGGCACCGCGTAGGCACCGAGAGCGGGCGCAGCTCCCCCTACTATAGCCAGTTAGATGTGAGGTCCTCCACTCCAACCTCATACCAAGCACCCAAGCATTTCCACATCCCAGGTAGGCTCTGGAGCACCCTGGTCCCCAGGGAAGCACCGTGTCTGTGGCATGCCCGCATGTGCCGTCCCCCCTGTGTCGCATGCATAGCTCCACCGCCTGCCTAGAGCCAGCTGGCAGCAGGATCTACCCCTGGTAGAGGCCATCCATAAACAGGACCTGCAGCTTGAACCTCCCTCCCTTTCTGTCACCACCCGGATGTCCCAGAGCCACCTGGAGTCTGCTTGATCCTTGCAACGTCCCTCTTCTCCCTCTCCCCTGACCTTCCTCCACCCCCACACGAAGACAACTCCCCTGCAGAGAGCCTGCCCCCTCCCTGGCCTCCCCCAGGACCATGAGCTGAGACGTGTCTGCCGGAGGCCTTTCAGCACCCACCCGCTACAGATGACTATTTTATACTCCCCATAGGGCCCGCTGCTCCCTCCCCCCAGAGTCTTCTGGGCTTGCCAGATGCTTGCTCCCCTTCTGCAGGGATTGCAGGGGGCCATCAGGTAAGGGCCACCACCCACTCCCAGCCACACAGAGCCCACGGGGATGGGGATGGAGTGGGCAGAGAGGGAAAGTGGGGAGGGAAGCAGTCAGAGCTGCCAATCCATCCTTCAGCACATGTAGGGGGGCCGGAGCCCCAGACCACCCTGCTCGTCTGTAGGTGTCTCCTGCTGCCCTTGCTCTCCTCCGAAGCGTGGACCCCTCCACAGTGTGTAGTTTGTGCCATGAGGACACGCAGAGGCTCTCCACTATGGTCCCCTGCTCTCATCCCCTCCCTGTCAGGGTCTGGCCCCACTGCCTGCCCTGCCCTGCCCTGCCCTCCCGCTGATGGTCAGTGGTTTATGGATGGCCCCCTCCCTGCTCCGCCAGCTCCGCTGCCTGGCCCCTGCATGGGGGCTGTAGCTCTCGGCGCCAGGCTGCAGTTTGCTTTCCCTCCCAGCTCGCTCTTTTCTCTCTCTGCTGTGGAAAGAGGCTTTGGCTGATGTTGTTTCACCCCAGGTAGCTCACAGGTGGTTCTTCCAGGTGCTGACACCCCTGGGAAGCCACAGCAGCGCGAGCCATGGTGCATTGCTGCCGGCTGGCAGGGGCAGCCGGTGGCTCCTGGCTGTGCCATCCGTCCTGGGGCTGGCAGTGCCCACTGCCCTGGCGTGCATGCTGACGCTAGGGTGCTCACTGCATGTCCTCTGTGTTCACTGCTGCCCGAGGGCAGCCCCAGGACCAGTCCTGCTGCCCATCCCAGAGACTGCCTGGCCCTGGCTCAGTGCTGCGCTCCTGTGGGACGCGTGGACCCAGAGGCTGTTGTGTGACGGAAACATGGCATGAGACTAGCATCTCCTGCAGGACCTCTGTCCTGTCTGCTCTTGGCACACCCACACTGACCTCTCCTTCCTCCCTTCTTCTTTCTTCTTTCTTTCTGTCTTCTTCCACCAGCTGCCGGCGAGAGCAACATCTACCGGAAACCTCCCATCTATAAGCGACACGGTAGGGGCTGCTGCTGTGCACCAGGCTCTGCTCCACGGAGGGAGTGGGGCAGGGGACCTGCGTGGAGCTTGGTCTGCCTGAGCCACATTTAGGGGCATGATGGGAGGTAGAATCAATCATAGAATCAGTCAGCGTTGGAAGAGGCCACAAGATCATCTAGTTCCAACCCCCCTGCCATGCCCAGGGACACCCTACCCTAGTGGCCAGAGCCTCATCCAGCCTGGCCTTAAACACCTTCAGGGACGGGGCCCCAACCACCTCCCTGGGCAATCTATTCCAGGGTCTCACAACTCTTATGGTGAAGAACTTCCTTCTCACATCCAGCCTGAACCTACCCATCTCCAGCTTCGCTCCATTCTCCCTAGTCCTGTCACTCCCTGATAGCCTGAAAAGTCCTTCCCCAGCTTTTTTGTAGGCCCCTGTTAGATACTGAAGGTGGGAGCAGGTGTCAAGGCAAGGTGCTGGTGGGCTGATGGTCCTGCATCACTCTAGACAGGAGAGTGCAGGGTTCAGTGTGAGAAAAAGGCAGCTTTGGACCATGTCCTTGTTGTGAGGGGTGGAGGTGAAGCCTGTCAGTGGCATCAGAGCCAGGGGAGCAGAGGAAGGGGGAGTGAGGCCATGGAGAAGTGGCAGAGGGGACAAGGGTGGCTGTTGCTTGCTGATCCCAGGAGACAAAGCAGCCTTAGGAAAGGGATGAAGAAAGTAATTTGTAGGTTCATGTGGAGCCCTGGAGAAAAGTTTCAGCCTATCCTGGATGGATCCTCCAGAGCAAAACAGTCCTAGGGTATGTTGATGGGTAGGTAGGAGTCACAGGGGCATTCGGTGTCTTAGTGAGGCTGGCTTGCACTGTCCCTGCTTGCTCCTGCACGTAGAGGGACAGCAGCTCCCCTTCAAGCAGTAACTGTGTGTCCTCTCTCTCCCTGGGCTCTCCCTTTTCACCTGCCCAACTCCTGCCACCCCGCTGCTGGCTGCACCCACTGCTGTAAGTAGTTGCCTTTGGCAAGGTCCCTTGTGTGCGCTTGAGGAGGTGGTGGTATGACTGCCACAAAACCTGTCCTTGGTGCTCCTTCCCCTGCAAGTCTCCTGACCTCTGGGCAAAATGAGTGAAGCTTGCCCTCGGGTTTGTCATATGTGCCACTGAGGCTCAGTCCCCAGCCTGAGCAGAGCTCCTAGCCTCACCCCTCTTCTCTCCCTGCTGCTGCACAGCCCACTGCCGCCTTCCCCTGGCAGTAACCCAGCCAGACCCCCTTCCCTGCTGCTGCTGATCCTTCCTCCATCCCCTTCTGCCTGTGTGGTTACAGCACTCCCGGTGATGGGACAGCCTGGGGCACAGGAGCAGGGGGAGATTGGTGCCACTGGTGGTACTGGGCTGGGATGAGCAAGAGCTCCAGCTGTGCCGGAGCCAGAGCTTGTCGTGGTGCTGTAGTCTGTGAGCCATTCGAGTCCCTTCCCAGCCACATCAGCAACAGCCCCTCTGCTGTCAGGGTCCTCACTCTCTGCCTGCACCCTTGTCTCCAGGAGATGTCAGCAGTTTGAAAATGGAATGTTGTTCCCAGCTCTGCTCTGTGCTGTCCCAGGCACAAACTGCTGGTGGCCACTGGGGAGAGGGGAGGGAAGAGGATTTGCCTTCATCCCAGGGTGGGCCCTTGCAACTCCTGCAGCTGGACTCAGGATCCCTGTTACAGCTCTGCCTGCTCCTTTTGCAGACAACCTCCCTGCAGCCACGAAAAGCAAAACCAGCGAAGACATCGCGCAGTCATCCAAGTATAGCCCTGCCTACTCCCCAGACCCGTACTACCACTCTGAGTCAGAGTACTGGTCCTTCCAAGGCTCACCCAAAGGTAACAGCCCCTTGTCCTGCCCCCAAACCTAGCCGTTTCCTGGGAGAGAACCCTGTTCTGAGTTGGATCTAAACCCACAGGTGGGGTTGGACCAAGATATCTGCCAAAGTGCCCCAAAATCCTAGCAACCCTTGAGATTCAGCTGTCCCTGTGCAGCTGGGGACTGTCTCTTCCCTGCCTGCCCCCACCTTCATTCCTGCCTGATCCTCACACTTGTCTCCTTGCAGCCCCCCGAGCCCGGAGATTCTCATCAGGAGGCGAGGAGGATGGGTATGACCGGGGCATGCACAAGGTGAGTGATGTCCCTGCAGCAGCCTGGTAGGGCAGAGCCAGCAGCAAGATGCCCCTTTGGTTTTGGGAAAGGTGCCCAGTCCCACTCTGCCATCCAAGAAAGATCCACCACCATCCCTGCTGCCATCTCTCCCACCTTGGCTACCCCCAACACAGGATCTGAAGGAGGCACCACACCCCAGCACCTCTTTCCCAGGGACAGGGAGCGGATGGGAGGTGCCAAGCCCATGCTGGGGCACGCAGTGCTCTGCTGCGAGGTGCCAGTGGTCAGAGGGGTTGAGCGGGGAAAGGAGGAGTGCAAAGTGGCTTTCCCCCCATCCCAGATCCAGAGCGGCATCGGCAGGCTGATCCTGAGGGAGGAGATGAAGGCTCGGTCCCACTCCTACGCAGACCCCTGGACACCCCCTCGCAGCTCGGCCAGCAGCAGAGAAGCTCTACACACAGTGGGCTATGAGGGCTCCCTCAATGGTTGTAAGGACAGCCCTGACTATCTCTCTGTCCCACCTGCATGGCCCTAGCACCTGTGGGAAGTTTCCTGGGAAGAACAAGGGAGTGGGAGGGGGCGGTAGAAGAGGGGCTGGGCACTAGAATTGGACTTGAGAGCCTCTTCTCCTCTCTGGAGGGCTCCATCCCTTCCCTGTGGCCTGGCTGGGTGCTTGCAGTCTGTCCACACAGTCTGGTGAAGTGCCTCATGGGTTGTCTGAAGGGTCCCTTGGGAGTTACACAGCACTGCCACACTGGCCCTGCTTGAGGTTCTCTGCTTGTGCACCTCCTCATTAATGGCACATCTGGGACCTCCTGACACCCCAGACTTGCTTACTGGCCCCAGGGTTCCCTTCCTTGCTTGCATTGTTCACACTGCACTGCACATGGGGCCCTCAGCCCCCCTCCCCCTCGTGCTGCAGAGGTAGCTGGGGATGTTGTGGAGCCTGGCAGGACAGCTGCCCCTGCCCACTCTGTGCTCTTTCCTTGTGGCACAGCTACTGCCCTGAAGCTGGGGCTGTTCAGAGATGCTTAGGGAGTCCCTGGGCCTCCTGGGCTCACAGGAGCCCCAGGGAGGAGCCGTGGGGCTGGCAGCTGGGCAGCTCTGCATTGCCTGGGGCACTTGTTCCTCCCTGACACCCAGCTCTGCTCTCCTTGCAGCTCCCCGGACACACTACCTGGCTGACAGCGGTGAGTGTGAGCCTGCAGCCCTCCACAGCTGTGAGGTTCAGGGCCTGAGCTGGAGGAGGTGCTGGGACTATGGAGGAAAGAAGGGGAGAGAAGATGCCCTTCAAAGACTAGGCCAGAGTAGAGCTGTACCAGGATGGAGCTGGCAGCAGTGCTGGGAGAGGACAAGTCAAAGAAACTGAGAGAGGAGATTGTACTGTGCCAAAGGGTGAGGTGGGAGGGCTGCCATGGGAAAGGGATTTTGAGGAGAGGAATATAGCCAGGCTGGAAGTGCACTGGAGCTGGAAGAAGACAGAGCTGGGTGAATGAGGAGCTGAGTAATAAAGTGGAAGGGCAGGGGTAGGGTGGAGCAGTGGATGCTCTTCTGGGTGCGGGGCTCAGCCTTGCATTTTCCCTTATGCACCTTGATGGCTTCTTTGCAGATCCTCTCATTTCTAAGTCAGCCTCCCTGCCAGCCTACAGGAGGAACGGGCTGCACAGGGTAAGTGCCTCCTGCCTGCCTCCTGGTGCTGACAGGCATTTCTGCACCCTTCAGCCTTCTGCCTAGGCAACTCAAAGTCCCCAGTGCTGCCCTTTCATGACCAGGGTGTCCTGCTCTCCTCTTCTCTGCTCCCCTGCTGTCACTGCTGGTCTGTGCCAATCTAAAATGACCCTTACTGGGGACCAAGTGCCCCACCTAAGCAGTGCAGGACAGACGTGCCTGCTCTGAACCTACTGCAGGGCATGTTTCAGGGGGATGCTGATGTTGCTTCCTAGCACAAGAACTTGGCTTTATCCCCTGGGGCTTGGGAGACCTGGTCCTGCCTGGGCTTGTCACTTCAGTTCCTTTTGCCTCAGCTTGCCCACTACCAGGAAAGGGGAGCAGGCCTTGCTTTGGTGTGAGAGCCTTACCCTCTGGGGGCATGGGAGGTGTTGTACTGAGTAGGAGGGGACCCCCTCTTACTCCTCCCTTCCTGTATCCTTCCCACAGCCTCCCAGTGCAGAGCTTTTCCACTACGACAGCACGAATGCCGTCAACTGGGGGATGCGAGGTAAGGGCCATGGGGCTGGGGGCAGTGTGGGCAGGGGACCCTGTAGGCACAGAGACAGATGCCAGGGGGCTGCTTAACCCATTGCTGGCAGCTCTGGTAAATGAAGTCCAGGCTGGAGGGAGAAGAGAGACCACAGGCAAGAGTCCCCACAGCCCCACGGGAAGATCACGGCAGTGCAGAGGTCAGTGTGACAATGGCTCTCTTGTCTTTTCTCTCTCCCCACAGAGTACAAGGTAAGATGCTCCTGCTCCAAGGAGTGGCTGCCAGTCGGAGGCACAAGTACCACCTGGAGGGAGTCCCAGCGATGTGTCCGTGTGTCCCCAGACCCTTCAGGAGGAAGCTTTGCCCTTTACCCTCAATGTCCTACCAGAGTCCTTGCCCTCCTGCCAGGGCCCTAAGCACTTGGCCAAGCAGAAGTGCCTCTTGGAAGAGAAACAAAGAAAGGTGGTTGTGCTGCTGGCTCCCTACTCACAGTCATCCCTAGGTCACTGCTGGTTTCACAGAGTGGGGAGGCTATTCCAGAGTCCCCAAGATGATTCAAGATTGATTAGGGTCACCCTGAGAGCACGATCCCACTCTTCCTTGTCCCATCCAAGCTCTTGAAGCAGCTGTGCCACTCAAAGCCTTCTAAACACATCAGAAGAAGTCTTTGCCCTGCTGCCCCCCACAACCTCATTCTCAGATATGCCCCAACTGGCTGTGTAAGTATCCCATGGTCTCATCCCTGTGCAGATATACCCCTATGAATTGCTTCTGGTGAAGACAAGGGGAAGGAACCAGCTGCCCAAAGATGTGGACAGGACTCGGTTAGAGGTGAGGAGAACCTTTTTCCAGCAGGGCCAATCTCCCTGGGGTTCAGAGGGACCCTATCCCCTTGGCCCCAGCAGGCAGCATGGGGCTGTGAGGGGCTTGTGGTGTATAAGGAGCATCTCCATGGCCACCCGAGGAGCTCACCTGTGCTGGCACACTGTTGCAGTGGTCCTGCTGCTCTGCTGGCTGGATAGAGCTTTTCCCCATGCCCACAGCATGAGTGTGCTTGGCTGGAGCAGGAGGGGGCCAGGTGCTCTCCCTCTCCCAAGTAAGCACTGCTGGGGGTTTTAGCACCCCGTCGCACCCAGGCAGGAGGTGGCATCAGACAGCCTCACATGTCCTCCCACCCTGCTACAGCCATATGGCCCATGCTGTGGCTACTGGCCCTGGGTGGTAGCCATGGTCCCCAGCCCTGGCCCAGCATCTTGTCTCTCCCCAGCGCCACCTCTCCCAGGAGGAGTTCTACCAGATCTTTGGCATGACCATTGCCGAGTTCGACCGCCTGGCCCTGTGGAAGAGGAATGAGCTGAAGAAGCAGGCTCGGCTGTTCTAAACTCAGTGCACTATAAATGTATACATACCTATAAATATATACATAGAAAGATCTCTATACTTCAGCTCTGTATGATTCTCGGTGCTGTGTGTGACAGAGGCATGCTCTGCACCCCTGAGAGTGAACTGGAGCCTCACAGATTATTTTATGCTCTTTGTTTCCTTTTCTTTTTTCCAAACCTGTTCCTGTACTAATCCTGGGGTTCTTCCAGGGACTAAAGCCATGGTGGTCCCAAGGCACTTGGTGTCTGTCAGTGCTGCCCTGTAGGGGCACAGCAAAGAGGTTTTTCCTGCCACAGCCAATGCACCAGGGCTAGGGGAGAGCAGGGCTCTAGGATGAGGTGGTGGGTTGAGGGTGTCCTGAGTTACCCCATCACTGATCCCTGAGTACCAGCTGAACCCCCTGCAAGCCTCAAGGAGTGACAGCCATGACATTCAGCATTTGTTCCACCACAAACCATCGGGAAGTTAAGGTTTTTTTCTTAAAACCAGCAGGGTAATTTCCAGACAGACATCTTTCCTGGTGCCTGTGATGCTCTGATTTCCCAGTTGCTTCTCTGGCACAGTTTTCAGGCATACCACAGACAGGCCAACAAGCCACAGGGCACCTCTGCAAGAGGTGGGTTAGCAGGGCTCCTCTGAGAGGATAGTGAGGGTCTCACTTTCGCTGTGCCATGGGCCAGCTCTGCTCCTGCTCACTCTGGTCCACTTTGAAACCCTCCTGTGCTGGTATCTCCCACTGGGTGGCTGGAATGGCCTCCCTGTCATTGGCACCGCCACTGTTGCCAAAAAGTCATCACTGGGTTCTTACATGAAGCAGGAGAGATGTGCAGGTCCCCTTGCAGGGGTTTGCTGAGGTGCAGGGTGGTTAGGGTGAGAGATGTCCCACCAGCAGCAGCCTCCATTCTGGGAGCTTTAGACTGGTGTGAAGGGGCTGTGGCCTGAGGGGAGATGGCAATGTCACGCTGGTAACTGCTCCTGTCTGCTGTAGTGCAGCAGTAAAAATGAAGCAATTTTATTTATGGTGATTTTACTCACATAAACTATGGCTTCCTAAATCAAGCTTAACTGTTTGTGCCTATGAGAAAACTTCCATCTCCAGCAGCAGTTTCAGCGATAAAGCCTGGAAGATATTAATAATAACACAGCAGTGAGAGTCTTTTCATTTTCAAAGCATTTTATGGACAGTAACTAACTGTTCCCTGCAGCTATCTGCATGGCAGAGATGGGGAAACTGAGGTAGGGCTCAGTACTAACTCTGAGAGGGAAGGAAGCCTCTCCAGCTCATGCTGTTCAGGGGCAGCAGACACCCACAGGGCCCTGACTGGCTCCCATTGCTCCAGGGTGTGCAAAGAGCAACGCTCTCACCCCGTGAGCAGATCACTGCCTGAGCCTGGGCTTTCTGGCTGATTGGCAAGTCGAAGACACCAATCAACTGGTGCCCGGCGAGGAGTGGCTTTGGTGGCCCTCCCCTGTGAGCACCTTGTGCCCCAACCACATCGCCAGAGGTGATCCTGTGCTGCAAGAGAAAAAAGGGCATGATCCAGAAGGCAGGGACCAGTGTCCAGACAGGAGCTGCCTGGGGAGTGCAGGTCAAATTTGGCTACCAGCTGGGCACAGCCAGGTGCAAGGCGACTTGCTGCTGCTGCCTGCCTGTCCTAGGTGAAGAGTGCCCCAAAGGGGAAAGCCTTCCAGGCCAGTTGCTAATGCGTGTCTAGTATTTCAGTTACTGCCTTCCCAAGCGATAATTGGGTATGTGTGAAACCAAATCACATCTCTGCCACAGCCTGCTGTCCCCTAGGAGGGCTCAGCTGCAGTCTTGAGGCTGGGAGAAATTGTCCTGAGGATGCCAGGAGTCAGTGTCCCTGCTGCCACACACTCTCAGTGCCACACACGAGACACTTGCATACCCCACAAGTCTCCCCTGAGGTCTTTGACGGGGCTGGGCAATGATGGTGGCACAAGCACCATGGTCAGGCAAGGGCTGGGCACATGAGGGACTCCAGTAGAGAATGAATTTGAAGGGGTTTAGGTGGGGAGCAGAGACAGCAGGGAGCGAGGTGGTGGGAGAGAGCTATGCCTGCTCGCTGGGTGTGCGGTTTGGTGGGGAAGGCAGTCCTAGATCTTTGTAAAACTGGAGGTGCCCAAACCAACAACTCCTGCAGACAAGCAGCAGGCGGGCGGAAGTAGCCTGCTCTGGATCCCCACCCTTCACATAAGGACCTCCAGGTGCTGCTGCTCTGGGGGCGCTCAGGTGTGGGGCAGCACCTGGGGAAGACTCCCAGGGCTGGAGGAACCCTGGGACATCCCGGCCGTGGAGGGAGGTGGCTGCTGCAGGGCTGCATACGGTGGCGTCACCAGCCGCAGGGGCAAACTTCCCACCCGTGCTGCCGGCGGGGACACGCTCCGGGAGGTCTCTCGGTGCCGTGCCGAGATGTGCCGGTGCTCGGCGCTGCCGTGCACTGAGGGAGGGGCGGACTAAGCGATTGGCCGCTCGGAAGCCCAGACCCGGCCCCGCCGGGCGGCTGCTGCTGCTGGCACTCGCCCGCCCGCGCCTCCCGGGGCGGCCGGTGCTGCCCGCGGCTCCAGGACCATGGACCGACTGAGCGGTAAGGCGGGACGGGACGGGACGGGACGGGACGGGACGGGACGGGACGGGACGGGACGGGACGGGACGGGGCTGGGACGCACATCCCGCGCGGCAAGGGAGGGGGGATGCGCGTCCCGGGTCTGCGGGTTGCGCCTCCTTTCCCCGCGGAGCGGGTGCAGCTCACCGGTCAGTGTGGGACCCTGTCCACAGGGTGTCTTTGCCCCGCATTTGGGGCACAACTGGTATCGGTTTCGCTTGCTGGTCAGGTGGGTGAAAAGCCAGTGGCTTGTAAGCCAGTCTATGGGATGCAAACACTTGTCAGGGGAAATTACGGCCGCAAAAAGGGAGCTGAGTGGTGTTCCCAGATAGAGCTGCCTGGAGCCAGAAAGTATCCCTAGCTGGGGAAGATGCCGATGGTCTCGTAAAGCCAGGAAGGGCCTGATCCCCACCCCGCCGGGGAGCGACCGTGTTCCCACATGCGTGCGATTCCTGCCTGCAGCTTGTGGCATCAGGCTCACGTAGCTGTTAGGCTTTGATCTGAGATATGAATAAACCTGCCAGGGCTTTGGGCCAACTTCGCAGAGAAGGTCCTGGCTTTCTTCTGGGACTGGTAGGTCCTCGGAGGGAACATGAAAAGGCATTCAGGGGGATTGCTGCTTGCTGCTCCTGAACAGTGGCCCGAGGCTGCAGAGGAGGAGCAGGTGGTGACACGGTGTAGCCAGGACACAGGCGTCCTGGCCTTTGACTGGTCCTTGGAAGTCCTACCAAAGCACCAGTCAGATAACAGGGTGTCCAGGGACATTGCTCTGGCTTTGCAGGCAGAGACTGTACTGAAGTCCCAGGGTGGTTCAGGCAGTGCTGTGTCTGCAGCTCTGGGTCAGCATCAGAAAGACCCAGGGGTCAAGAGTTCCCTTTCCCCATGTAAAAGGATGGGGTGGTGTTTCCGCAGTGGAAACAGTTATGAGGAGTTTGACTCTTGGGCTGCAGCTCACAGTGTCGATGCAAGTGTCCAGGAGTGGACAGGGACAGGCTTGCCACAAAACTGTGGCTGATCCAGACAGACAGGGTGGCTTTGCCAGCTCTGAAGAAGGGGTGCTGTTGTGGAAGTGCTGTCAGGGACATGTGATACCAGAACTGTCCTTCCAGGTTGCAAAGGACCTCACTGTTGAGGAGAGGGGAGGACAGAGGGTCTCAGCTTCCCCATTCATTTGCTGTGGGAGATGGTGGGAGGCTGACCCATTTGCATCTCAGCCCACCCTAAAAATCAAAGCTAGGACTTCACCGCAGGGAAGGGCAGGTGGTGCCCAGCACACTGCAGCAACCAACAGCATAGAGATGCTCCTGGGCCTGTCTCCCTCACTGGTGCCCACTATGGTAGCAACAGCAGAGCCTACCTGCTTTGCTTCAAGTGCATGTAATGAAATGCTGTTGGCACCTGGATGGCTCTTTGCTAATGTAAACGTCCTCCAGACCCTCCTGCTCATCACCCAGAGCCACTGGGTCCCTTTGGGGACTGTGACTTACAAAGGGCACATTTGGATGTTCCTCTCCTTGGCTCAAGGGGTGTGGGTCTCATGGTGGGTAGGAGTTCTGTATGCTGTTCCCAGGTTCTGCCTGCTGTCTGTCTGCCCCTTTCTTCTCCTGAAGTTCCACTCAGGCCCTGGGTGTATTCTGACTTGCCCTTGCGCTATGACCCACAGCTTCTTCATTGCTTTCCATGCTCCAGATGAGCTTTCTGCCTTCCTGGGCAGGCTGGGCAGCACCTGCTGATGAGCTTAGCTCTACACAAGCAGCTAACTGGGAGAATTGGTGCTAAGGGCTTTTTGGAGTTGCTTCGGGTTGTGCTGGTGGAGATGTGCTCATGTGCGTGATTTGAGAGGTGATCCACACTGTGAGCCTTTGCTACAGCTGGGCTGTGCTCACATGTGGCTTCTCCTTATTAGTGACTTTCCTGACCTTTTGTGCCACCAGAATTTAGGTCCTGCACCAAACTTATCTGGGATCTAAATCCAGCAAAGTCGGTGGAGATGTGTCTGGGATAAACTTGGCTCCAGCTTGCCCACAGGAATGGAGAGGCCATGGGGTTGGTGGGAGGGAGCCTGGATCATTCCTGACCTGCTGCCTGCTGGCTGGCAGCAGGAATCTCGCCTGCCCCGTGCATGTAGCCCGGTGGAAAGGGGTGCAGAGTGGGTGAGAAACACAGGCCGGGCCAGCTGTTAGCACGGCAAGCAAGTGCCGAGCTCTCCTCCGCATTGCAGCCATTCCTTTCGCTGGAAACTCAGCTGCCCGGAGCCACTGCCTGTTTATAGCCCAGGACCATGTGGGGAAGGGACTGAGCCCACCCTGGGCTACCCTGGCCCCTCTGTGTGGAGCAAAGTGGAGTGGGATGGCAGCCTCAGGGATGCTGATGCCAAGTGGAGCAGAGAGGCACCAGAGTTATTTGCTCCTCTGCATCTTCCGATCCCCTCCTGTAAGCAATGCTGCCCGTAGCTGGGGAAAAGAGTCTTACTGGAGGTACTGGAGCCCACGTGAAGTCAGCCTGGCTGCTCTGAAGAGCACAGAGCTGGCCTGTCCTGCACATCACAGGTGCCTGCTGCAGCAGGGGCTGCTGGAGAGGAGAAGGAGCTGGTTGTGCCCTTCCCGTCTGCTGAGGGTGTAACATCCTCCAGCCAGGGATCTTGGGCGCTGCCCTATCTGCCTGGGCTCTCTGGAAACCTGCCTCTTTCCAGCACTTGCTCCTGACCTGGAAATGCTGTTTTCCGGTGCAAATGTGCTGAGCTGCAAGGCTGACATGCCCTTTGCAGGGCAGGGCTGAGCCCCCCTGAGCCTGAAATCCTCTGGCCTGCAGCTGGCAGGCAGCTCTTACCCAGCCCAGGGTAACTTTAAACGTTTTAAGTTGTCTCATCTCAAAAGAGTGGGAAGGCCTTTCAGAGGAGGACAGAGAGCAAGAACTGGGCTTGACTCAAGATTTACCTCTTGTTCAGTAGCCAAGTAAGTTGCTGGGGACAGAAATGAAGGCTTGAAGTGGTTTCTGGCACCATAGACTCATATCTTAACCCTTACACTGGCTACTATCTAGTTTGGCACAGCTCAAGCTCTCTCCTGAGAGCACATCTCCTCCTGCATGTAAGAAATCTTAAAACCAACAGCACAACCCTCCGTCCTGCAAAATATCTATTACCTGTCAGTCTTCCAGGGCAGCAGCAGGACAGTTTGGGTTGGAAACCTCCCAGGGACTCTGTATCAGCTCTGCAAGCCCTGCTCTGCTGATGCACAAACAGGGGACTGCCACCCACAGCCAAGGCACCCACAGGACATGCCACCCATAGGGAGTGCACCCATGGCTTTCATCACCCTGTGGCATATGGGGAGCTCAAGTCTCTGTGCAGAGCCTGTGCTGACGATCTGCAGCCTCCACAGTGGGGAAGGATGAAAATAACTTCTTTGGTCCCCCCTCCTCCAGGCTCTCCACCCCCCCCACACACCCATAGCTTCAAAGGCAGACTCTCAGGCAGGCAGGAGAACATTGCCATTTCCTAGCAGTTTGGAACAAAAACAGATCTTTGCTGCAAGGGGTTTCCATGCTCAGAGTGTTTTGCTTTTTTCTTTTTGAAGTGGGTTTCATGTGCCTGTGATCCTGGAAATGATAGGAGGGAGCTCAGGGAGATGCTGGCATGCCCTAATTGCTGGCAGTTAGCAGGAGATGCCTAAGGAGCAGCTTGGAAGAATGGCTTTGGCTTTCTTCTGGGGTATTTTGAACATTAAACCTACCCAGCTTGGTGATGAGGGAACAGCCCTTTTTAAGATCCCTGTCCGGTGGGTTCAGCCTCCTGTTTTACATGGTCCTAGTGTAACCTTAGCTTTGGGAAATAGGTTGTAGAAGACATTGCCAGGAAGAGAATTTATGTAGCAACAGGTTTCATAGCTGGATTTGTCTCCTAGAATTAGAAGCAGGTAGAGTGAACCAGTCCCAGCACTGATGGAGCCATGGGCAATAAGCAGAGCAGTTACATCTTCCCTTGTGTTCAAGTTTATCAGCTTTCCCGCCGGGACAAACTGCCTTTCCTGCCCCTCCAGCCCTGCCCTGCAGGGGTTAAGTGGGTAGGAAATGCTGTCAGTGGTGGCCTTGTTGCTGCACCTGATGCTCCAGGCAGAGCTGGGCAAGGGAAGGAAACGGAAGGGCTGTTCTCAGCTGAGAAAATAACGCTTATCCTTCCCTCCAAGGGTCCTCCGGGGCAGCACGGCTCTGGTCCCCAAACACAGAGACTCTGAACCATGCCCTGCCCGCCCTGGCCTGGGAAAATCACTTTCCTGCAGGGACAGAGCTGAAGTAACCACTGAGAGTCCCTGTGCCCCCACCAGGCAAGAGCACTTGTGCCTGGCACAGCTTCCAAGCTTCTGAGCATTGCCAGGCTCAGGGCAGGAATGCTAACACAGGAGGCTGGGTGATAGTCTCCCTCCCCCCAGTTCCTCAGGGATATTTCCCTCACAGTGTCTGCGGTTTCTCCTCACTCCTCCTCTTAAAACAACTGTAGCTGAGAGCATTTGGGAAAGCAAAACTGGATGCTGGCTAACCCTCCAGCTCCTTCCTGCAGATCCCACACATTCCCTGCCCACACGCTACCTCCCTCTGCTTCCAAAGGTCCAGGCATACCACCTTGTGTGATTCTTCCTCCTAGAAACAAGTATCAGCTCTGCTAGCTTCATCCTATCTTGTTCCTGGGGGTCAGGTATTGCATCTGAGACGTTTTGAATCTTGGTTGTGGGGAAGGTGTACAGGACGTGGAGAGGAGCCTTTTGGGATGCACAGAGCTTTCCATGCCCCTCAGTGGGGCAGGGCTGTCCATTTTGGAGATTTGGAGACTGGAGGACCCACTTGTCTGGATGCAGCCTGCTGGGGAAGACAGGTCCACAGGAGACCCATCATCAACCGCTGGGTGCTGAGTCAGCAGAGTCCCCACCACCCTGCCTGTAATTAGCTGTAATTCCTGCTGTTCTGGAGGCTGAGGTTTGGTGGAGAGGAAGGTACAGAGGTGAGAGCTTCAGGTCCCTCCAGCTCCACGATAGCAGCAGGCAGGAAGGTGTGACCCAGGGCGGATGGCTCCACTTGCCACGGAAGGTGGTCACAGGTCCTGTGGCACCAGTCCTGGGGCCTCTCCCTGTGCTGGAGGAGAGCCCAGGCCAACCTGCTGCTCCCGGCGCTGCACAGTCTGTTTGGAAAAGGCCGACACCAACATTTTGGTTGGAGAAAACAGAGTTTATTCTGCGTTCTGACTAATCCTAACATCTCCCCTCTGCCTGAAGCTTGTTTTTTATACATTACTCAGCAGGTCTCGCCCCTGCCTGACTATTCCTTTAAAGGGCATCTCAGACCTCTCTTTCTCATTCATTATTTACACTCCTTCTCCAGCCCGCAGCCTCTGAGCCCCCCTCCCAGGCTGGCACAGTGGCGTGTCCTGCCTCACATCTACGGAGCCTGGCACTGAGCTTTGAAAAGTAGCCTGGCAGCAGTTCATGTGGCGCATGTGTGTGCAGAGCTAACTGTGCTGACTGGGCTGAGCTTGCATCTGGGGATGAGAGCCCCCGGGGTCATGGGGGTCAGGGGCAGAGCAAGGAGGTGGCTGTGCGCTGCCGGCGGACACCATCAGGGTCACTCAATGCTCTCACCTGGCTGCTTTTGTGTGCCTAATTCCTTGCTGTGCTCAGCAGTTAAGAAAGGGTGAACAACCCCCTCCTCCTCTGGGGCAGGGGTAGCTGCAGCCTCTTCGTGTTAGAGGGATAAGGTTTGCTTTCGGTGAGCTAAAGCAAACCACCACAATCTTCTCCAGGCGGTGCAGAAAGAGCTGCTAAGCCGTCAGCCCCTGAAGAAGGAGACCTGCTGCAGCATGAGGCACTGGAGGGTCGTTATCTGTCTGGGTCACAGGATATTTGTGGGTGATTTAATCAGCCTGTTAATTATTACCAGCACCGCTTTTGAAGCTGCTCTGCTTGGGTGCAAACTGCTTCAAAAGGGAGGGCATACATGCAGCCCGCCAAGGGCTGCCCCAGGGATTCCTTCCAGCAGCGATGCCAGCTCGGAGTGCCTCAGCCCCTCTGGTGCCCCAGAGAGGCTCCCTGGGGAGGTGACACCCCTCCACGAGTCACTGCCAAGGGGGCCGGGGTGCCAAGGGGAGCAGGAGGGGTGAGGGTGCTGCAGCCCTGGGGTAAGGCTGCGGCTGTGGGCTCGCAGTGACTGCTGATGAAAGGAGATTTTCCACCTACAGCCATGCTCTGAGTGTGGGCATTGCCAGGACAGCCTCGACCCAGTTTGAGGCTTCACTGCACGGTAGCAACCCTCCTCTGGAGCCATGCTGTGAGGGGTGTGTTGTAGGCACAGGGTTTGGAGGCAAAGAAACCACCACCATCCTCTTGTTCTCTAACTTCTTTAGCTCGATTACATTTAGCAGAGGCTTGGCTGGTCCCACAGCAGAAGCGATGGTCTCTGCAGTAAGCGAGCTGGCAGTGGGTGATAATCTTTGCCCTTTGTAAACTCTGTCGACTTGTAATTACACCTCTCTCTACTCTGGGCCCCTGTTTTCACGTGTAAGTACGGGGGCAGGACGTGAAATTGTTTCTTCTCCAGAAAAGAGTGCGCTGGGGTGCAGATGTCTGGGGTCCTGCTCCTGAGGCTGATTCCTGTGCGCCTGCTCTCAGAGCTGGCTGGGTGTAGCAGGCAGGGCTCCAGCCCTAAGCATGCACCACAGGCTCCTGTGCGCTTCTCAGCCTTTTTGAGGGTAGCAAGGGCTCTGAGAATTGCTCCAGCGCAGAGGACCAGCGTCATGCAGCAGGGCTTAGGGAGAGCATGGTTGAGAGTGCGGCTCTGCTGCTCTGCCCTGGGTTGGACTTGGTGCTCAGCTGGTCTCTGCTGATGTGAGCTAGTGGCCAGGAGAAAGACCATGAGATAAGGCCTTCTGCAGAGCTATTTATACTGTGGAGACAAGTTGTTGCTGGCAGAGGCACTGGGCCAGGCACAGGACCCTTCGCACAAGCACTGCTGAAGGTGACTGAGTTGACTGTGCCACTGGGGCCATGCTGGGAAAGGTTCCCCCTCGCCAAGCTGCTGTCAGCATTGTGGTGTGTGTTTGGAGGAGATGGGGAGGAAGATGAAGGATACTCAGCAGGCATGGCCAAGACAACCTCCTTGCCATTTAATCCCTCCAGTTAAACATCTCCTCTCCCCCTTTCTGAAGGCTGGAGCAGGGTGGAGGGGCTCTTGTGTAAGGAGAGATGCCAGTGGGTGACGGCACTGAGAGCAAGCTGATGTGGGACCTTCCACCCCCCTCAAGCAAGCAGGTTTCATGTTCATCTCCCAGGATTGATTTTCCAAGGTTATCAGCTATTAGGTACTGTTAGCTGATGATGATGTGATCCCTAGGAGATGCATGTCCTTGCCCTTCCTGCTGCAGTCTGCCTTGGCAGTGTGTGCTGCGGAGTGGTGGCAGGGAGGCACTGGGAGCTTGGGGGAGAGTTAAAAGGTTTGAGCTCACCTTGTGCACAATGCCCGGGGGTGTTGGTGCACCTGTGCTGGGAGCTGCTGGAGGAACTGAGACAGCTGCCAGGATCCTGGAGCTGATGGCAATGGCGTTAATCACAGTGAGGGCTGAGAAGAGACATTGGCTGCAGAAGCTGAGGAGGTTGGTAGGCTTCTGGCCATAAAGGAGCCAGCCCCAAGAGCTCAAGCTCCTGCTGACTTTGTTGGAGGCCGAGTCAGAGGCACTCCCCCATCCGCCCCACTCAAGGGGCCCTTGTTTCCAGGGAGGAGATGATTCATGTGCTTGGAGTGGCCCCTTAGCAAATCTTCCACTGTTACAGGACATTGTCAGAGCTCAAGTGTGACCAGTAATGGTTGTCTTTTATCTAAAGCTCCTCTGGGCTGGAGGTACTTTCCAGGCTGTTGTTCCTGGCCCACCAGCCTGTTCCAGTCATCCCAGTTTGCCCCACGCCCAGCTGGTGACGGCTGGCTGGAAAGCTGAGCCTGTCTGGCAAGGCAGCCCCGCTCAGCCCTGCCACCTCTGGGGCCTAAGCACTGCCCTTCTCCTGCCCGCTTGGCTGGGTGCTCCTGCTGCCCCCAGCAGTGGTCTGCCCTCCGCACAAAGGAACAATTCTGGGAGCGCCACACTCCCCCCGTGGAGGCGCTTCCTTGCGGGCTGTGTGCTTACCTCCTCCCCGTCGGAAAGAAACCTCCTTGGGAAAGGGAATGGGAACAGGAACTGCTTTGAGAGCTCAGCAAAGAGCTCAGGAGGCCGTGGCCTTCCTCAAGGCGCAGTGGTGGGGGAAAGTTGGGTCTGCTGGCGTGGGAAGCAGTTCACTGGGGCTGGAAGGAGATGGCAACACCCACTCCTGGCGTCACCCCTTTGGTGATGCCCATAGCCTGTGCTGGGGCAGGAGGAGGATAGGAGCAGGTGATGTGATATGGAGGCAACTCAACATCGACCTATGGGCAGGACAGAGCAGTTTGGGTACTGCAAGCAACTTCTCCAGCAGCAGCAGGTCCGTGACCCCCTCGCAGGGCTTCTCCTGGGGCTGAGGGGTCTTTGTCACTGAGTGCTGGGGTAGCCCCCAGCTGTGCTCCCTTCCCAGGCCCACACCCCACCTATTTATGGCATTCCCAGGAGCTATAAACGTTTGTTTACTGTCATCGGCAGCTCGAAGCAGCCCTGCAGGGGCAGGCAGAACGCCCCAGGGCCCTGCCCACGCCAACAGGAAGGATTTATTTTTGCTTAGTTTTTATTTTAGCTACAAACAATGGCCGTTACTCCCAGCATCCGATTTCCCTCCGGCCCCCCTCACCCCCAGCCTTCACCTGGTGCAGGAGGAAGCGTGGTTGGAGCAGGAGGAGGACGGGAGAGCTGCACAGAACGGGGGTCCCGGTGCAGCTGCCCCTGCAGCAGCTTCACGGCATTAAGGTGCTGTGAAACAGCCTCGCCTCTGCCCAAGGCTCTCAGGCTACAGACTGGCTTTGCCTGGGGTCACGACTCCACGTGCACTCTTATCTATCCTGCTGCAAAAGCTGGATCTGTACACCAGGAAAACTCTGCTTTGGCGTGGCTACAGCTTCTTCCTCCTCCTCCTCCTCTCCCTTCTTCCTCCTCCCTGCAGATTGCTGGAGCAAAACCTGATTTTTGTTCTTGCGATGCAGCAGAGGCCAGGGAAGGGGAGATGGATTCTGCAGCCTGTGCCTGGACCCTTATCTCCACACTATGGAATCAGGTCCCTGAGTGAGGGAGCACTTTGAGAGTCTAAAAATAGAGCTGGCCTGGGTGTAGGGTAGAGAGAGGTGGAGAAGACACAGGTCCTCTGCCAGCATCATGCTTGGTGCTGTTTCTAGGGCAGGCTTTAGCAGCAGAGGAAATACTGCCCTTTTGTCCTGAACAGCAGCAGTGTCCTGGCTCACCCCATCCCAGCAAACCAACCCATCCATCCCGAGGTAGCTAATGCTAAAGCTGTCTGCTGGCATTTCCCCAGCCCTCCACAACAGGCTGCAAGCGTGGAGAGGAGTGAGCTTCTGGGAGGGGAGGCTGGTGTCCCTGACCTGTCTGTGTCTGAAGCTTAAGCCCAGCAAAGCAGTGCAATCCCACAGGATTTTGGCTGTGAGAGAAGCTCTAGAAAAAGCAGCAGGTGGGAGCCATTTGTCAGCACCAGAGGCAGGTGTGAGGCTGGAGGTGACCCATGAGCCAGGCAGTAGCTTAGGTGAATGGGCAACACAAGGTCTCTTTTTGGCTGTGTCACCTGCTCAGTGCTTGGGGCAACTTGGATGCTGTGTCACCTTCCTCCCAGGCGTTCTCTGATGTCCGGTGGCCACCTCTGTCCCCAGGCTCACCCCAGGTGTCAATCCATGGTCGCCAGAGCTCAGTGCAGGGTTGTGCACCAATGCCAGCTCTTACTCTTGGCACACGAACCCAATCTCCTGCCTGCCTTGGCATGGACACAAGTGCCAGCTGGTGCCAGGCCTGTGCTTGCTCCCACAGCTACTGCAGAATAAGGTGCTGGTCCTTGCTCATCAGGTGGGCTTGGGTCAGTCACATTGTCCCTGCTGCCCTCTACACGGCAACCCTGGAGCTATCTCTGCTGACTTCCTGCAGCCACCTCTTTAACTTTATTGAGGCTGGAAGCCCAGCGAGAGTAAGAAGTGGATTCCTTCCCTTCCTCTGCTCCCCCGGGCAGTGGCTGGGCGCAGCACCCTCCTGGGATCACAGGGCTCTTTGACTGTCCACCCTTCCCCCCCCTCCCTTGTATTTTGGAGGATGTTTAACAAGGGAGATGCAGGGGACAGCTCAGCTGGGGGGAAACAAAGGCGCCTTCAGTGCGTGTCCCATGCTGTGTGCCCTGTTCTCGGCTCATAGCTGCTGCTCGGGGCACTGCTGATGAGCTCAGCCTGCTTGGCCACAAAACTGGCTTATCAGGCACTGGCCTTCCTTGTGCAGTGGGGTCTCCTCACCACCATCCCCCCCCACACACACACCCCTGCCGCCTGCTTTGTCACTATTAATAGAAATCTGCTTGTGCTTTTGCTCTGCACTGGTCCAAAGCCTCGACATAGGAGCTGGTGGCTGTGATGGGAGTCGTCCTACACACATTGGGGAATGGAGACGCTGGTGAGCTCCATGGCCTAGGCTTCAGTGTGCTGTGAGAAGCTGTGTGCATCGACCCCATCTCCTCTGTGGGAGCTGGTGGCCAGCAAAGAGCTTGCTGAGCTGTGTGGCAGAAAAATAGGTGGCTGCTGGTGCTGAGTTGACAGCAGCATTCTGCTTTTTGTCCCAACTGCTTCCTTCCTAGCCCCCATGCCCCCAAGCCATGCAGAAGAGGATGTCTTGCCTGGCCTGAAGATCACAAACACTTTACTGAGCAGGAGCCTGCTGCTGTCCTGTCTGTGCAGCACTCTGCAAACCTCCCAGCGAGGATCTTCCACTTTTCCCTTAGAATCATAGAATGGTAGGGTTGGAAGTGACCTCTGGAGATCATCTAGTCCAACCCCTCTGCTCACAGAGGTTTGCCCAGATGAGATTGCACAGGGATATGTCCAAGTGAGTTTTGAAAGTCTCCAGAGAAGGTGGCTCCACAGCCTCACTGAGGAACTAGTTTCAGTGCTCTGTCATCTTCAAAGTAAAGAAGCTTCTCCTTAAGTTCAACTTGAATCTCCTATGTTGTAGTTGGTACTCTTTGTCCCTTGTCCTCTTACTGTCCACCACTGAAAAGAGCTGGGCAAGAAGAGGGCTGTGAGGCCTGTGCTTACCCTTGCTCATCATATTCATGAGGGTCTCATATGGCCAGATCCCAGGACGTGTATGTGGGAGGGAAGCAGCAAGCAGACCATCAGCAGCACCAGGGTCCCGTGGCTGCCTGTCTGCTGTGGGGTGTTTTTCCAGTTCAAGGAGCAGGAGCTTTGCTCCCTGCTGTGATTGCCCTCTTTGTCTCTGCAGGGTGGAGGATGCTGATAGCCCCTCAGGCTTGCTTGCTCCTTCTGGAGCTCTGCTGAGGCTTCTCCCCCTGTTGTGGGGTACCTATCCTGGTTTGGACTGCCCATGGGAGATGGGTACTGGCAAAGCTGCTCTTGCCAAAAGGGCTGAGGCTGCTGTTTAGCTTGGCGCTGGGGAGGGAGGAGGAAGCAGAAGGTCTGTGAAGATAGAAGCCCATCGGCTGGGGAAGCAGGAAGAGTCTTGTGAGCCGCATCCTGCCTTGCATCCTGGGGAGGTGGTGATCTGGGGCTGGGCATGCTGTCTCCTTGCCCGGGGGTTCATCTTGGCTGGGCACTGATCCACATCAACCCACTCACGTTGGGCTCCCCTTCAGCCAAAAGCCTTTGAAACAGCAGTTGGTTTTACTGCACTGTCCCTGCTTCAGGCAGCAGTGCCAGCCTGCTTCCCTCTAGTCCTGGGAGACTTCCTCTGTGCTCTGGGCCATGGCTCACAGGGGCAGAAATCAAATCTGTAGCAGCCCAGATTTTGATGAGTGGTGTTCTCAGCAGAAGCACATTAAAGAACAGGAGAATCCCATCAGTGGCAACAGCACAGCATCCTGCCCTTCCACTGGGAAATACACCCCATGCCAGCCCTCGCTGCTGCCCAGATCAGTTCTACCAAGCCTCTTCCCCTGGCAGAGCTCAGAGAGGCACTGATAGGGACAGGTACAGGCCAAACAGGTTGTCCTCAATGCTCCATGCTGCAAGGGCGCACACTGGCTCCTTGCAGGCCAACCCCATCAGTCAGCACATCCAAGCTGCCTCTGTGGTCACCTCTGACCTCCCCTCCTGTCCCTTGAGATTCTAAGCCAGCTGCATCCTGCCCCAGCTGTGCTGTGATGAGTTTTGGTTGCTGCCAAGAGAAAGGATTTTGCTCACACTTGCACTGTAGTTTTTTATTCTCTCCTCTGCAGCCTCCAGGGCTGCAGGTTTGCTGGTGTCCCTGAGCTTGAACCCTCCAATGCAGGCATTGGATCCTGCAGGAGCTACCTGAATGCCAGCAGAGCTGTGCAGGTGTGTGGTTCCATGCAAAACAGGAGCTCAGCTTTGGATCCAGCTCAGTTTTGTCTTATCTTGCTTGGAAGAGGTAAGGTAGAGACCTGGGATACGAATGTCAGTGCACATGTAGAGCTCATGAGAGATTTGGAGTCCAGAGCTCGTGTTGCTCAAGTCCTCCCTGTTCATCCCGTCCCTGACCAATGTGTCTTCCCAAAGCCATTGCTCAGCACTGTGCATCCTGCTTCCAGTGCTGCAGTTTTTTGTAGCTGACTAATGTGCAGACACCCAAGTGTTTTCTGGAGCCTAGCTGCACAGCTAACCCCGCAGCTGCAGTGAGGTTTTGCTTCATGAAAACTAGCCTATGAGCTGCCACATCAAAGAGAAGACTCAAGCTTTTATGTGTGGTGCTTGTCATGGTGATTTGTGGTCAATTCTCTTTTTGTGCTTCTTGCTGCACTTTCCCTGTCTCCCCTGCCTTGCTCTGCCATCCAGGCTGACACTGGCTTTAGGTACAGGGGTTGGGTACTGGGATCCCACACGCTGGAAAGCTGATGAATGGTGGCTTCAGGTGCAGTTCCTCTTTGCCAAGATTTCATGGCACAGAGGAGTGACAGGAGGGCAGAAGAGCTGCTGTTGGTGAGCAAGGGGAGGGAGGCTCTAGCTACCCGTGGAGGTGGCACTGGACTGGAAAGTCACTGGTGGTCTGAGCACAGCAGGGGACTATGAATGCCAGCCAGCAGGCAGGAATGGAGGATATGACTCTGGGCAGCACTGCCAGGTGACTCTGGATATGGCATTTGGGTTTCCTTTGTTTTCTTTCCTTCCTTCCTTTTCTCCACCTCCAGCCGGTGCCTGTCACAGCGAGGGGGCAGCAGCGGTGATACACCATTGGGCAGAGAGGTGTAGTTTTATCTGCGTGTGTGTGCTGAGGTCTTTGATAGTGTCCAGTAGCCTGCAGAGCTGGTGTCTGCAGTCACAGGCTCAGCAGGCTGCATCCTGCTGCCTGCGTGCAGGTGAAGAGCCATGCGTGGTGGAGCACGTGTGCCTGGCAAGCGCTGCCTGAGCCATGCTGGGCCAGCTGGGAAAGACACCCAGCCTAGGGTCTGCCACACGGTCCAGCCCTTCTGCTTTGTCTTAACCTCAGCTCTCTGATACCACCCTTGTTGATGGGCTTTTTCCTGCTCTCCCTCTCCAGTGCTAGACCAGCTCCTTCCAGAGCTCAGTGTTTTGCTCAAGCTGCTGGACCACGAGTACCTGAGTGCCACCACGCAGGAGAAGAAGCTGGCTGTCTCCAACATCCTGCAGAAGCTGCAGCCACCCACAGGTCTGTGTCCCACTCCTGCAGTGCTTGGTAACTGTCCTCAGCAGCTGCCCCAGGCCAACATTCCAGTGGGTTAGGGAAAACCATCTGCAGGGCTGAGGGGAACGGCCTCTGTGCCCAGCACCCAGAACCTGCTCAGCCCTCTTGGGGCACTTTGCTCCCCATTTCTCTCCCCACTTTCTCCCTGTCATGGCTGTGGGAGCTGGCATCAACCCTGCCATGGCTGCAGGGGCACTGCTCCCTGCGGAAATGCCGCTTCACAGAGCTCTTCCTGCCACTGCTTTCTGCTGAGCACAGAGGTTTCCGCGGGAAGGCTGGGAGGGATGTGCACCTGGGGCTTCACAGCCTTCCCACCTTCCTGTGCTCCTGGGGGCAGGCAGCAGCGTCCCTGGGGGCTCCTCCACCCCCTGGGCACCTGCTCCTGAGGCACGGTGGAGTGAGCTGGTCTGCGTCCTTGGGTTGGTGTTTGCTGGGGAAGGTGTGCCAGTACTCACCCCAGCCACCCTGCCCACCCTCAGGCTGAGAGCATCCCTCTTGTCCCCAGGGAAGGATGTGTACGTCAACACAGCGTCCCTAAGCAATGGCACCAGCTTCGTGGAGTCTCTCTTTGAGGAGTTTGGTATGTGTGGCCGACCTGGGTCATGCCGGGTGGGTGCAGTGCTGATCCTGGAGTCCATGCTGACAGCAGGGTTACTCAGGGTACCCTGGGGAAGGAGGATGAGAGCTGTATCCTTATGCCCAGCATAGGCTTCATTGCCCTGGGTACTTGCTCCTGCTCCCTCCTAACTGTTTAGTGCTGGACTCAAGATGTTCATGCACCAACTGTGTTCACCAGTGATGCCTGTCTCCCAGCATCTTCTCTGTGAAGGGCAGTGGTGCTGGCACAAGGAGCCCCTGGAGGGCAGGGCTGGGGAGGGCAGCTGTGGAGTTTCCTGCTCCCTTCACTCTCTCTGCTTACCCCATGGCAGACTGTGACCTGCGGGATCTCCAGGACATGCAGGAAGAGGAGGAGGGGGATGCCAGTGATGGTGTTGGCTTGGAGCCAGCAAGGAGTCAGACAGCAAAAACTGTAAGTCCTTGAATGCCCACCTAGGAGGTCAGCTCTGCACCCACATGGAGAGGTAGCAGTGGGCAGGATTCCTTCCTGTCCCTTGCCACCATGCTGCCTTCTGGGACTCATGGCCATCTCCACTGCCTGGCTAATGCTGGTGCTGTTTCTGCTGTAGGTTCCTGTGGATCCTGCACCACCCCTGCCCACCACACCCCCACCTGAGGATTACTATGAAGAAGCCCTTCCCCTGGGCCCTGGCAAGGCCCCTGAGTACATCACTTCCCGCAGTGAGTCCTGCTCCATGCTGGCTGTCAGGAGGGTAGGGGGGAAGCCGTGCAATCTGCCCACTGCATCCCCTCATCTGCCTGCCTGGCAAAGGGAAAACATCCCTGGAAACCTCGCTGCTCCCACCAGCATCTCTTCTGTCCTGCTCCTTTCCTATCATGCTCCTCTCCTGCTACTTTCTCATCTCACTGCACTGTTAATGTAAGGAGCTGTTTGTTCCAGCTCAGCTGGGAAGGGGGTGATGAAGAAAGGTGATGAAGGGACTGATGGGAGGGTGTGGTTTGCCCTGCCTTGGCTCACAGGCTAGCTGCTTACAGCCAGGAAAAGCAGATTTAACAGCCCTAACTGCCCTCTGCTTCCTCCACAGACAGCTCCAGCCCCCCCAACTCTATCGAGGATGGCTATTACGAGGATGCAGACAGCAGCTATCCTGTCACCAGGATGAATGGGGAGCAAAAGAATTCCTGTAGGTATCTGGATGCCCTCAACTGGGAGGGCAGAGCTTCATCAAAGTCCAGCCCTAAGAAGAGGGCTGGAGGCTAGTGGTGTTGAGGCTGGAGGACATCTCCTGTGTCAGAGGCTGCTGGGCAAAACCAAGGAGCATGGAGTGCTGTTTGTCATGCAAGCCAGAGCCCTGGTGCTGAATAAGGGCTTGAACTAGTGCTGGGTCTGTCACCAGCATGGGGAAGGGATGTCTCTGACAATGCAACTCTCATGCCCATGCCTCCTACATGGAGGAGGCCTAGGGCAGGGAGCAAAGCCTTGCTCCTTTGAGCCCTGTGCAAGAGGTGTTGGGCAGAGGGCCAGCATGAGATCCTCTGTTGCAGGGAGAAGTTTTCATCTGGGCTTCCAAAGTCTGAGCCTTGTGAATAAATAAGCCAGCCCAGGGGGTTGGATAGATGCACCTGGGGCTGGTGTTTGGCCCGTGAGCATCCTGCCCAGTTTAGAAGGGAAGTGGAGACAGCTGGGGTCAAACTGCTGCTGTTTTCCAGGCTCTGTGCTGGAGCCCATTGAGCGTGGGGAGTTCTGGCACTGAGTGAGCATGTCCAGAGGCAGGGCCCTGGGGTGCCATTCTGAGTAACTTGCCTGCTTCCTTCTAGACAATGACTCAGATGCAATGAGCAGCTCTTATGAGTCCTACGATGAGGAGGAGGAGGAGGGGAAGGGCCAGCAGCTGACACACCAGTGGCCATCAGAGGAAGCCTCCATGAACCTGGTGAAGGACTGCAGGATCTGTGCTTTCCTGCTGCGCAAGAAGCGCTTCGGGCAGTGGGCCAAACAGCTCACCATCGTACGGGACAGCAAACTGCTGGTGAGCCCAGAGCTGCTGGGCACAAAGCCCCTTGGTGGGTTATGAGGGAGGTTGGGTGCATGGTGAAGAGAAATAGCAATATCCAAGCCAAGACCCAAGGCTGCCACTGCCCCATAGCACACACAGAGGCTGCCCTCAGTTCCCTTTCAAGCAAACCATGTGGAGCCACAGGGCACCCTGCAGTCCTCCTCCACTGAGGCTGTTGCAGAGACTGAGCCATCTCTCTCTGGGCCACCTGTGAGGGACAGTGAAAGAGACCCAGCTCTGCCCAGCACAGCAGCATGACAGGCAGGTTTGACTGAGCCCTGAACAGTTTCCCTTTGCTTCCCCTAGTGCTACAAAAGCTCCAAGGACCGGCAGCCACATATGGAGGTGCCTCTGGCCACCTGCAATGTCATCTATGTCCCCAAGGATGGGCGGCGCAAGAAACATGAGCTGCGGTTCTCACTGCCGGGGGCTGAGGCGCTGGTGTTGGCCGTGCAGAGCAAGGAGCAGGCTGAGGAGTGGCTGAAGGTACCACGGCTGCCCCCTGCTTCACTTGAGGGGCCACAGACTCTCCTTGGCATCCTCAGAATTGTGTAGGGGTGCCACACCTTCTCTGGCTGAGGTGGGAGGAGGCTGCCTTGGGCAAATCTTGCCACCTTGTAAAGGGAAGGGGGCTTTGCTCCTGTCTCTTATCAGCTCTGGGGGAGGCTGGCCAGCTGCTTCCCAGGCCCTGTGCGTCTCCGGTGCTGATAGCCCCCGCAGGGTGGGGATGTTTGCTCTCCCCATCCTCTTCCCCATGGCCCTTTCCTGCCTTTGTTCAGGGGTAGGAGGCAGGGGCCATGGGGAAGGGGCCACGGGTGGGAAAGGAGCCTCTGCAGACACCACAGACTCAGCTGTTACCCCAAATCTGGGACAACAGGGTTATTTCAGTGGCAAAGCAAGCCACATAGTGCCTGCAGGTAAAACGGGGGTCATGAGGTGGGACACCCAAGTCCCTACCTCTGAGGTTTCCAAAATCTCACTCAAAATCTGCAAGAGTGGCTGAAGGGGCCAAGGTGTGTGAAATCCCCACAGGCAGGCTGAGCCCTGAGCAGGGCTTGCTGTCCTGTCTCATGGAGACCAGGACCTCTCCATGGTTCAGCCCAGCTTCTGTGGTGAGACAGGAGCATGCTGAACCAGGAAAAGTAGCCCTTGCCCTCGTGTACATTTTAAGCATCTGCTGGGGCCTATCTCCACAGGTGATAAAGGAAGCCAGCAGTCCAGCAGCGGGTGGGATGGAAGCCCCCACCTCTCCGGTGATGCCATGCAAGATGGACCTCGATAAGGTTTGTAACCACTCTGCAGAGGTGCTGCATGAGGCTGCTGCAGCTAAGTCTGGGGAATGTGGGGCATGGGGAGCAACAAGCTCCTGGTCCTTTCCAGCCTCACAGTAGCTCTGTGGGGTTTATGGGACTCCGTGCCACGGCAGAAGGGACATTTGGCGCTGTGCAGGAGGGACAAAGGGCCTATAGTGGCCACTGCTGAGAGCTGTGCAGAGGGACATTGCTGACAGGGTGCCTGCTCCGCTCCCCCCACAGCGGCTGTCTCAGGAGAAGCACACCTCTGACTCGGATAGTGTGGTGACGGGTGAGACCAGCTCCCCAGCAGCCCGCAGAGAGCCTGGCGAGCATGGTATGGCCTCTGTCCCCAGCCAGGAAGGCTGTCCCTGCAGCTGGCGGGGGGCAGCTGTGTGCATCACAGCTGGAGAGCATCCTCCCAGTGAGGGGTGATGCTGTGAGCTGTGCCAGAGGCACACAGCTACCTTGTTTCCCTTCCAGGGAAAAGCAAAAAGAGTGGCTTGGCTGACCTGAAAGGCTCGATGAGCCGGGCAGCAGGAAAGAAGATCACCAGGATCATCAGCTTCTCCAAGAAGAAGCCTTCCCCTGAGGACACGCAGACTTCCTCCACCGAGGAGGACATCCCCTGCTGTGGTTCGTGTGGGCTGGGGGCAGAGATGGGGCTTGGTTTGGGAATGGTGGAGAGCTGACATCCTTTCCTGCAGCCTGGCCGTGTCAGGGGCAGGTGGGAGCTAAGGGGGCAGCGGGGTACAAACGCAACAAGCTGCTACAAAGCTCTGACACTGCCAAGATTCCCAGTCTCAGCTCTGCAAATTCCTGTAGTGTGTGGGGAAGGGGTTGAGGGTCAGTTGTGTTCCAGAAAACAGGTTCGGGTGACTACGAGGCACTGGGCTGGCACCTGACCTGGGACCAGCTGCCTCTCCGGGGGGGGACACTGAAACACAGCAGGACCAGATGAGTACAGAGCCACGCTGTAATATCTGGGCAGCCATATCTCATCCAAGCCTGCCTGAGGTCTGGCCGAGCAGGCACTGAGACCCTTCCCTTGGCCCTGTCACCCCCCAGGCTACCTCAGCGTCCTGGTTAACCAGTGCTGGAAGGAGCGCTGGTGTCGCCTTAAGGGCAACACCCTCTACTTCCACAAGGACCGCACGGACCTGCGGACCCACGTGAATGCCATCGTGCTCCGGGGCTGTGAGGTGGTCCCAGGGCTGGGCCCCAAGCACCCTTTCGCTTTCCGCATCCTTCGCAATGGGCAGGAAGTGGCTGCACTGGAGGTGAGCAGGCGTGGGGCAGGGTGGGCAGGATGCCCATTGAGGAGGGGGCTTCCAAGCTGTGAAAGCGTCTCCTCTGATGATCAAAATTATCAGTGCTTGCATGAGAGTACTGCTTTGTTTTTCTCTCCCCTGCACAGGGAGGTAGCCTAGGGTATTCTTTGGGTGAGCTGGGGTGGTTGAGGCAGCCTCACAGGTGTTTGCAGGCTGGAGGCAGGGAGGAGGAGGCTGGCAGGGCTGAAGCAGGCAGGCTGGAAGTTTGGGACTGGAACCTCATGTGTGCTTTCTCTTAGACCCTACTAAGTCTTGCACACACACACTTCATGTTAGAGGGTCCTGTTCCACTGTGGGGCTTTGTGTAGGGAGGCAGAAGCGAGGGCATGCAGCTCAGTGCTTTCTCTCCTGCAGGCAAGCTGCTCGGAAGACCTGGGCCGCTGGCTGGGTCTCCTCTTGGTGGAGACAGGCTCACAAACAGCACCAGAGGCTTTGCACTACGACTACGTGGATGTGGAAACAATTGCCAACATAGTGACAGCTGTCAGGCACTCCTACCTGTAAGGCTATTCCCCTGCTGTGCTGCGGGCTGGGAAGGGGCTGCACAAAGCAAAGCGTTGGGCTGGGGATGGCGATCAGCGAAAAGGCAGGGGCTGGGATACAGTTTGTGCTGTGATTTTAGGGATAGCCAGTGTCCCAGGGGTTAATGGCTCGCGGAGCAGGGCAGTTTCCCTTAAGCAGGATGGAAGGTCGTTTATCAGCGCTGATGAAGTACTTGAGGGATTCACATGGTAGGGTGGAGTGCTCATGAATGAAGCTGGGAGAGCAAAACAAGAAGCCCTCTGAGGGCTCACTAATGGGCTGACAAGGATGTCCTGGAAAGGAAGACTCCATCCTTCTTCCTGCAGGTGGGCTAGCTCCTCTCAGGATCACCAGCCAGATTCGCCCCCTGTGGTGTATGATGACGTCCCCTATGAGAAGGTTCAGGTGAGGAGCTCTGTGGTTTGCCCTCTCCCACCACTGTGACCAGGCTAGAAAGGGTGCCCTTTGGCTGGGTTGTGATTGTCTGGTGAGTATTTCAGCATGCTGTCCCTGCCACAGGCTGAGGAGGAGCCAGGGCGGCCAGCAGGAGCCCAGGTGAAGCGCCATGCCTCCTCCTGCAGTGAGAAGTCACGACGGGTGGACCCACAAGTGAAAGTGAAGAGGCACGCATCAAGTGAGTGGGGACCCTCAGCCCCAAGCCTCTGTGGGGCGACCCTGGCCAGTGTGGGTGGAAGCTGTTTCCCCAAGGGGGGCTGCAACCAGGCTGGGGCTGGCCGGCTTTGGCACACAGGTGATGAGTTGTGCCATGCCAGCTCAGCTGGACCACAGGTGGCATTGGTGCAGCCAGGACCAGAGCCTTTGATAGGCTGGTTTTGTGCATGCAGGTGCCAACCAGTACAGGTACGGGAAGAACCGGGCTGAGGAAGATGCCAGGCGATTTCTGACAGAGAAGGAGAAGCTGGAGAAGGAGAAAGCATCGATCCGCAGCGAGCTGGTGCTGCTGCGGAAAGAGAAGCGAGAGCTGCGTGAAGCCATGAAGGGCAGCACGGGTAGGTTGGTGGTGCCTGAGCACTGAGGCTGCTTGAAGGCAGGGGGAAGGCTGCAGAACTGGGGTGGCGGTAGCATTGTGGCTGCGAGACAGGATGGCTACAGCACGCTGCCGGGCTGCCAGCCCCACCTAGTGTCCCCGTCCAGGAAGATGGGTGGCTCCTGCGTCCCTGCGACCTCACCGCTGGGCAAAGGCGCTGAGCTGGCTTTGCTTGTGCAAGCAGGGACGAAGCTGCAGGACCTGGAGCAGCAGGTGGCCGTGCTGGAGGAGCAGTGCCGGCAGAAGGAGGAGCGCCGCGTCGACCTGGAGCTCAAGCTGACCGAAGTGAAGGAGCGGCTGAAGCAGTCGCTGGCAGGAGGGCCAGCGCTGGGGCTGGCTGTGACCAGCAAGGCTGAGAACGGGGTATGCATCCCATCTTCCTCAGGGCTGCAGCTCACTGCTGGAGGTGGTGGGGGCAGCAGCATGTGGGGAAGAAGGGACATCCCTGCTGCTGGGTCCCAGAGGTGGGAGGCTAAACTTCAGTTAGGTTTGGCCACATCAGTTTTATTTCATAACAGTTTGTTCTGGGTTTTTGTTTGTTTATTTTTTCCCATTTGTCCTTCCTCCCTGGGCCTCCTCAATCTTCCTCTTTCATTCTCACCCTTTCCTACAGGAAGCTGCAAATAAACCAAATGGGAACCCCCCTGAACACTTGGTCCCTGTTAACTGTGCAGCTGAACTGAGGAAAAGGAGTCCCTCCATCCTCCCTGCCAACAAGGGAAATGTGCTGCGGAAGGCCAAGGTCCTGCTTTTCTCTCCTTCCCTTTACTGGCCCAATGGCAAATCCCAGCCTTTGTCCTATCCCCTTTCCTTGACCATAAGATCTGGGGACCAGATATAGTTCCTACCCCAAAAGCAAGAGGTGCTGCCAGCATCCCCTGCAGCCAGGCTGACTCAGCTTAGTGGCACCTGCTGATGGCATGAGCCTGGCTTACAGAGAGACTTGGGAGGAAGAGGGTTGGGTAGGCAGGGAGGAAAGCATTGCACAGACAATGCCCAAGGCAGCAGTGACCCAGCTCAGCCTTTGAAGATGCTGGGGTAGTCTAAAGCCCCCAGCAGGGAGCGATGCCCTCAAAGGGCTCAGCAGTCCTCCAGTGATGTTTCCTCATCCCCTCCTTTTTTTCCTTTCTCTGCAGGAATGGGAAAAGAAGCAAACTTAAGTCAGGCTGCAGGAATGCCTGCCAAGCCCCCACTGGACACTGGGGCTCATAGAGGAGCTACAATCCCCCTTTCTCTGAGGCACTGGGAAGGTGCTGGGAAGGCATGGGGGAAGAGATGCCCTCCCATGCCCCACCACTGCAGCACCATCTGCCTCATGGACAACACTATAAACCATGGGAAAGGGGGTGGGAGGGGGATTTGGGAGGCGGGTGGGGAAGGGGAGTCCTTCATGGATCAGGGTCACATACTAAAGGGAAACCCATCTCTGGAGGAAGCTTCCCATGGGGCCAGGAGTTAGAAGCAAGGTGTGCATGCCCGTGGTGGTACATAAAGAAGGAGGGGAGAGCCCAGGAGCTGGCAGTCTGCTATGCCCAGCAGGCACTCTGATTAATCACGATCAGTGTGTGCCACCCTGGGGATGCTGGAGGCTGGGATAACCTTTTCCAAAGCAACCATGGACTCAGTTTTTGGACCCACTGGTGTTGGAGTTCATGAACTGCTCAGGACTGGACACTTCAGAGACACTGATAATTCACCCTGCTCACTGCTCCCAGCTCTGCAGGGTCTCATCTCAGGGTTCATCATGTCTCAAGCTTGCTGTGCTTCAACTAAGTGCCCTTGTCCATATTTTCTTGTCCTCCAGGCAGTAAGGGTGGTGAGGAGGGCACACTGGCTTCCCTTGGGAATGAACTAAGCTCAAGTGTCAGCATTTGAAAGCAAATTAACTGGGGATACTTTTCAACCTTTCTTTGCAGCTAGAAGTTCTGCAAAGCCTGAGGCCAGAGGCAGCCTGGCTGTCTCTGCCCTAGCCCCATGCCAGCTTTTGGGGCAACAGGGAAAGGGATGCAGTTGTCTCCTGGCCAACAGCACATTCACACTATTGCTACTGCAGTCAGGCACATTTGCTAAGGCAAGTGATCAAAATGGAGTGAAGGGAAGTCTATACATTAAAACAGAAAGAAAAAAAAAAACAAACCCAAAGACAAACAAAAAATGCTTTCAAATGGGGGGACTGGAACAGAAAAGAGAACTAGAGGAAGGTCATTTAGCACAGGCAGAAATAAGAGACAGGAACAAAAAGGAAAGGCACAAGCTTTTGTGCTGGGAACGAGGGAACTGGCCTGTCACCCACTCGTGCTAGTGACTGCCACAATTAACCTTTGGAGCTCGCTCTTTCAAAGCCCTCTCATTAGTAACCAGGTAAGCAGCTTTCAATAAAAACGGCTGGCACTGGCATGCCCCTTTCCCTGGCTGCAGGGAGCATGGTGAGCAAACCACCTCTGCTCACAGTGACACAGGCCAGGCTGGGTCTGGGACAGGTTTGGCACCCCTGCGACTGCTGGTCTGGGCGGGCTGGGTGAATCTTGTAAGCCAGGTTAGTCACTGCAGGTAGCTCACAGCCATGAGCTCGGCCGCCCGCTGTGCACTGCCCAGGCTAGAGGGGCCCCCCAGCTCCCAGGGATCAGGTGCAGGAGAGCCCTATTCCTGATGGTGCTCATCCTCTTCCTCACAGTAGCTTCTCTGCTAGCTGCCCAACCTGGAACTTGGAGCCACACTTGTCCCACACTTCAGAAAAGGGTAAAAACTCTCCTCAAAACATCATGTACCCCACTAAAGAAACTAGGAGCCTGTGCCCACAGTAGGGAGAAATAGAACTGGACCACCACAGCCTGTGAAAGCATATCACAGAATCTCAGAATTATTCTGGTTGGATGGAACCTTACAAGATGAGGTGGTTCAAAGCCCCATCCAACCTGGCCTTGAACACTTCCAGGCAAGGGGCATCCACAACCTATTCCAATGTTTTGCCACTCTTCCTTATAATACTTCATATTGAGTTTAAACCCTTATTCTGTTTAAAACCTGGCCCTCATTCTATCACTACACTCCCCAATAAAAAGTTCATCCCCATCTTTCCTGTAGGCCCCCCTACAGGAACATTGGCCAAGGTTTGGGGTTTAATATTTATTCACCACGAGGTAAGAAATACTTTTTCTTGCTCCATCACCAGCATGGATAAAGTCATCTCACTCTACTCAGTGCTTGTCAAGCCACACCTGGAATACTGTGTTCAGTTTTGGTCCCTGCTAGACTGGAAAAAAAATGGGGACAGGATAGAGAGAATCCAGAGAAGGACCACAACAATGATCAGACTGCTGGGAAATTACCATGTGAGGAAAAGCTGAAATCATTTGGTTTGTTCAGCCTCAAGAAGAAAAAGTTTAGGGGAGACCTTATCATTGTGTTCCAGTACATAAAGGGCAGCTACAAAGAAAATGGAGATTCTCTTTTTATAAGGAGTCATGTGGAAATGACAGGTTAATGGACACAAATTACTCCTGGGGAGATTTCAATAGGACATAGGAGGAAAAAAAAAATATCTCACAGTAAGAGCAATCAGCCTTTGGAATAATCATAGAATCATTATAGCTGGAAGAGACATTTAAGATCAAGTCCAACCATTAACGCAGCACTGCCAGGTCACCACTGAGCCGTGTCACAGAATCACAGAAATGTTCAGGTTGGAAAAGACCCACAGGGTCAGCAAGTCCAACTGATAACCCTACTCTACAAGGTTCACCCTAAACCATAGCCCCAAGCACCACCTCCAAACAACTTTTAAACACGTTCAGGGTTGGTTGTGTGTCCAGACACCACCTCCCCGGGCAGCCCATTCCAATGCCTGACCACTCCTTCCATGAAACAAGGTTTCTTACTGTCCTGTCTAAGCCCACCCAGGTGCAACTTGAGGCCATTCCCTCTTGTTCTAACACTGTTTACCTGTGAGAAAAGACCAGCACTAACCTCTCCACAACATCCTTTCAGGTAGCTGTAGACAGAGATGAGGTCTGCCCTCAGTCTGCTCTTTTTCAAACTAAACAGCTTCTACACCTCTTTTAAATGCTTCTGAGGATGAGGACTCCAGCACTTCCCTGGACAGCTTGTTCCAACAACTCCCTCTGTGAAGAAATGTTTCCCAATAACCAACCTAAACCTCCCTTGGTGCAACATGAGGCTAATTCCTCCTGTCCTGTTGCTGGTTATCTTCCCAGGGATGTGGACACTTCTAAGATTCAGCTGGACTGGGTGCTAAGCCATGCCACCTAGACAATGCTTTTCCCAAGAAAGGCTAGACCCTTGAGATTCTTTCCAACCTGGGATTCCAGGATTCATGATCCCAACTGAAGCTGGCCTGCTGGCCCAAGCCCCTCTTAGTCTGTGCTGAATGAACAAGAGATGAAAACTCTCTGTAGAGCTGTGTCCAGCCTTGCAGTCCTCAGCATGACATGGACCTGTTGGAGTGCTTCCAAAAGGGGCTACAAAAAATTGTCAGGAGGATGGAACCCCTCTGCTGCAAGGACAGGCTGAGGTTTGGGGTGGTTCAGCCTTGAGAGAGCTCAGAGGAGACCTTGTCGTGGCCTTTCAGCGTTTACAAAGGGAGGCTGTAAGAATGATGAGGATCATCTTCTTAGTAGGGCCTCTTGTGGCAGGACAGGGGGCGATGGTTTTATATCGAAGGAGATTTAGACTACATCTAGGGAAGAGGGTGGCATAACAGTGGCACAAGTCGGTATAAACTCCATGCCTGCAAAGGTTCCAGGTCAGGCTGGATGGGGCTCCGAGCACCCCGCCCTAGCTGCAGTGTCCCTGCTGGGCGCAGCGGGTTTGGCCCAGGTGACCTGTACAGGCCACTTCCACCACAAACCATCCTGCGATTCTGTGCGCACCCCCACGCTCAGCCGCGCAGCCAGCGGCGGCAGCAGCCCCCCCACCGCAGCCCCGAGCTCCTCTGCCTCGGCCCGCCGCGGCCGCCGCCGAGACGCCTCCCGCGCAGCCGCGCCGGCCGCCGGGACTCGTAGTCCCCGCAGAGGCCGCTGGGAGCTGTAGTTGGCGGGCCGCGCCGGCGCGCCGCTCCCCTCCGCCGCTCCCCTCCGCCGCTCCGTCCGGCCCGCGCTCTGTCTGCGGGGCGATGGCTGTCCGCTCCCTGCGGCGCTTCGGGACCGGCCTTTCTCTCGGCGGTGCGACGCGGCGCGGCAGGTACGTGAGGGCAAGCGAGGGACCGTATGGTCCTGCGAGCCGTTAACGGTCGCCGGCGGCCGCGGCGCAGACCCCTCCCCTCCTGTGGCGGGCTCCATGCGAGACGTGGCAGCGCCCCGGGCCCGGGCCCGTCGCGGCGTTTCGTAGCCGCCGGCGCTGGTCCAGGGGCCCGGGGCGCCCTGCGAGGTGAGGTAGGGCCGCCCGCCATGGAGGGACACGTTGCCGGCCCTGAGCTCTTCAGAAGGCCTGGAACAAAAAGCAGGCTCGGAGTATGCCAGCTCGTGTATGGAGAAGTAGCGTTTTTCAGGGTGAAAGCCGTTTAACTTTTAGGGAGAAGTGTTTCTGTGGTCAGCTGTGAGGTTGTTTCCTGCGGTTACGTGGCTCCACGGGTGATTCCTGCCTCTTGCCCATCCGAACCACTTATTCACCTGTTCAGTGTGCTCGTCGGATTTTGTCTGTGGTAGCGATACAGCTCCAGTGCTCGGCGTGCTTTGGGTGCTCGAGGGAAGAGCATCTTTCATTGTGTCGGTAATGTCCAGTCACGTTTCTGGACATAACACCATTTATGAAAGGCACATCTGTAGCAGGTGATTTGGTTGTTTTGAGTTAAATGTGGGCAGGTGAAATGAAAAATAACTCCAAAGTGAATGGTAGTTTAGCCTAGAGTTTGTTTTTTTTTCTCTGAAAAGAAAGAAATCACCAACAGACTATAAAATGCAATAAATTGATTCTGCAGCAGGTAACAGAAGTATCTGCGTTTGTGGGCAAGTGAAATTTAAAAAGTGGCAATGAAGGTTATCTAATTCTAGAGGATTTTTACCTGAAAAACCACTGGAAGGACCACTTAATGCAACCAAATCGTTCTGCAGCACGTAGAAGAAACAGTTGTGTTTGGGACTAAACATAAAGCTGTGCAACCGAAAATCTGTCATATTCTCTGATACATGTGAAGAAATGCTTTGATTCTCTCAAGGCGTACACCAGGTTTGAAATAGGTGACTTTGGCGGGGGCAGAGCAGGCTTCCTTCACAGACGATGAGCAGAAGCTGCTGGTGGTGTGAAGCTCCTCTGTGTACACCAGTTCTCCATGTCCCTGTCTGTGTTGCAGCCAACAGGGGCAGCTCCACACAGCAGAGTGGTGGGGCCCAGACATCCATGCTCCACGCCTCTTGGAGACCTTTAATCCTGGGGTCTCACTAGTCTGGGCGTCTGCTGCAAGGGTGCAGCCATTCTGCATTTAGGGGCATATCCCAAATGTGTTTTCTAGTTTCATCCAAGAAGAATCCACGTGATACTGATCTGTGGTATCCGTCCCTGAGGAAGTAACTCAGGGGGTAATGAAGAGATTTCCTTCAGAGCTAAAACACTAATGCAGATGTTGCTGTTAGTCTGGGCACTTGGCTGCTTTGTCATGCTGATTTGGGAGGAGGAGGGAGTGTCGAAGGAGAGGTTGGGTAGGACCCTTTTGTTTAGAGAGAACATTGCAGGAGTTGGTATGGGATGTTCTGATATGGTGCCTGTGCTCCAGAAAGAGGCGATGCTGTTGTTCTGACCGCAGAGACCTGTTCTCACCATTTGAATTCTAAATCTTGAAAGACAAAACTGCCTTAAACCATATGCCTGCAATCAACTTCTCAAATGCATCTTCTGTTTGGCTTTCTGTGACATCAGTTTGTAAATCTTCTATCACCATTTTGTATAATCCCTTCACACGCCCTAGGACTTCTAAGTATCTGTCACTTCGGGATGTGTCAACTTCCTCCAGTGGGATTTCTGCCTATTTTTAGAGCAGCTGTCATCACGACTGTGTTTAAAAGATGGAACACATGCAGTGGACAGACAGTAAATAGCACTTGCCCTTATTAGTGGAGTATTTCGTTCATCCTGGAAGAGGAAGTAAATCGAGCGGCATTTTCAATTCTGAGTAACAGTCCTTAAGAACTCCTCTTGGAGTCAGTCTGTGATGCTTGTTTCTTGACTATAACTTTTAGGGCAGGCTTGTCTGAGCAGCACGTGATACCCGGTGCATTGCACTCTATGTGGGAGTGTTCTGTGACTTAGTTTCACAAGCTGGAGGAAGGAGTCCATGCAGGCAGCTCTCTGCTTCACGTAGACTCTCCCAGTAGCTGAGGCTCCTGCTCATTCATGCCCCTTTCCTCCTACACACCGAAACACACCCATCGGTGTAGCTGAGGGAAATGACTCACCTTTGCTTCTGGGGTATGAAGAGATAACTCATTTGTGTAGCTTTGTTAAGATGTAGGAGTGTTAACCCATGGGGTGCCTGGCAAGGCTGCTTTCTCAGCTGCATTTCAGGTTCTTTGGTTCATCTGGAACATGGCTCATTTCCATTTCTGTGTCTCTTTACGTGGGAAATGGTAAAGGATAAATCTTGTAGTTAGTGCTTTCCAAGGACACACTTTTTGTTTACAAATAAACCTTTGCAGCTGTTTAATGTCTCACAGATTGATTTTGAAGGTTTGGTGAAGAGGGAAGGTCCTTCTCTGCCCTCACCTCTGGGTTAGTCTATTTCCTGTAGCTATGATGAAGTGCTGTGTTAACCAGTCAAAAAAAAACCCCAAATGAGGCAAGCGTCTTAAAAATCCTCATCTGGCCCAGTGAGATCTCTGCAGCAGGGGTTGAAATGCAGGATTTTCTTCTGTGGTGTCATTCTTGGAACCTAGAACCACAGTGGCTGGGCAACATTTTGAAAAGAACCTAGTAACAACCCCTCATTCTTCAGAGACCCTGTTGCAGAGAAAATATACATGGGAGAAGCATTTTCAGACTTAGGTGTGGTATGTAATGTGGAAAAGGAGTGATCTGACATAGAGATCATGTTTGAAGTACCCACTAAATGAACAAAAATGGCACATGCTAATGGCCTCAGGTGGAAAAAGGAAGTTTGTCATTAGTGTTGTGGGACATCTAGCAACCATGTATTAAAGATAAAATGTGGGAATCTGGACTGCTGTGGTAGAAGATGGTTGGTGGTCTATAAAAGGAATCTCTTAACCCATGATTTGGTAATAGAACAGGTTTAGTCCAGAATGCCACTCGTATGGGGACACTTTCCTTCCCCATATTTTACCTCTTACATCTCACCAGACTTCACACGTTCATCTTCTCTTTTGTGCTGTCACTTGTACTCATCTGATATGTCAGCAAACCTATTCAGGGACACAGGCAGGAAGGGGTTTTGTGTTGTAGGGTTAGTTTTCAGCTGCTTTTAACTCCCTGCACAGTCATTCTGCACAGCCCCAGCAACCCCAGTACTGTAATAAAGGAAGCAAATCTGTCCCTTCCAGTTGCTGCTGTAAGCTCATCTCAGATGAACTGCTGAAAAGCATTTAGGTCTCATGACTAGTTTGGTAGACCCAGAAATAAAAGCTGTGCACTTCTGCCATGTTGTACCCAACCAGTAGAGTGTTGATGAAAAGTAAGAAAGCTTAATGGTGCAGGCATGGTAATATGAGCTCAGGTGTACTGATCCCAGGGCCCACATTACCGTCTCTGTGCAGTGTTGAATTGTGCTGTATAAACACAGAGCTTTGAGTGGGTGCTGGTGCAGTGGTTTCTGTGTCATGCTGCATTTCACTTGGCAGATGTGCACTAAGAACATGCAAAACCCCTCTATTAAAGGGGATGTTGAAAGCCCTGCTCAGAGAAAGAGCCCAGGTGTTTCAAAAAAAGGAGACACTTTTCCTCCTTAAGCACATACTAAAATGTTTCCTGAAGAGAGCTGGTTTGGATGGAAATTGAACTTTATTCTGTTCTGTGAGGCATGAGAAGGAGGTGGGCTGAGGCATTGGCCTCACAGTCAGGAGTATGTCCTGTCCTGGCCATTTTGTAAAATTAAGCAATGTAGGAGAGGGAGTGAAAAACTTTGGGTTTGCTCTTGGTGTGGCAGGTGCAGGTCTTCATGGAAAAAAATGAGCGAAATATAGTTCCTTTTGTTTTGCAAAGTGGCCAGCATGCTGCTTTTGATAATTTTCTAACCAGACTCTTTTCAGCCAGACTTCTACATTTTTGGGAAACCTGTGAGACTGTCGGAGTACAAAATACATTTCTGAGCACCTAGGCAGCCCGGTGCAATTATCTGTCTCCTCCGTCGTTTTACTGTTTCATCTGCAAGTTGTAGAGTCAGCCTTCCAGGTGAGCTCCACCTGCTCTACCAACACAAAAGCACTGACAAGTGTGATTTTTAGTTGAAAAGTGCACTTGGGATGAAAAAGTCACTGGAGATAAAGCTGGGCTTCAACACATGAGGCTTGGGCTCATTTGGGTTGGGGTTTTTTTTTGCCTTTGAGACCATTTCAGTGCCAGTAGAGACAAAAACAGTTAAAGCATTTAGAACTGTTGGAGAATATTAGGGACAAGTTCCAGTGGGTATGTTTAGTCCCTTTTCCAGAGAGCTAATGGAGCTTTGAAGGTCCTGGCATAAAGGTCCTCCAAAGTATTTGAGATACACAAAATTTGGTCATGTCTCTGTCAGTTCTCTTCAGTCTCTTAACTGTTCTTCATGAAATGTGGGTACAGCAGTTGCTGTAAGAACCAGGGGTTCATCAATAGGATGAAAACAATACACCAAATACTGTGTCTCATTTTACCCAAGAGAAACAAACAGGTTAACATGTGGGAACTGGATCCTCCATTAGGCAGCAGCTTGAGATGTGTGTCTTTCCCCTGCAGAAATCTACAGAGGTTCCACTGGTGTGGCTTCCCCTTTTGCAGTCACAGAGGCTGTGTGGTTCACAGCCTCTGTTGTGTCATGCGAGTGTAAAATAAAAACATCTTCAACACATCTTTTAGTAATGACTCTAAACTAGAATTCTTTTTGAGCCTGCTGTTACTTAACTTTCCTTCCTTGTTACTAGCTTTTATTTCAGGGCATCCTCCTGTATTTTCAGCACTGCAGCTCAGCAGAGAAGTACAGGAGACGAGTGTGGCCCAGAAGATCCACGTGATGAGCCCAGGCATCCCCTTTCTGACTGTGCCTTAGAGCACAAAGCCATCAAATTGGAAGAACAAGTCCGAGATCTAACTGTGAGTATGCTGCTGTTGTCATCACCATAGCTTTTGTTCAGTCCCTTTGACTTGGTCTGTCTTCCAGCTCCAGCTTCTCCACAAACCATGTAACATAAACCACCACTGTGCTCTGGCAGCCTTTAGAGCAGCTGTGCTCTAAGTGTTAGAGGGTGCATTGTGAAAGCACAGTTTGCCTTCCTCAGAAACACCATCTGTCAGTAGTACCTAGAACCAGAACCATGACAGTATGATCCTGACAGGCAAAGTTCTGTTGGAGATGGTCTGGTCAGTTCTTCCACGGGGAATGGCAGTAGTTTTGTCCTGAATGGCATGACGTACTGTATCTGAGAATGAGCGTCCTCTTTACTGACAGTGGTGTGTGGAAATGGTAGGGATCGTGTTACAGGGACTTTGAGGAGCAGATGCAACTTAAGGAGAGGATTGAATCCTGCAGCCGTGGACAGTTCTGGAGACAACTGCTGTGAGAGTACTGCACCAAGCAATACAGCAGCCGGTTGCAGATCTGCTGCTGACTTGTGTCTCAGCAGCCACAGTGAGTCAGGCAGAAAGCAGTGGCCTGACAGTGCAGTGTTCAGTGGAGCTGCTGCTGGCCTGCTCTGAGGTCTTTTGAGGGACTTGCAGTTGAACTGTATAAGAGGAACTTGGGTTTGCCTGTAAAGAAAACACAAGTGCCCAGCACAAGCTTCTGACACAAAGTGGGCTCTTTTTAGAGGGGTCACAGACTGCTGGGAAATGGGTTTTACCTCCTTGTTTGATGTCAGTCTCCCCTTGCTGTTGTGGCTGCAGGAGCGATACCGGAAGGCCTTGGCAGATTCTGAGAATGTCCGGAGGAGAACGCAGAAGTTTGTGGAAGATGCCAAGCTATTTGGTAAGCAGAGTGAGGCCAGGCTGTGTTCACAGCCATGGCCTGTTTGTCTGCCTGTCCCCCTTCCAGCCCTCCTTCACTGTAAAGCCTGGCATGATATTTGGCCTGGACTCCTGGTGTCTGGGTTTATTTGCTATTCTTTCTGTATGTCCAGCTGTGTCCTATCAGTGACCATTTTGTGTTTTTTTAATCTTTGGGGTTTTTTAGTAATAAAATAGGCCCTGTCCAGTTGAGTGTAGTTCTACTGACTTGTTTGGAAATGGTATGCTGAAAACTGGCTCTGGCTGGATGTGCTTCATATGCTTAGCTGTGTCATCAGGCTGTGATCTGTTTTACTATATTAACAATCTCTTCTCTTCTGCTCTGGCTTTTAGGAAGCGGAACAAAGACTGTCAATCTTAGATGTTTTTTAACACTTCTATAAGAAATATTTTAACATCAGTGAAGCAAGCTAGATTTGCAGCTTTGGCAAGAGGCTGGTGAAGGGGGAAGAAACTGCTGTTTAATCGTTGTACTCCTTCAGCACCATCTCTGAGAAATAGTCTCCACAATGCATAGATCTCAGAAGGTGTTTTGTTAGTCCTAGTAGCTGTGCAATTAGAGCTGCTGTGTTTTTCTTATGTTCTACCTGTTGTGCTCTGAAATGGCTGTCAAGTGCTGTGATTACAGGAGGCACTGTCTGCTCTCACTAGATCTATCAGCAGCTTTAAAGGTGCTTTCAAACTGCTATGACTTTGTGCCTGTCACTAGTACTGTAGCTCTGTACATTCTGTAGACTGCCCTTCATTTACATCTTGCTTCTTTGTGCCCATAGGGATCCAGAGTTTCTGCAGGGACCTTGTGGAGGTAGCTGATATCTTGGAGAAGACTGCCGAGAGTGCTGCAGAAGACGCAGAACCTAGCAATCCTAATCCAACCCTGAAGAAAATCTACGAAGGCCTCTCTCTCATAGAGGCCAAACTGCAAAGTGTGTTTGCCAAACATGGCCTTCATAAGATGAACCCTGTTGGGGGCAAATATGATCCATACGACCATGAAATAGTCTGCCACGTACCAGCCGAGGGGCTGCAGCCAGGCACGATCGCGCTGGTGACTCAGGATGGTTATAAACTCCACGGTCGCACTATCAGACACGCACTCGTCGGTGTGGCTGTAGAGTCACAGGAATGACATGGGCTTACCCGGGGCATCTGGGACCTTACTGAGCTGAGGACCCCTCAGCACTCAGTCACAGCTGCAGCTGCATGTCTTTACTTATTTATTAAGCTAGGTTTGTATTGTATGTTGGCTTTATACTGTGTGCAGTCATTTTGCCATGAGTTCTAAGGTACTTGTATATTTAACAATCCTTTTTGAAGTATGTGGAGTAGCAGCAGGAGTCTGCAGTTTGTCAGAAACGTGGCACTGTAGCCCCTTCTTCATTGCTCATTTCCCCATCAATATTTTATGGGGAAGAGGGGACGTAGGGGAAAGAAAGGGAAATCTCCAAGAGTTAAGGAGTCTTGTCTCCTGGTTCCACTTCTGAGATAGACTTCTGCAGTGGCCTTCAGGAAAGTAACTTCTCCACCTCAGTTTCCGTATCTGTAGTAAAGGAATATAATAATACTGACCTACCTCACAGGAATGTGGTGAGCCTTTGTCTTTGCAAAGCACTCAGAGAGGAAAAGCCCAAAGAGCTGAGTATTATTGTCAGGTTGGATTTTGTTGTCTTTCCTTGTCCCCAGACTGATAAGGGGGGGGATGAAGTTCATCACTTGAAATTAAATTTAGAGGCAGCTTTTTCTTGTGTCACTTCAGGAAAACAATCTTGAATTAATGAAATATGTGTCGTACTACAGATGAATAAGGATGATGCTTTAAAGACAATCCAGTTGTTAAGCCAGGCTAACAAGTTCATATTTGTTCTCTAGGTAGAATTTCAGTTTGCCTCCGTGTTCCTTGGTAAAGCAAGAACATGGCTCTCAAACCTCTTTTCCCCAGCCAGAAACATATTTTTAAGAGAGTAATTTCTCTCCCCTGATGGATATTTGTGCAGCTTTCAAGCATGATAAACTATATGCTCTTTGTTGCAGCTGCTGGCAAAATGGAGATGTGCCCTTCAGCAGAAAATCTGGACTGTTCTATTTCCTCATCTCTCTGATAATGATACTCAAATAACACTCAGATAACTTACAGTTCACATTCAGATTCTACTTTTGTACAGTCATAGTAAATATTACACCTTTTGGGTTTTGACACAAGGAGAAAAATGTCTTCTACTAAAAGTCTCAAGTGCCCTTGAAACAATTTTAGCAGCAGTGACAAGAAAGCGAGAGAAGTAGAAGGCTGACTTCAAGCCATCCTCTTCAGTGGAGGCATGTTGTTGTCACAGCATGGCAGATGTATTTCCCAGTGGTCCTTTTGCCTGGGAGTCCAAACTAAATCAGTCAGTTTATGTCGGCTGAAAGGATGCAGTCCATGAGTAAGATCAGAATTTAACTCTTAACAGAGTAGCAAGCAGTCTAATGGCAGAAGACATGTATAAACCATCCTGTGGTCTGCATCACGCAAAGCCAAGGCAAGAATGGTTGTTTTCAGGTTGTTTCTTACAGATTCCTTAATTCCTGCCTTTCTGCTTTCTGAAATTGGACCCATAGCCTGACAGTTATTTGAGATCCACTTGCAAAAACTTTTTACTTATGATGGATGTCATCAGCGGCTTGGAAGAAAGCTTATTCTTCTCCCATTCCTTTGCAGGCTTCAGTTGCATAATCCTTTTGTGGTGGACTTCAAGAATACCACAGCCTTCAATTAGCAGCTATCAACAGGCTTTCATCTGGGAAGTCTGTGCAGCTAGTTGGCTATCATTCCACGAATTTAAGGAAATGCACATTTCTAATATGCTCTGTGCAAGCTGCTTTAGTGTGGGTAATTCAGTAGTGGATACTTTCTGAAGTGTGTTTTTTTGCTTCTGTGTTAGGTTTTGAGGCAGGTACTTGAGATTTGAACCCTGAAACAGTGCTTCACAGCAGCATTTGATCACTTTGGACAGATCTCTTGTTCAGTGCTCTTGTTTTAGCATGTTGCTCAGAATTTCAGAGGCATAGAGGAGTTCATATTCATTATTTTGCTGGTCTACATGCTAACTGGGTCACCAGGTTGTACTATTACTCAAGACAAAGAATGACTAAAAAGGCCAGTTAAGTATGTAACATGCAATGCAAGTCTTGCTGTTCTGCCTCAAGACTGTCTACAGCCTGCTCTGAGCAATCCATATCTTCAGGTAGAAAGGAGTTTGTGGGTTCTCTGTTGCCTCTTCAGGCCCTGCTAGACCAGCTGAGTTCTTTTTTGCAACATGAGGGTAAAGTCGTTTATGGAAACTGATTTTGAATGTGAAACTTTTTTTATAAGGAACAAAACAAAAGCAGAGGCATTTTACACCAGAGATAGTTTTCTCTCATAGAAAGGCTGCAGCTCACCTGAACTCGACTTATAAGTAGTGTGTGACAGGTAATGACAAAGTCCAAATCCTTTCTAAACTGACCCACAGAGTCACTTGACTATGAAAGGATACTACAGCTACTTGGTCCACCTTTGAACTATTAGCCAAGCCTGCCTCTTCAACTAATACTGACCCATTTTTGCCTTAAAGAAATACCCTGAAATGCACTCCAGGGCCTTCTGTTTGTACTTACTGCTTACTGATTCTGCTTGTGTATTTGGAATCCACTTTCACTAAGGCACTGCTCTGTTGCTAGAGCAGAAATCCGAGGGATCCAGTTCCCCTGAAGTCTTGCTTACCTTCTCCCAGGCCCTGACTCATTTTGGGCAAGCTATTTTTCCAGTTTATGCCCCATTTTTTTTCTTAGTCTCCACACTTCTAGAGGATCTTACCAGACTTTTAAGATGTTTACTGTAAGATGTACCCTCTGCATAGAGACTCTCTCAGAGAAGTTACCAAAGAGATAAATACTGTAGCTGTTGTTTGTTCTAGTTTCTGCTTCCTTTGAATGGTGATGTGAAAATGAAATAACCAAACTTGGATTCACAGAATCCAGATTTCCATGGCAGAATCTCATTCTCTTGCCTTTCAAGCACACTTAATGATCTCTTTTGTTGTAGATGAGGTTATGTAAGCGTGGATTGAATTTCTCCTCTCTAGGTTCTTGCTCCCTTGTCTGGTCAGTGTAAAATTTGCACACTCAGCATGGTGGGGCAAAGTCCCTGATGGTGCAGTTCCATTGCACTCAGCAGAGTTACAGTAGAGAGGACAGTGACCTATGAGCTTTTTCTCTCTGGTCCCTTTATTCAATGACTGTTTGTTAAAACACTAATATATATGTTATAATGTTATATATGTTAAAAAAGTTGTATATAACATTTAGTAAATGTTAGCAGGGACACAGTGGCAGAGGAGAGGAAGTGTCACATACCTCTTAGTCACTTAGACTCCATTTTCTCAGTCATAAACTGAAGAGCTTGAGCTGGAAATGTGGACAACTAGCTAAGACATGTGGGTGAAGGTGATGCAAGGACCTGCATTTCTGCTCTTGGGCAGCAGGCAGCCCTGCTGAACATGGGCCTGTGTTCTATAACCGTGCTGTACTCCATCAGCGGGATGTATGAGATGAGCTGGACAAGTCTCCAGTGGCACTCTTGGGAGTCTGGCAGCGTCTTAGCTCTGACCAGGAGCAGTACAGAATGTGAATGTTGCATTGTGAACCTTCAGTTCTCAGTGCTTCATCAGCAGAGCTTCTGTTGAGAAACAGCTGTGATAAATCAATAGCTGTTACCAGTCCTTTCCTTTAAGAAAAAAAAAAAAGTATTTAAGTTTTATATTGTGAATATTGTAGTATTTTTTTATTTTTAAACTTGAAGATGTTTTGGTATTACTTGCAAAGTCAAATGAACAAAGTGTGGCTAATCTCCAAAAACCCATTCCTTTGGTGGGAAACCTGTATATATATTGTATGTTTTTGTGTTTCTGTGCTCTTTGTTTACCCAAAGGCTCTGGCTGTGTGAAAGACAAAAGACTGAAGTGCAGGAGTGGTGCAAGCATTTGACAAGAACGTTTGAGTCAATGCTGGAAAGGACTGATTCGCTTTAGGTGTCCAGATACTGCCCATTTGCAAATAATAATAATAATAAATGTAGTTGCTGCTTTTTCCTTTTTTTTCCCTACCCAAAGTGCTGCTAATTCCAACTGCCACTGGCCAGTGGGCCTGCTCTGATTGTCTCAAGTAAGGGCTGCAGCTCATGGCAGTACTTTGTGGAACATTCTAAGAACATTTTGGGTGGACTCTCAGAGAGCAGTGAAACACTGGAACAGGCTGCCCAGAGAGGTGGTTGGAGCCCCATCCTTGGAGATATTCAAGGTGCTCTGGGCAACCTTATCTACTTGAGAATGCTCCTGCTTACTACAGAGGGTGTTGGACCTTTGAGAGTCCTTTCCAACCCAGACCATTCTGTGATTCTGTGAAATGCGTGCACATAAGTGTGTGCCGTCTTTACTCACACAGAGGAGTTGCTACAGGTTTCTGCACTGATGAACTGCCACATTGTGTTCCTCTGTAATATTTCCAGCCCTCTTGCTGTTCCTAGTAAGCCCACTCATGGCCCATGGCATGGGGAAATGCTGTCTGCTAGCCTTTGGTGGTGTGGTTTATGCTGCATGACTGCTAACAGTTGAAATCTCAGTAGCTGTTCTTATTTTTCCCATCCTCAGCTTCACTTTGCTGCATTTTTGCCCCTTTGTGCGTGGTGTATTGTTTCGGGCATGGGCTGTACAGCAGGTCGATTAAGAGTGGCTTAGCACACAGTGTGTGTTAATGCTGTGGTACCTGCAGGCTGGTTGTGATCTCAGGGATCCGTGGGAGACAAGAGCAGGCTTTCAGTGAGATTGTAAGAGACACCATTCTCCATGCATCCTCTGCACAAATATGGGCCTCCGTTCCTGCTTTTGCCTTGGAATCCTAACAGTTGGTTCCACACTGGTGGGCCTTGTTCTCCTGAGGCTCTCGGTGCTCCCTAGAAAAAAAAGCTTTGGTAAAGACAAGTTACAAATAGCCTTTCTGCATGTGCTAAAGACCCACTAGCAATGACCCCTTGTGACTGCAGAGACTGTCCCATGCTAGGGGCTTTCCTCGTTCTGCCTAAAATGTAGTGGCCTTACTTGGTGTTTGCTCGACAGCGCTGCCTGGTGTTTGTTCTGCGGCACTGCTCCGTGTTCTCTAACCACACTAGACCGGGAAATAGTGCTGCCCACTGCTGTGTTGGTGATTTCTGGCCCTGTTGGTTTTTCTCTGCAGCAGCAGTGAGAGTTGGGAGTTTTCAACCACAGATACCTCCATTTGCAGAGACTCATCAGAGCGTGTGAGCAAGGGGAAGAGCATTTTGCTTATGGCACAGCGTGCAGAACGCCTGCGAGCAGGGCACGGTCTGCTGCGAGAGGGAGTCAAGCGGGAGCAGGACTGACCTGGACTCCTCGGAGCCTTGCTGTCTGTGCAGGCAGATTTGTTGTCGCCCGCAGCCGTAGTGAAATCAGGCTGGTTAAGTAAAGTAAGAGCTTTTTAAAACCTGAGACGTGCTACAAAGATATTTGTGTGCTCTATTTTAAGCAGCCTTGGAAACATTGCCTCTGTGTACTGGTAGGTTCACATTGCCCTTTGTAAGGACTTGGCTGAGCTGAGCAATGGTAGTTTTTGTCTGTGCCACTCCTTCCCGCAAATGTTCACACCTGAGTTTCTTGGTTATGTGTGCTCTCCCATGCAGGAACTCTGAAGTGGCTCCTGGCTGGGGGGGAGGGGACTTGTGTTTCTTTTGAGGTAAAGTTCAGATGGCAGATTCTCAGACCTCATTTTGTCACATCGTACAGGGCCAGCCCTGGGTTGCAGCAGGCACAGCAGGGGCTGTAGTTACACTTTCTACGTGTTCCAGAGGTTTTGCTCTCTTAGCCCTTGTAATCCGAGCAGCAGCAGGCTCCCGGAGGGGATCCCATGGCCCACGCTATTTGCTCTCTGGTTTTGCCTAGGGCAGAAAGTGCAAGCAAAAGCTTGAAATGCTCTTGCTGATGCATGATCCATGCAGGATCTAACCCGCTCCCCTCAGCCAGGTACTGAGCACCATGTGCTGTCAGCCCTGTTCAGACTGAGCCTCTGGAAAATATGCTGCAGCAGCAACTTGGCCCAAGCACAGCCCTGCGGTGCAAGCCCACAGCGTGCCCACAGCAGGACACAGGTGGTACCAGGGGGACCTCCAACACCATTGGGTTTATTGTAAGTGGGATGCTGAGTCGAGAGGGATGCGTGGCCAGTGTGTGAGGGATGGAAGGCATTGAGGGCCCTCACTGTGGCTGTGCCTGGGGGCTGTTTGCGTGCTGCACTCAACGGTTTTGGCTATTGAGGGTTTCCTCTGACCTTCCGAGTCATTCTGTGAGGTTGAGACTTGTAGTAAGTCTCACGGACCGTCGTGCAGGGACATGCTGTCTGATAGTGCGTTCTGCAGAGCTGCACGCACAGCTGAAATCGTTACAGCTGGTTTTATCGTTGCCGCGCTGTTCTCAGAGCCCAGAGGTGTTAGCAGGAGGTCCGTTTTCGCGCTGCTGCTGCGCCCGCGGTGAGCCCGGAGGCCGGGAGGAGCGGCGGCTGCGCGCATCCTCCGGCTCTGCAGGAACAAAGCCGGCCCGCCTCCGCCAGCGCCTCCTCCTCGCCGCTCGGGGCTCCAGCGCCGGGCCCGGGCTGCCCCCGCTCGTCGCCACCGTGCTCCGCTCCAGGCCGAGTCGCTGCCCGGGCAGGGCGGGGCAGCGGTGGGGGGCACGGAGGCCGAGCCTGCGGTAAGGGGCGGGCCGGGCTGAGGCGGCGCTGCCGGGACTCGCTCTCCGCGCTCCGCCGCGCCATGGCCACGCCGCCTGCCGCGCTGCTCCTGCCGGTCCTCGCCGCTCTCCTGGTGCCTGCCGCTGCCGCCCGCGCTCCGCCGCGCAACATCGGTAGGGAAGTGGGGGAAAATAAGGACATAATACGGGGTTGAGAGGGGACTCCCATCTCCGGTACCGGCAGCACTCGGCCTCCTCCTGCCTGCCTCTGGGGGTGGGAGAGAGGAGCTCTGGCACCCCGCGTTTGCGGGAGCAGGGCGTGCTGCCATGCAGCCCTCCGTCACTCCCGCTGCATCCCTGCCTTTTCCCCCTCCGCGGCCAACCTGGGCGGCTGGGCGGTGGGCAGCCCCCATCTCAACCGGGCTTCGATGCTGACTCCATCGCTCTCGCCCCTCTCCGCCGACAGCCGTGGTGGGCGCCGGGCTGGGCGGCTCGGCCGTCGCCTACTTTCTGCAGCAGCACTTCGGGCCGCAGGTGCAGCTGGATGTGTTCGAGCCGGCGGGCGTGGGGGGGCGGCTGGCCACCGTCACCGTCAACAAGCAACAGTACGAGAGCAGGGGAGCCTCCATCCATGCCCTCAGCCTCCACATGCAGGACTTCGTCAAGATCCTAGGTGAGCACAGTGGTCCCAGCACCTGCATGACTTCTGTCCCTGAGTCGGGGAGCTGGGGTGCCCCTGAGCTGCTTCTAGTCTGCCTCGGTACCCCAGGGATGTGGTGACCCTCCTGCTGTCCCTGTGCCCCAGCCATGTTCTGCCCTGGAAGAGAAAGAGGTGGGGGGTGGATCAGTCTCAGGGCAAGAGGTCCTGATGGAATTAGTGTGTGGAATTTGTTCGCAAACTCCCAACAATGTATCCCAGAGGGCAGCAGCAACTCGATGTGTTGTCTGAACAAGTGAGATCTGGCTGGTGTGCTGGTGTCCAGGAGTTCCACACTCCCTGATGCTCCTCCAAAAGCATCTTTGCCAGCGTCCCTGCTGCGGTGGTGTTTGGCACTGGCCTTTCCCAGCAGCCGGCCAGCCCCCGGGAAGTGTGCCAGTCCCCCCCTCCACTCCCCACAGGCCTCAAGCACCGTCGCGAGGTGGCAGGGAAGAGTGCCATATTCAGCGGGGAGCACTTCATCCTGGAGGAGACCGACTGGTACCTGCTCAACCTCTTCCGGCTCTGGTGGCACTATGGCATCAGCTTCCTGCGCTTGCAGATGTGGGTGGAGGGGGTGATGGAGAAGTTCATGAGGTAGGAGAACCCACGGGGCTGGAGACACAGGGGTTCGTCCCTGGCAACAGGGCATCACTTGGCGTCCTGTGTTCCTGTCCCATCCAGGATCTACAAGTACCAGGCACACGGCTACGCTTTCTCCAGCCTGGAGGAGCTGCTGCACTCGCTGGGGGGTGATGCCTTCATCAACATGACACAGCGCTCAGTGGCCGAGTCCCTGCTGGAGGTGGGCGTCACACAGCGCTTTGTGGACGATGTCATCGCGGCTGTCCTGCGCTCCAGCTATGGGCAGTCAGTGCTGGTGCCTGCCTTTGCAGGTGAAAGCAGGGACCCACTCCCCTGCCCTTGTGGCTCTCCTTCCCAGTGTCCTGTCTACGGGCAGACTGTTGAGCCACAATCCTCTTCCTCTCCTCAGGAGCCATGTCGCTAGCAGGGGCCCAGGGCAGCACCTGGGAAGTGGAAGGAGGCAACAAGCTGGTGTGTTCAGGTCTGCTGAAGCTCACCAAAGCCAACATCATCCCAGCCAGGGTGACAGGTGTCTCTCTGCACAGCTCAGGTGAGCCTGGGCATAGGAAATGCTCTATGTGCCACCAACCTGGGTATGGGTCTGGGCATAGCAGGGCAGGAGATTGGTGGTGGCAGCGTGAGGATTCTAGGAGGAAGAAAGCATTGGGAAGCTGGAGAGTATCCTGGACCTGGTAAAGCATTTGTGTGAGGGCTTGGGGTTCCGTTCATCTTCTCTCTTTTGCTGACCTATTGAGGTGCCTCAGATCTCTTCTGTGGCACCATCCTTGTCGCAGGCTTGCTCCCCAGTCCAGCACAGCAAAAGGACTGCGTAACTGGAAGCTGGGAAATAGACTGTGCTGCCTCAGGCCTCCTCGTCCCACCAAGCTGGGCTTTTCTTAGAAACTTTCCCACAGGCTAGATAAAACCTTTCCCCTGCCCTAAAGCATCCACACCTCATCCAAACCCACCAGATGCTGTGGTCCAGCACTGGTGTGTAATGGAAAAACAATGGATGGAGTCTTGCTAGAAAAAAGGGGGCCAGGGCAATACCACCTGGGGCACAGGACTACTGCTGACTGTCCATCATCTCTTTTCAGAAGGGAGAGCCCTGTACCAGGTGCACTATGAGGGCGGTGAAGGCCAGGGCTCAGCTTTCTACGACATGGTGGTTGTGACGACTCCCCTCCACCCCAGCAGGAGCAACTTCACCTTTGAGAACTTTGAGCCACCAATTGCTGACTTCCCCGGAGCCTTCCAGCCCTCTGTCACCTCCGTGGTGCATGGCTACCTCAACTCCTCCTACTTCGGCTTCCCTGACCCCAAGCTGTTCCCGTTTGCCAGCATCCTCACCACCGACACCCCCGACCTCTTCTTCAATGCCATGGACAACATCTGTCCTGTCAACATATCGGCAGCTTTCCGGCGCAAGCAGCCCCAGGAGGCTGCGGTGTGGCGTGTCCTCTCCCAGCAGCCGCTAGACAAGCCGCAGCTGAAGACCCTCTTTAGGTCCTACTACTCGGTGCAGGTGACAGAGTGGCAGACATGTCCCCGCTATGATGCTGCCAAGTCCCTTCCACCCATCGTGCTGCATGATAACCTCTTCTACCTCAGCGGTGTGGAGTGGGTGGCCAGCTCCATGGAGATGATAGCAGTGGCAGCCAAAAACGTGGCCCTGCTGGCTTACAACCTCTGGCATCAGGACCTGGAGAAAATCGACCAGAAGGACTTGATGCACAAGGTGAAGACTGAACTGTGACACCCAGGAGAGGTGGTGGGCAGGGAGAGTCTGTGTGTAGTAGCCTGGGGAGTATTTATTGCATTGGTGGGGGTTGTAAGGGGAGAAGGGAACAGGCTCTGTCCTGGATGACTTGAACCTGCATTGCCTTCCTGCAAGAATACAATCCCTGCCCACTGTTGCTGTGTGCCTCAGTTTCCCCATTCCCTTTGCTCAGGCTTTACTGGACAGGAGCCTGTGCCTTTTCCTGTGAAAAAGGGTCACTGTGCATCTCCTTTCAGGAAGCACTTTCCAGGACAAGGCTGGCTGGCATGGGCAGCAGATGGGTCTCCACTGACTTGCTGCCCAACTCCTGCCACAGCCTCTCCTGCCTCCCTGGCTTTTCTTACAGAAAATTCTGTGGTAGGGCTGCCCCTGGCTGGGGCAGGAGGTCTCATGGCTTCTGCCATGCCATGTGTGTGTGGAGCTGAGCACTGCCCAGTGGCCTGATGCCCTGAGGATGGGCATGCAGGGTGGACTTTCACAGATCCTGGCTTGCAGGGAGAAGTGCCTGCTGCTAAGTGCTGCCTGTTTGCAGATGTGTCCAGGCTTCTCCGAGCCTGGGGCTCAGCTGAAGTGGTCAGAAGATCCTCACTGACTCTTCTCTTCAGAAGGAGGCTGGGCAGCAGCCAGCCCTGGGCAGACAAGGCCAGAGGGGTGGCATGAGGGGCTGAGGTAAGGAAGGCTCAGACGGGGGCCAGCAATGCGCTTTATTGAAGACCTCAGAAGCCACCCAAACCACCATCCACTTGTCCTGCTTCCTGGGCTGCTAGATCAAGTGTGGAACTTGTAGGTGGCCTGGGGAGACCTGGGGGGCTGAGCACTCCAGAGCTGTTGCACTGATAGCAAAGGCAGACAAGGACTTTGGGGAAGCAGGAGGCCTGGTTCTGCCCAGCTGGAAAGACTAGCAGGCACCTGTCTCCTGACTGCCAGCCCCTTCTGCTGAGCTCCTCCCCAGAGGCAACAGGGCCTGGGCAGTGTCTCACTGCAAGGTCAGCCATGGGACTGTCTAGCTCTTGTGCTAGATGTCCCCAAAGTGGCTGCTTTGTCTGGGGCTGATGGAGTATGCCAGGGAATTTCGTGGAGCTTGCAGCTACCACTGCCTTGAACAAGGGCTCTCCTCATCCTGATGCTTAGCTGGGTGACCCTCTCCCAGAGTGGGCAAACTCAGGAAGCAAGAGCAAGCTGGTTAGGTGCCCACCAGTAGCTGAAGGGGTTAGCTTCGCGACCTCAGAAGATGCAGGTGCAGCCCACAGCAATGGTTTCCATGACCATCTGATACTTCTTGTGACACTTCTTCCCAAAGTGCTTGTGCCCCACCTCGCCTGGCACCTGGCAGAGCAGCCGGCGGACAGGCAGCCGGCTGTAGATGGGAATGCTGGCCATGGTGCGATCCTCCTGCATGGTGAAGGGATTGATGCAGCCAGTGCAGAGGCATCGGGCCTCAGGGAGGTCTGCTGGGATCCGTGCTGCATCGTGGTTTATGCTGGAGGAGAGGGAAAGCAAGACAAGGCTAGAGAGATGGTGAAATGGGGGGCAGTGGGTGGCTGGGGAGAGGCAGAATGGGGTGATGCATTGCACTGCATCCCCCCCATCAGCCACTGCAGTTCCATGATGCTGGAGCCATGGCTGCTACAGCGTTTGCTGGCACGGAGCCACTATGCATGTCCCCAACATCCCCACCCCAAGCTCACCTGTAGGTCCAGGGGGACAGGCTCCTCCGATTGGACCTCCAGACCCTCAAGTTGACCTGGCACTTGGTGTCACTTGGCTCAGAGCTGTTCTTCAGCTGGCGTACCATGTCCTGGATGCTGCGCTCATAGTCTGCCATGGTGGTATAGGGGTCATCCAGGGCCCAAGTGAGGGCAGGGGTGGCCGTGGGGGCCCGCACCAGGCCCCTTCTCCTGCCCTTTGCTGCCTTGCTTTGGTCCTTTGCTGCAGGAACCACAACCATGGCAAAGGTGAAGATGCAGAGGAGGAGCTGAAGAAGAAAGACAATGGTGAGCAGCTGCAGCCTGCAGGGCTGGCATGGAAGGGTAGCTCTCCTGCCTCGCATGAGCCACCAAGTAATGGCAGGACCACACTGACTTCAGGGTGGCACATGCCAAAAGGCATGCAGGCAAGACCCATGGGAACATGCCAGGGAAGTTTGCAAATGGTTGCGAACCCCTAGCCCAAGTCACAGCTGATGCATGCAGCTGCAAAGCCCCTCATCCTGGTCACACTTGACAATTTGCATTGCCCAAAGCACCCCTGCCCAAGCCATGCCCAGTCCCTTCCCTGCCCACCCCAATCCATCTGCATGCTGGGAAGGATGGGTACACCCTCAGCTCAGACTGTACCTGAACAGCTCTGGTCTAAATGGAGCTTTAGAGATGAGCCTGTCAAGAAAGGGATCTTTATCCAAACTCTCCTCTCCCTCCCTCTGTGCTCTGAGGATGGTGAGAGAGAAAAGATGCTTTCTCCTTTCCTTCTCCCTGCGACCTCGCAGGGCCGAGCTCCCGTGTGCTGACAGCCGGCAGGCTGCCCAGCAGTGAACAAAGTTGCTTTCTGTAGTCGTGCTCCCTGCTATTCATGTCCCTGCAGCTGGCCACAGGCAGCCCTGCACCCTGCTCACCATCCCTCAGCGCTTCCCAAGGTGTGCGGTGCCCGGGGACAGGGATCACTCGCCCGGGGCTGTTTGCCCCCTCCGGTGCCAGGCTGTCCGGTTGGACTGTTATGGCTTTGCTCTCTGAAGCTGCTGCATCCTTGCCCTGCCCAGTGTGAGAGCGATGGGCCTGGCATGTAGCTCCAAAGCAAACAAACCCAGGTAGCCACCCGTAAACAAGCATGCGAATACCCAGATTAAAGAAGGAGAACTGGGAGCAAGCCCTGAGCCGCCGTGCAGTCACCTACCAGGTTTGGAGCCCGCTCCATCGCTGTGGAGGGGCTGCCGGACGCTCTCCTGCAGTGTGGCTGGCACTGGGGAGCTGGGCAGCTAAAAAGGGAAAGCCCCAGCCCCTGGCTCCGCTCTGCCGGAGGTGTGTCTGGTCCCTGAGGTGCCAGGAAGCCTCAGTGTCAGCAGGGCAGGGGGCCAGCATGGTCTGGGACTCGGCCACCCGCCGCCTCCCCGGGTGCCGGCTCCACCTGCGCCAGTGGCCGTGGACAGTGATGAGTCCCCTCTGGACTGGACAGCCCAGAGGGGCTCGCTGGGCAATAATCTGCCCTGGGGAGGAGGTTTGGGCTCCCATGGTGGTGCTAGTTCAGTTATAGGAGGTCTAGGAGGGACACAGCTGCTGGGTTGAAGGAGCTCCTGGGAGGACTGGGGGCGGGCTGGCAGAAAGATGTGTGGGTAGCCTGGAGGCGTTCCACTGCCCCTGTGGGGAGAGCTGAGAGCCTGCCACCATCCATATGCCACCTCCAACTCTGCTGTCCCCAGGACCCCCCCGACCCTTCTGCCCAGCGGTAAGACGGTAGCACCCATCACTTTCTGCACTCGTGTTCTGTCTTTCCTCCAACCCTCCCCGTTCTGTCACTGAATCTGTCCCCAAGCCCTCTCAGTGGGGACACACCAGTTCTGCTCGATGATGGCCTTGGGGATGGACCCCAGAGCTGCAGGCTGGTGGCTGTCAATGGTGGGATGCTGCCCGTGCCCTGCTCTCTGACTTGCGGGAGCCAAGCGCTGGGATGCCGGGTGCTGGAGCGTGTACACTGAGCACGGGGATCCGGCCGAGACGTCTTGGCCCGGGAACGGCGACGAATGTCTCCCGGGACGGGGCTAGAACAGCCTGACGTTGCAGCCTCCCGCTGCCCTGGGCTGTCTCTGTCCCTGCAGCCGGGCAGCCGCTGTGCCACACGGTGGCGCTGTCCTCCACCCGACCGCAACGCCCGCCCTCGTCCTTTTCTGCATCCCTCCTCTGCAACTCCCCTCCCTCTAGCCCTCCTCCTCCCCGATCCTGCCTTCTATCCCTCCTTCACCCCATCCCTTCCTCCTCTCCTTCATTTATTCTTCTCTCCATCCTCCCCTGCATTCTTCCTCCATTCCTTATCTCCATCCTCCCCTTCACCTCTCCTCTTCATGCTTCTCTCTATCCCTCCTCTCCCGCCAGCATCACCGGCCGCGGGATTGGATGTGCCCAGTGCTGCTCCCCATGCTCAGGGACAGTCCTTGCTCTTTTGGAAGGGCCCTTTACATCCTCTGGCTGCTGCTCCGGAAGCCAGGCAGTGCGGAGGGGGCAGCTCCACCTCTTTTTGGTGCTTTCTCTCTCCCCTTTCCCACCTCCTCCTCAGCACTGGATGCTGAGTTCTCTATCTGCTCATTCACTGTGTATCCCCAGGGCTTGGAAAGGCCTTGTTCTTCGTAGGGTGGTGAGAAATTTCCACCTCCTTTTTTTCCAGCCCATGAACTTGGCCTCCTGAAAACCCAGAAAATAGACTGCACCCACAGCTCACCCAGCCCTCTGCCCCCTCCTCCTCCTCCCAGCCTTGCCAGTCCAGGGATGCAGCAGGAAATGCATCTCAGCTGCTCCAGCCTACATTAACATCCCCAAGGACAGCCCCAGCACAACATCTGCTGTCCCTTTGGATGAGATTTGATGCTGTGCACTGAGCACAGCGTGTCCCTTTTGTCACCTCTGGGAGCTGGCAGAGAGAACCTGGCCCCAGCAGGGGCCATGCAACCACTCAATTTCCCGCAATGAACAGTACAGCAGCACCCGTCCTGCTGCCACCAGCCTTTTCTGGGGTGCTGGGCCAGTCCCTGCCCACACGCCAGTGACTGCACCCCTTGTTCTGTGATCTGCCAAGAAGGAGCCCCGGGGCACCTGGAGGGTGCTGGCTGGCTGCATGTGCCACGGGCGCCTGCGTTGTGTCAGCGCTCGGCAATGCTGTTTACACATGAGAGAGGCTGCGAGGCATCTGCGCCGGCAGCCAATTACCCAGTTTTGATCTTTTTTGGTGAAAAGGAAACCAGGGCTTTGCAGACATGGCCAAATTTGATAAGCTGGGGGAGGCGGGGGCGGGCATGGGCGGTTTTTCCCTGCTGGCCACACACAAGGGAAGGGAATGGGGTGCACAGGAGGTTGGGTCATGTCCAGCCTCTGCCTCCCTGCTGTGTCAGGAGGGCCAAGAGATTTCATGTGCCCACGGCAGCCACGGTGCCCTCCCTGCAGGAGTGCAGTGCACTGGGGTGAGCTCCACAGGGGGCCGTGAGGGAGAGGATGTTTGGGAAGCATGGGAAACCCCTGAACAGCTCCCCTGGGAGTGGGTTACCCAGGGGCAAGAAGGGATGTGCCTATGGGTTTCGTTCTATGTGCTTGTTTCTGCTGCTTCCCCACCACATTGCCCTGCTGTGACAGGAAGCTGGGGTGGAAAGCAGAGCCTGACGATTGGGAACAGGCCCCAAAGCAAGGCAGGAGGGACCATGGGAACAGGCTCTACCTGCTCCAGATAAATTCAAGAACATATTTCTCAGTGTAGCCATCATGGAACCTGCTGCTGTGTCCCCAGCTGAGCCACTGAGGCCAAGCTCCCAGGGAACAGGGATGCAGAACAGCCATGCTGCACCATGCTTGGCTGGAGAGAGGTGCTGGTCAAGAATCATGGGGCAGAGCACACGATGGGGGGCACAGGTGATGGAACAAGGGGAATCAGATCACAGTTCCCACATTGGCTTTTTTTCACAAGCAGGAATGTCCCTGCTAGGGTAGGAGCCACTGGTGTGGGGGTTGTGGTCTCCTTCATCCCTGGCAGGCAGTGAACAGCATCATTGTTGGTGCCATGTATGTCCGCTTCTCTGGGCACTGAACCCAAATGCTCCATGGTGTTTGTGAGGCTCCTGCACACCTGAGCACACACTCACCTGTGGATTCGATGTTGGGCAGGAGGCGCCAGCATGGCCACAGCACCTCCTATCTCTACATGAGCAACATTTTCCACTCATCACACGTAAACATGCTCTGGCAAGCCGGCCTCACTAGAGCCAGCGCTGTGCCACGGCAGGGAGGAGGGCATGGACTGGGGAGGGGGGCTCCTGCACCCCTGCAGGTAGCACCCAGCCAAGCTGCAGCACTGCTCACATCCATATTTGCACAAAGCCCCGCGCAGCGCGTGAGCGGCTCCGGAGGCACCAGGGCCAAAAGGGCTTATTTTAAGCTTGCTGGAAAAAGAACATTGTTTGGTGGGAATTAAACCTCCCTGTTCTCAAAAAAGGGAAAAACAAAAAGTGCTTAATTCTGCCGGCTTCTGTCCTTGCATAAAGGCAGAGCCAGGGGCTGGCTGGTCAGGGCAGACAGGAATCCATTGCCAGGTGGGGTGCCCTCGCCCCTCAGGCAGGTGCTGTGGGACACAGACCCATCCTCTCCTGCACCCTGTGATGTCTCCTGGCAGGAAGGGTTTATCCCGTGGGAGGGAGAGAAGGGGCACTTTGCAATATGTGTACTGTGGCTATTGAGTTGCCCTGATGTGTGCCACGGTGCCACAGGCTGGAGGGGTGGCTGTGGCAGCTGTGTGAGGGGCTGAAGGAGCTGTGAGCAGCCCAGGGTCTCGCTGCGCCTGGGTTCTGCATCAAAGGAAAGCATTATTTATACAGCCCTAATCCGGCTGTCTCGGCAGCCCTCCTGCCTCCTCGGGCGGGGAGCTGGGTGATGCTCTGGGCTGTCTGTAAATCACGCCCGCTGGATCACATGCCTGAGATAACAGCCAAGCTTTGGCGTCTGGAGGCACAGCTGTTCAGGGTTGTCCTTCGGGACCGGGGGCCACGGGGCCAGCAGCACCCCAGCCTGGCCATCCCTGGGCAGGACGCTGCTGGGGAGGCAGTGGCGTCGGGAGAGCGGCGGGCGGGAGGAAGGGTGCACGCCCGGCGCGTCCTGCCGCGGCCAGGCCGCCACATCCATCAGCCGCCCGGCGTTTACAGCACGTCGCTGCTTACACGATCCAGACGCGCAGGTTCCTCCTGTCCCCCTCCTCTCCTGCCTTTTGTTTTCTTTTGCTTTCTTCTCCTGGAGACAGAACACCTGATGGAAAAAGCCTGCTCTCCCACCCCCCGTGCTGGAAACACCCGCTTCCTTCCGCCCCTGCCCGGCACGGTGCCCGGGGCAGCGCAGCCGCTGCCTCCGCAGCTCCCGGCTCCCGCTGCCCGTGTCCTGCTCTCCCTACGGTATGGTGGCAGCAAGGGGACGGGAGGGGCTAGAGTGAGGGCATAGCACGGGCAGACTGGTCCCAGCGGGACCTCTCTGGGTGCTCCTGGATGGGTAAGTCACAGCTCCCCGTAGGGTGGATCAGGGCACAGCTGCCGGCTCCTCCAGGCAGGGACTGCTGGGGCACCACCCACGTACAGGTCCTGTCAGCTTGCGAAGCTCAACAGACACCTGGATCCACGATCTGCTCCCCTCATACCCTTTGTGCTCGCCCTCCCAACAGCCCCAGCCTTCTGGGCTCCTGCCCTCTGCTTGCACTGGCTGTGCTGTGCTGCCCACTGGTGCAAGACACAAGCAGGCAATGATGAATTTCCAGGTAACTGTTTTGCTTCTGCACACAGGCAAAGGCAGGCAGCATGCTGGTCAGACACCGGCCCCTGAGGGCTGTAGAAGGATGGCTGTATTTCATGCAGTATTTCAAAGCTGAGAGATGGTTCTGTTAGGACACCCTCTGCATCCTGGCTCCTGGCCCTGCCAAGTGCTGGCCCAGCCCCATCCAGGGCACATGGAGCAGCCTGGAGCCATTCCCATTGCTGTCCCTGCAAGGGGAGAGAGCACCCAAGGATGTGTTTCTAGGGCAGTGATGCCCTCTGGATCTGTGAGGAGAAAGCCTCTTATTTTTAGGGCTTTGGTAGCTTTTACTTGTGGGTAGGCATCTGAGTTCCCAGTTTCCAAGGGCAAGGCAGAAGGAGGAGGCAAATGGAAAGTGCAGTGGTGGCACTGATGTCTGCCCTGGCAGGCTGTGCTCAAGTAAAACCTTTTCTCCCTATGGCTCTGGACATGAGGCCGCTGTAGCACATGTGGGCACCCCTAATGCTCCCAAGGCGTCATCTCTGGGGAGAACTGGTGATCTGAAGTTGGGGCAGAAAGCCTCTTGCTCTCATCCCCATCTCCTGCTCCTAATGCTGCTGTTTTAGCAGTCTGTGGAGGGAAGGGACATAGAAAGCTGCACAGACCAGTCCTGAAGGTCACCTTCAGAGCTGCTCCAGCCTAGCTCACCCATTAATCATGCCATCCTGCCCCAGCAACTGAAACAGCACATGCATGAGGGTGGGGGAGGCAGGGATGGCCTGCTCTCAGGTGTCAGAATGTATGGGCTGAGAAACGCCTGCCTACCCCCAAGCAGCCCCCTCTGATGTTGGACAGTAGATGAGAAGGCTGTAAACTTGGTAAGTATGGATGTTAGCTGGGCTCGTGGAAAAAAGGGTTTCTCTATCCCTCCCTGGGCTCTTGAGAGGGTGGGAGCAGCCTCACAGAGCCTGCTGGGAGGGGGGTCCCTCTCCATTGCTGCCCTGCATTATCACTCCATTCACAGCTGTGGCCCACTCACTGCCTTTCTGGGACAGGACTGGGGCAATCTCAGCCCCTTGGGAACATCCTCACCCTCACGCCCAGCCAAGGGGTCTAAAGGCTGGTGGGAGGGTGGGAAAAAAGATCACTTGTGGAGATACTGACACGGAATCTGCTACAGAGGGGGCTCACTGGGCAGCATCTTAGTGAAGGAGTAACAAAAACAAACCCACGCCAAGGAATCCTGCTTTGCCCCAAATGTTTTTCTTATGGAGTTGTAATAAGACAAGAGTTGTAAAGATAGTAACCTCCTAAACATTACCTTATTAAGGCTTCTCAGAAACCACAGGGCATGACCCCTCTGGGTCATGGAACAAGGGAGCAGCATCCAGCGAACAAACAGAGGCTAACGTTACATTTTTCACTTCATTTAGGAAACCTGGTTTCTAATTATAGGGTTTGTTTAATGGCAGCAGTGAGTTGTGCTTCACTCAAAGCCAGCCTGCCGAGAGCAGGGGCTGCAGGGAGGGGAGAGGGGATGGACCCTGGTGGGGGCTGGGAGATGTCAGCTCTGCTCTGGCTTCCAGGAGCACAGGATGGGGATGAGCTCAGTACTTGTGAGCATAACGTGCCTGACACAGTGAGGGGTGCAGGGGTTAGATGTGGTGTGACAGGACTTTGTGCCCAGGAAGGAGCCCCAGTGTGTCCCTGGGGACATGCCACACATGCTATCCTCACTTAGTGCCCTGCACCAAGGCTTATCTGCAGCAGGAGGATGCCCCTGCTGCGGAGCAGCACATGGCAGGGCTGTGCTGTGTGCAGTTCTCTTCATACACTAAGGCTAGCTGGGCTCAGTTCTGTGCTCCAGTGACTGCCAGCAGACCTGTGGGGAGCTGGCTGCTCCTGCAACATGACAAAATCAAGGCTTGTCTTGCTTTTAGGGCCACTGGATCTGTGTGTGTGAAGGAATTGAAACAAGCAGGGGTTTTCTTTACCTCATTCCTCTGCCAGCAGCCCCAGGAAAGCCTTTTATATTCCTGGCCAGGTATCTTAATAGTGGCTCTGGCTGCTTAGAGGACACCAGCTGGTTCTCTTCCCTGGGTTTGGGCATGCTGCTGGCAGGTTCAGGCACTGCCATGCCAGTCTCTGTTCTCCTGGCTTATGCTGAGCATCCTCTGGGTCTGTGCTGGTGGCTGCTTTCTCATGCCGTGTCCTCACTACACTGGGCAGCACTGGCCTGCCAGCCCTGCTGTCGCCACTGGGATCTGCAGGGCTGAGCAGGTGATAGCTCCTCCGTTTGTCTGTTTCCTGATGACTTAACTGTGATGCGCATTGCTGCAGGGTGCCTGGGATGGAGGGAGCTTGAAAGTGTGTGTGTGTGTGTGCGCTGGTGCAGACAGCACAGTTCGGTTCCCTGCTTCTCTTTGCTATGGCCGGCAGGGCAGCAGCCGCCCAGCAACTCCCTCCCTCGGCTGAACAGTGTTGCTGGTACAGTTCCTCTGCACTGGTTTTGCTCTCTTACTTGCACCAAGGGGCACTGATCCCAGAGCCAGCTGGCCCAGCTGGGTGCCTGGTCAGCTGCTGCCTCTCCTCCTCACCTCTTCAGCTCCCAAAGAAACTTATCAATTCTCCCTCTTTCCAGCAGTGAGTGTTTTCTCCAGCAGCTGAGCAAAACCAGGCCAGCTAGTTCAGAGAAGGCTTTGCCAGATTGCTTTCTTTCACCTCCCCAAGGTGAGCTGGATGACTCTGAGGACCATCTCTCTGCCAGCCACAAGTTTATTTTCCAGCTCTGATATTCCAGAAGTGCCTGCACCCAGAGCTGTGCTGGGCTAGTAGCTGCCTGGTTTCAGGGGCACGGGACTAGTGGGGTAGGTGGCTGGTGGCCACCCACACCCTCAGCATCGGAGGGATGTCTTGGAGGGTACACAGAAATGCTGCAGGGACATTTGGCTCCTGTGGCAGGGGCTTTGGTGCTGAGATGATGCATGAATTTGAGCAGGTGGGGAGCAGAAGGGACACCAAGCACTCCATGCTGTCCCTGTACCAAGGCACAATGGCTGAGGGGCCCCAGTCCCTGCTTTGCGGATGTCGCCAGTTCCCAAGCTCAGGGGTCCAGGGCTGGCATGACCCCTCTTCTTTCCTGGCCCCTCTGGGATATGTTGCTCTTGGAGTTCCTGCACTGCCAGACTCTGTGTTTGTCTGCACCAAGGCTGGGGCAGGGCACACAGGTCCCTAGGCACCACGAGTGCTCAGCTGCCGCCACCACCACCACTGCACCTATGCATGGCTCAGGAACAAGATCCTTCCCATGAGTCAGAGAACCTCTTGGGGTGTGAGACCCTGGAGATCAGCCCTTTGATATCCCCCAGGAAGTGACATCACCTTGGAAAACTCAGAGGAGAATCCCTTGGTGGCCTCCAGTTGCTTCCCAACTTTCCCTTTGTTATCACTTGCTGCAGAGGATCCTGCAGCAGCTGCTTCCTCCTCCTTTGGTGCTGTAGTCCACCGCTGGCTCCAGTGCCTGGGGCGACAGCACACCTTGCAAAACACCGTGGCCCCAAGGTGCTCAGGGCAGCACAGTGGTGTCCCCAGCAGAGCTGACCCCCTTCCTTGCCATGCTAGTGTCTGAGAGCCCATGCAGGAGGATGAAGGGCGCTTTGGTGCTGGGTGTTTCCCTTGCAAGCTGCCAACTGCTCGTTAATGGGGCCCCAGTGCCGGCTGAAGGCCATACATGGACTCGTGGTCCACGCCGGGCCGGGAGGGGTTTGGGCTGGTGCAGCCCTGCGGTGATGGAGCTCCTCATGCTGCTAATACCCAGGGAAAGGTGCCACGTGCATTCAGCCCTGGCCTTGTCACGGCCCCGTGGGGGTCCCAGCCCCACCAGCACTCAGGGCTCCCACCCTGAACACACAGGCAGCCCTGCTGAGAGCCCCACAGTCACCAAAATGCCTTTTTTTCCCAGGCCAGATGGAGCTTTTCAAAGTAATGGGAATCACGAGCCACCTCCAGCTGGGCCAGGGAGCATCTCCGCTTCCTTCCCCGGCTGGTGGGACAGACGCCAGCACGTCTCCAGCTCCCCAGCCCTGCAGCCAGCCTGCCCTGCCGGACCCTCGCCCCAGCACCGGTGGGATGCTCATTTTCCCCCTGTGCACAGTCCGGGGCTGGGAGGAAGTCAGTTACTACAAACAGCTTTCTCTGGGCGGGATGGCCTGGGTTCCCAGGCGCGCCGCTGGCAGCCAGCGCAGCCCTGACCGCTCTCCTCCCCCTGCTCCCCCCAGCCCTCCTTCCCTCGCTCCCCCTCTCCGCCTTAATGACTTCCACATGGGCCTCTGGCATCCCAAGCCAAGCCTCCCAGCATTGTCTGAAATCTCCAAATTTAGAAGAAATATGAAAATTGTCAAGCAGCCCTTCCTTAGGGGGTAAAAGCAACACTGGGCTGCGCGGCGGCGGGTCGCGGCGCGGGGGCCACGTGACGGCACCCCAGCCAATGGATCCCCTCGGCGCCCCTGACAGCAGTGCCCGTCGACAGCCTGGCCTCCTCCTGCAGCTCATATAAGGTAAAAAGAAAAAGATTTTTCCAGCTTCTGAGCAGCCTGGAAGGAGTTTTTTGCTGAGGGCTTCCATGCCAGCCACTTAAAAAACCCAGCCTGGCAGCGCCGTGGTCCCAGTAGCGGGTTATAATGTGCCGGGAGGAAGTGGCAGGCGTGTGTCTGTGCCCCACGGTGCCCCACCGCAGGTATGGGGAAGCAGGTAGGTGCCCACGGATGGAGCGAGCTGCTGGATGCATGGGAAGGCACGCTGGTTGCATGGGGTGGTGGAACGGGGTGGTTGGTGCTGAGACTCCATGGCAGCATGGGTGCTTCTGCTCTGCTTGGTGCCCATCCTGCAGGAGGCAGGGGAAAGCAGGGCTTCTCCAGTGTACCCTTCTGCCAGCCATGGCATACTCAACCCAGACAACTTCAGGGAGGAGGGCAGGGCTACCTCGACCCTAGGTGCATGAGTACAGAGGACAGGGGCAGATGAGCAGAGGATGGCCACGAGGTGCTGGCAGGAGAATCCTCTGGGCATGGTGCTGGCAAGGAGTGGCTGGAGCAGCCTCAAGGCCAGGGGGTCCTGAGCAAAGAGGTTCCTCACAATCTGTCCCTACAGCTCTGCCCTGAGAGAGCGACTTGGTGGGGCTTGTCCAGATTTTCTGAGGCAGGAAAAGGCCCTCCCAGGGCTTGGGGGGGGGAATTTTTGTTCTCCTCTGTGTGTGCCTAGGATGGAAACAACGGGAAGGCAGAGGCAAGCCCGGGCGGGCTCCCTGCGCAGCTGAGACCATGCGCTGCTCACTCGCCTCCTCTGGCCGCCTGTGCTGCTGCCGCTTTTTGGAGCGGACAGGCTGGGGAGGGGATGAGGCTGGGGCCCGCTGCCAGAGGCTCTCAGGGCACTGCAGCCACCCTACCCAGCGTACTCACACTGACCAAAAGCATCCTGCAGCCTTCAGCTCTCAGGACTCTGATGCCAGCCCAGCCTGTGCTGCTCCCTTGCTCTGCTTCCCTGGTCACAGCCTCTGGCCAGCACCACCAGCAAGCTACCACCCTCTGGCATTTCCCCTGCTCCACTGCTCCCTGATTGAATGATTGCCACATCTTCATCCCCCTGGAACTGCAGAAGCAGCTGCTGAGTGTGGTCATGCTGCCCATGGAAAGGGTGCAGGGTCTGCAGCAGACAATGGCAGGACTGCCAGACCTAGGTGGTGTGAGAGGATGGACATAGCTTGTTCCAAGAGGGCCAGGAGCTCAGGCCTTGCAATGGCTCCCCGAAGCTTTCCAGATCATGCTTCCTCTGCAGGGCATGGTGCTGCCCTTTACCTGGGTTATGGCTGGCTCCACGTTGTGCCTCCAATTCCGGGGCAACAAGCAGAGTCTGTGCCCTCCCAGCGCAATACCTGGGGCCACGGTGCTCTGCAGGCATGTGGCAGCAAGCTGCCTTGTCCCCCCTGCCTCCCTCCTCTGCAGGGTGGTTTCCACTGCCTCAGGCTCAACCAACAGTTGTTGCTCGGGTCCGGCACAAGGAAATTGGGTCCAGCCAGGGTGCAACCCTATCTCTAGGAGTGCAAACTCCTGAGAAGCAGGCTGTGTCTCTCTGCAAAGGGGTCATGGCATTAACGAGGGCACTGTAACCTCTTAGGGCAGCTGTGGCCACCATGGTTTCTGTCCATGGCCATCTTGATGCACCTCAAGGGCTTCCCTCTGTTGCTGGCTGCTCCCAGGACAGTTGCAGCATCTTGGCACTGGGGTGCTTCACACGGAGACAGAGCACCACCAGTGCAGCATGGTCTGGGTCCCCCTTCTCAGTGGCAGTGTCCCTGGCAGGGGTTTTATTCTGCCTGTGCCTGGCATCTGCACACTGGCCCCAGAGCCCTGCTGAAGACCACCACCATTGCACCTCCACCACTGACTGATGGGAGAGGAGTTAATTTCCAATGAACTCAGGCAGACCTCTCCACCAAAGGCTTCCCAAGCAGTTACCAGCAGGAACTTGGGAAGGTTGTGTCTAGACTGGCCACAGCTCTGAGCAGCTGTGAGTGGCATTTCCCTCCATGCTTGTCGAGATGCAGTCTGCAGATGATTAAGGGCTTTTATTTTCCTTTTCTTACTATCCTTTCCTACCCAAGCTCCAGCTTCATTCCTAATCAGGCTTTTCTGAGGCTTTTTCCTCTGCAACCCTAGTGAAACTCGCCTTTCCTCATCCTACTGCTCCACTTTTCCTGGGGCTCAGATGGGGACAGCCAGTGCCTGAGGCCTGGCAGTGTAGCCTGCCGTGAAGAGGGCCATGATGAGCCGTGCCATCAACCCGAGGCATGCTGTGCCTCCTGGCAGCGGTAGGCAGGTGTGCGGGCACTGCGCTCTGCTGCTCACTGCTGTGCCATGGTGAAGGCAATGGCGGTGGCATGGCACAGGCACCCTGTAGGCAGGAGCACAGTGGGCCAATGCTGGCCACTGGGTGCCAGCTGAAGACCCCAGCATGCTCCCTGGGGCAGTCCCAGCACCTGAACCTGTGTGGGGAAGAAGGAATACAAGCTTGTCCTCATGGGCGAGAGGAGTTGAGCAGCAAATGATGAGGCAAGAGGCTGGAAATCTGGGCTCTGGAGCCATTTCACCATCCTTTGACCTCAGCCAGGAGCACACAGAGGAGGCAAGCAGAGCAGATACTGCGCAGGGGGAAGTTTCGGCTCCATCTAAGGGGGTGAAGCCCAGTGCATGTCCTGTGGTTGCAGACCAGCGGGTGCTGGCTGAGCAGTTGCTGCTCCTGCAGCCTGAACCCCTTTGTCTGCCCAAGAACATGTGTGTTCACAGGGTTCACTTCAGCTCTACCTGGCTCTGGCCTCCCCTGGGCACTGGGGATGTGCTGCGTGCCCCTGCTGTTGGGATGTTGTCAGGAGTCAGGGCAGTGTCTGCCTGCTGGCAGTACACACCAGCCAGGCTCAGGGAAGTCACAGGGAGTAAGGTCTCTTTCTCCCCTATCAGCCACCAAGGAGGTCACTGTCTGGGAGGTTCCAGTGCTTCCCCCAGCCCCTCAAGGTATAACATCCCTTTGGCTCAGGGCAGGCACAGCAGGTTTGGGACCAAGCTCATACAGCATGGTCACAGATTCAAAGGGCAGAGACTGGAATCGGGACCCACGTGGAGCCAGGGATGTGGTTACCTGAGGGGAACTTTCACTTTTCTATCCCACACCCCAGCAGTGCCAGCCTGGTCAAGGAAAGAAGCTGATGAGTGCCCCGGGCTGCCCCGGAGACAGACAGGCACTCTTATTATCACTGACAGCCAAATCCCTACTCAGCCCGTGCAGCAGGCAGAGCAGAGCACAGAGCTGACGTAACCATGCAAGGCTGTGCCAGCACCAACCTGAGGGAGAAGCAGTGGCATCAGGGCAGAGCTGGCTGCATAGCAGCGAGCAGGGAGCCCATCTGCAGTGCTGGGGCAGCAACATCGGGATGCAGCTGCTGTGAGTCAGCATCTTTCCGCTGCTGGGTAAAGGTGAAGGGTGCTGGTTTGTGCTGCTGGCCACACTGCCCATTGCAATGAGGAGAGGGCCTTTAGAGGCCTAACAAGCCCCTAGGGTAGTTTCATGCAGCATTCAGCTGGGCTGAGTGAGAGGCAGACAGCCTGCCCAGACTCTGTTTGACATGGGACACTGAGGCATGAGGTGCTGAGCACCAACATCTTCCCCATCCTGTTCCTGAAGTAGGGAAGCGCAGTGCCACACAGTGCTGGAGCTGCAGGAGATGGTCAGCCTGCTGGGAGGTGACATGCTGGTGGAGCTGCTCAGGGCATGGCCAGCTCTGCAGGGCATCATCCTGCTCACAGCCACAGGCAGTGCTACTTGCCCCCCACATTGGCTCCTTGTGAATCCTGGGGGCTTGGCCCCGGCCGAGGTTGTGTTGGGATGGGGGTGTGAAAGCTCTGTTAAGCCTCTTCTCCAGCAGCTGCGGGGAGGTGGGATGTGCTGGAAATGCTGGAGGCTTCCCACCCTGGGGCAGTAGGGTCTGTAAGTACTGGCCAGCAGCATGCAAGCAGCCAGGTCTTTGTCGCAAGACTGGTGGGAGGGAGCACATCCCCTGTTCTGCAGGGACAGTCCTGTCCTGGTGGACAACAGAGCTGGAAGGTAATGAATGACACTGCCTCTCCCTAGTCTACCTCTCCCAGCAGAGGCTGGGAGGTGAGTACACAGCTTCCCTTGGACAAAAAATGGCAACAGACAGGGCCTGAGCATGGGGCTGTGTAGCACACTGTGCCACACATGGGGCAGCTGAGCTGTAGCTGGCAACACATCACCCTGACACTCACTGTGGGACCGACTTGCTGGTCACTGGTGCATAGGGCAATGTCTCTTTCAGCCTGGCTTTCTTATCCTCGTTGGGATCCCTTGTTGCAGATCTTCCCTTCCCCCTCCCCACCCTTTTCATCTTTATTTTGTAAATTTGATGGTTTTATTGCCCACCTCTAACCCCCATGAGCCTGGCTGCAGCTGAGCAGAGGCACTGCTCATCCCACTAGCCCTACCAAGGGTCTGCCAGCACTGGAGACCCCAGACCCACAGGCATTGCAGGGAAGAAGTGCTTGAGTATCAGTCCTGATGAAAATTTTGTGCTCTATTTTTTCCCTCCTTACTGGGAGCTTAAGCAATTTAGGGCATTTTCTTAGAGCATCATTTCCTGCTCAGCTAGGTGGGCAACAGGCAAGGCTGGGAACACTGGGGCTTGAGAGGGAAGTGATTTACAGAGTGGGCTCCACTCATGTCCAGACGATGCTGCACACACACCCCCACTCCCCCTCTCCCTTACTGGAGCAGAGATAAGATGACAAAGCCCAGACAAGCAGTCAAGAGCGCCAGCAGCTTAATAAGCTCCAGCCACACCATGTCTGTGTCTCCATGAGAGGAGAGGGAGCCTTGCTGCTCCCTGTCTGCTCTAGCTCCATGATCTCTGCTGGCCTTTCATGAGCTCCTGCATACCCACCATGCTGAGGGGCATCCCCTTTGCCAGCTCCTTTGTTCAGCTTGGGCTGGAAGCCAAGGAAGAGCATGGTAAGGACCAGAGCCCAGGGAGTGAGGAGGATGCTGGAGCAGCCACCCCACACTGCTTGAGAACAGTGTCCGTGGGGAGCTCTCCCTGCAGCATTCTGGGTTCCCACCAGCCCTTCCCAGCAAGAGCTGGAGGCCAGTGACGTGACTGCCTGTCCCCACTGGGACTTCACCCCTGCACCACTTCCTCTGGACCAGGAATGTGACGTGTAAACAGAGGCGGGAGGGCTGCTGACGGACCCGCTCCCACGCTCCGTGAGCCTCAGGGCCAGCACCAGGAGCACCACAGCCCTCACCAACAGGCTCCCCACACCTTCCAGTGGTGAGCTAGGGACAGGTCTCAGGGCTGTGCCACCCCATGAAGGAGAGGGCAATTCTAGGAGGGGGAATCCAGCTAAGACTGGGGACATGTAGTTGGCAGGCTGCGGGCTGTGTGCCTTGGCTCTTACTTGCCATGCTTCTTCCAGCCAGTACTCCCTTTCCTGCCACTCCTGCCCCTCTGGAGGCCCTTTCTTATCCCCAAGCCAGGCTCTAGTATTGCCTGAACACTCTCAGCCCCTCGCTCCAGCAGGTGACACCAGCAGCTTTGCAGGAACCAGTGGGTTCTACATGGCAGCACTGGACTGAGCACAGTGGTGGCCAGGCAGGGATGGTGGGCTTCATCCCCCACCCCAGGGTGACAACAAGGAAGATATCAGCTCGTGTTCACTGCTCAGAGGTGGCAGAAGCCTTGTCTATCCCCGAAGTTTCTTCTACCATCTCCACCATGCCACCACCCTGTGCCTCAAGTGGAGCTCAGAGTTGCCCACAAAGACATCAAATTAGGTGATTTCTCCCTCACTCTGGCACCAGGAGAGGGGCCGCCTGCCTGGCAGGAGGAAGGAGCACAAACCAGATGCACTCTCTCTTCTGCATCCATCCACTGCTCCCAGCCCTCTAAACCTGTTCCTTTGTTCTTGGCATAATTTATCCCAGCAAAACCCAGCAAGAGAGAGCAGCATCCCCCTGGGCCCCCTTGGCTCACCCCCAGCATGGGAGATGGGGGCCGCTAGGTCTCCAAATCTGCCTTTTTGACCATAAAAGGGCAGGCACGCTGCAGCCCCGGCTGGAGGATGGGAAAGGGAAGGCAGAGCTATTTATAGCTAAGCATCAGGACCTCAGCCTGAACTCAGGGTTAATCAGCCTGTGACCAGATTAGGATCTCCCTTGGCCCCTCCATTTTCTCATAAACCTTTGATTTAATACCAGCGCTGGTGAGGGAGGAGGGAGGAAGGGAGAGAGGAGGCACCTCTCCTCTGTGCAGGCCACTGCAGTCTGTAAGAAAGGGAATGGAGATGCTGTCAGACAGGATGGAGATGCTGGGAGAGCTGGAAGTCCCCAGTGGGAATGAGCATTGGAGCTGTCCTGCCACGGTGCCACAGCAAGTGGCATCCCTGTGCAACCACTGCCTACAAGGGACACCTAACAGGCAGCAGAAGCTGCTTTGGGGTCAGTCCCTGAAATTTCTGGAGAGTTGAGTGAGCCCTTTTAGCAAGAGCATGCTCCACTTCAGCACCCAGGAGGGGACACCTTGGGGGGTCCTTAGGCAGGATTTACCTTGCCTGGTATCAGCCAGCAATGACTCCCTCCACCAGTGAGAGGTGGCACATCAGGGCTGCTCGGGTAGTTGATGACCAGAGTCAAATCAAAGCTTAGCTGGGGCAGGGATGGAGCTGCAGTGCTGATGTAGATCAGGCCTTTAGGGGCCAGGAGGAGAGGAAAGGGCAGCTGCACAGGGCTGGGCATCACCCAGTACCTTCTGCCCTTCTTCAGGCAGCAGTGCACCCCTGAGCCACTCGAGAGGTATGGCTTCTGGCCAGGGGGTTCAAGCTTCCTTCAAAAGCCCAGGTCTCGCCTTGGGGCTGGTCTTGCATGTCTGGGGAATTTCAAGGAGGAAACAAATCCCAAGCACTATTTAAAAAGGACATTTCCTGCAGAGGCAGCATGCTGGAGAGGGGAAAGGGCGCTGTGTTGTAACCGCGGGGAGGGCCGAGCTCTGACGCAGCCCAGCACTGCTGGGGAGGCAGCTCTCGGCCACCAAGCACTCACCCGTCTGCTCCATCCTCCCGGCACCCACGGCAGAGGCAGGGCGGGCAAGCAGGGACAGCGGCTCGGCAGAGGCGAAGGCTGGAGGTGAGCAGCGGGTAGGAGCAAGGGCGAGGCCAGGCAGAGCTGGTGTGATGGAAGAAGGACCTTGGGGACTGTCCTGGGTGAGCACACTGTGCCCTAGGTACCCCCAGGAGAGTCCTGGCCAGGGGATATGGTGGCAGCTGGTGGCTGCCGCAGGGTGGGCAGGACCAGGAGTCCAGGAGTCCAGGGTGGGCAGGACCAGGAGTCCAGGATGGGCAGGATCAGGAGTCCAGCCATTTGCTATCCTGGTGTCTTCTGAAGCCACTTGGTGTGTTTGCACCCACGCAAGTGAGAGGACAAGCAGCCTGGGGCTATAAGCTCTCCTGGCAGGCACTACTCAGGGGACACCGGTGTCCTCCAGCATAGAGGTTCCCCAGTAGCAACGTAAGGGCTGGGAAGTGGGGGGTGACAGCCTCCTTTTCTCAGGAAACTAGGAGTGGAGAGAAGGGGCAATGGGCAGGCCCTGCAGCACTGGCTTTTATGCCCATCTTAGGGACATGTGACAGGGACACTGAAGTGAGGCTGGGGGAGCCTCTCTTTCCGTGAAGACCTCCCCTTGGACAAGGGTGGGCAAGCTCTGCAGACGTTGTGCCTCCAGCCCCGTGGGGTGTGCAGCCTGGTGCATTCCTCCAGCCTCTTTCAGTGTTTTTTCACCACCTCCCCAGGGACTGCAGCTGAGCTCTGCCAGCCTCACACCACAGGGGCAGAGAAGGCTCTGTCCTGTCTTTTCCCACCAAGACCAGGATGGGGACAGGGAGAGGACAGGACAGGGGATATCCCCAGGCCCCACTGTAGGACACCCTGCATTCCTGGGGTCCTGCCAGCTACCACTGGGAAAGGAGTATGTGGGCTCCACGCACACATGGCCTTGGGCTTCATGCACACACGGCTTCAAGCGATGAAAAGGAGACCTTTAAAGGGGCTACTGTAGTGTTTCCTGTGTGCACAGAGTTAGCATTGCTGTCCTCAGACCCATGGAGTGCTGGGCATCCAAGAGGGCACCATGGCAGCTGCCCAGGAAGGGACTCAAGAGCTTGCAGCTCCACACCAGTCCATGCTCAGCTCTGCACCACCACATTGACTGCCGTACTCTGTCTTACAGACTTGTCAGCCTTGGGAGGCCCTGGGGACATCGGAGCTGCTGAAGGCATGTGATGACTATACAGCTCTAAAAACAAGGCCAGCAATGAGATGAGCACAGCCAGTATGCTGCCAGCACAGGCATCTCACATCCTCCTTCCCTGGGCCCAGGCATACACGTGCTGTGGGGAAACCTGCCCCTGTTCCCAGGAAAACAGGGGGCTGGCTCCTAGTGCCACATGTTGCTCCTTGCTAAAAGCATGGCAGTCCCTTCCCAGGCATGTGCATAGGGCTGGGGCACTGCCCAGAGGGCTGCGTGGTAGGGCAGAGGCTCTGCAAAGGCATAGGGTGGCAGGAGGATTCCTGTGGCACTTCCCCTGGCTCTTGGTCCCTATGGCTGTTCTCACACTTGGCTGGAGCTCAGGACTGGACTGAACATGGCAGATCTGGTGACAACCTTGTACTAGCCAATGCTGCTCCCAAACTTCATTCCCAACTGACAGCTGCTGCAAGCCTAGGGCACCACGGGGCTCTTTTACCCACTCTTTTCTACCAAGAACTGGCTGTAGAAGATGAGGGAGCCCAGGACACTGCACCGAGGCAGGTTCTACCCCTGTTCCCAGCTGAGTGCACCCAGGCGGGGGGGGTGGGGGGGCTGGTGCCGGATGCAGAGGCTCACACAGCAGAGGCACCATCTGCTTCTCGTCAGGCTGCTGAGAGCACCATGGCTGCCGGGGCCTGGCAGTGGGACACAGTTGTGATAGATGGTCTGTTTATCGTGTTCCTGCTCTGCTCAGGATGTTAGTGTTTGCCTGCATGTGACATTTGGGGGCTTGGCTGCTCCCTCCATCGTCCCTCTCCTGCTTCCACCTGAATCCTTGCACTTTAGTCTGGATGGACTGAAGCCCATCCAGACCTGAGGGCGAAGGTCCAGGAGGCTTCTGTCATACAGCCCATGGTCCTTGCCCATGGGAAGGGTTGGGCTCAGCCCTGCCACCTGGGAATGGATCAGGCCAACGTCTGAACTTGGGAAGCTGAGGTGCTAGCCTGCTGCAGGCTCTCCTTTGATGAGGACTAGAGCAGAGATAAAAGCAAGGAGGAACAGCAGGAGCTTTCACATGCTCCTCTTCCCCTGAGGCAGGGAGGGTCAGAGAACAAGGAAGGATGTGCTGTGTGATATCCACAGCTCATGATCTCTTGAGGTGCATGCACAGGGCTCTAAAGGGGGCACACCTCTTTGCCTGCACCCAGCCAGAGAGGCAGACACACTGCCGTGCTGTGGCACAACCTATGAACACAGGCCAGCTGCAGGGAGGGTGACCGTGGGCTCCTCCATGTCTCCCAGCCCAAGGTGCAGTGCTGCATCTCTGGTCAATTGGGAGTCTGAGATGAAGCACTGTAGCTCGGGAAGGGAGGAACTGTGCATCCTGGCACCTCCAGTCCCACCCATCCACTAGAACGAGTAACCCAAGGAGACCTGACCACAGGCTACTGGAAAGGGCTCACCTCAAAGCTCCAGATCCCTGCAGAGAGCAAGGGGGAAGAGGACAGTGTGTCAGTTTCTTCTTGCAGCAAAAGGACCCTTGCATCTGCCTGGGAGCCCCGGCACAGTGCTGAGCACCAGCAGGAAGGGGGGCACAAAAATGAGAGATCCACGTGCAGTGAGGGGGACAGCAGGAACACGGCAGTGGTGACCCCCATAGGCCACACGTGGAGCCCGGCTGGCGGTGAGGACATCCAGGGCTGGTGGAGAGCCCGGGTGGCCGTGCCCTCAGGGTCCAGTTTTCCCAGGAATCCCTTAGGCACTACATTGGGGATTCCTGGAAATACTGTTCTTGGGGCCACGGCTCAGCAGCTGGAGACAGCCCATTCCACAGGGAGCCACAGCCTGCGGAAAAGCCACTGACCAAGGTATGGGGCCGCCTGGGGGGGCTGCAAGTGGTGGGGGGACCCTGTGGATACCCAGACATGGGCAACCGAGCCTAGCTGCCCATGCTGGGGGGGACAGATGTCACCGTGGGTCACCGCTCGCTGCAAGAGGATGCGGCTGGTGAGCAGATGGGCTGGCATGCTGCTCCCGCCCCACGCGTGCTACCTAACCACCCTGGGGTCAATAAAGGTCTCAGCTCCGACTCACTCTGTCTCGGCCAGTGCTTCGGAAGTGGGAGTTTATGGAGCGGCGTTAGCACAGGTTAGAGCGGAAAGGAGGGCAAAGCCCCTGTGGGTCACAGCCGCGGGGAGCTTCACTTCTCCCTCCTGCACTGTCCCCCCACCAAAGTCCCAGCTCCTGGCCATGCCACGCTCCTGCAAAAGGGAACCGACCCCGCATCCCCGGGAGCATCCCATGCAGTGGCAGCCTCGGCTGGGAGCTCTTGCGGCAGCCTCCCGCGCACTGCGGTCCGCTCCTCATGAAGCGCGTCCCTGCCAGCACAGGAGCTTCTGGCTCTCCGAGCTGACCTGATCCGACTCCCATACCGGGAGCAGCGAGCCCCGGGGGCCGGCCCTCGGCACTGGGGGAGAGCGGGGAGCGGCGGGCAGCAGGCGCAGGCGAGCGGCAGGAGCAGGCGGCAGGTGGCAGTGCTGCCTCGGCCGCAGCAGGCAGGAAGGGCTGCGCGCCCTGCCCGTTCCTGCTCCCCCTGCCAGCCCGGGCAACGGGCAGCGCCCAGCAGGCAAGCGGGGCGGGCAGCAGCGAGGGGAGGGCTGCCTGCTCCCCCCAGCAGCAGAACCGTTGCCACGTCGCTGCAGAAGGCGGCAGCGTCCCCTCTTTCCCCACGCACTGCTGACCCCCCTCCAGCTCATGCCCTGCCTGCCCCATGCCTGCCTTGGTCGTGGGAGACTCAGTGGATGACCCTCCCTGACTGTGTGGGGCAAAGTGCAACACTGGGTGCCAGATGATACCAAGGGATGTCAGGGCTGGTTCCTGTCTTCCAGCCAGGCTAGATAAGAGGCCGTGATCCTCCAGCCACCCCCAAACACAGCTCGACTCACCCACAAAGTGGGCAGACATCCACACGAGAACAGGGTCCCAGGGACAACCACATGATGCCAACACAGCCACCCTGCCTCTGGCGTGGCACACCCCACACTTCCCGCAGCCCAGCTCCCACCCAGCCTGCTCCCAGCCCCCAGACTCTGCAGTAACATCACAGGCCCAACCAACCCCACTCCTGTCCTGCAGACGCAGCAAGGTGCAGCTGGCAGCACCCAGCGGCATCTGGCAGCACCCAGCGGCACCTGGCAGCACCCAGCGGCACCTGGCAGCACAGTGCCCACCCAGTGGGGACTGCTGCTGCTGCAGAGCCACACGTGGCCCACGCTCCCTGTGCCCAGCCCTTCCCCACAGGCAGCCTCCTCCCAGCTGCCAGGCACTTGTCAGGAAAGCCATGCCAATGCTGCCCTGCTCAGCTTGCTGCCCTCCCTGGCAGCCCATTGAAGGAGCTGGTAAGGGCAAGGGGCTGCTGCTGTTTGGGTTTCCTGGGCTGCCGGTGGGACTGGGGGTGCCTGGGAGAGGCAGATGGATGAGATGAGGCTGAGAATCTGAGAAGGCCCCTCCTAGAGAGACCACTCCAAAGAAGAACTTGGAGTGGGCAAGGACAGGGGAAGTCCTTCCTGCCTTGCATGGAGAAGTGGAAATCAGAACACCTCTCTGCCAGTGTCAAGGCAAAACCCAAACCCAGCCTCCCCCCTGACAGCACTTCTTGTTCTGCTGCAGCTCCAAGCACTCTGTTCCAACCCTCTCCAGGCAGTTTGTTTTGAGGGTGGTTGTTGTGGGGGTTACAAGACATGCTGGTGCAGGAGGGAAACACACCCCTAAGTGGAAAAAAGACACTGAGCTGAGGAAAGGCCAGCTCCAAGAGCTTTGGCTGCCTCCTCCTTTCCTTCCCCAGCCCGCCCCCCCCCCCCCCCTTTTTTTTTTTTTCCCCCAGACAGAAAATTGGTCGAGGCTGATGAATTGTCCCTGAGAGAGATTTAGATTTGGACATCGGTAATTTGAAGAATTCCTGACCTACCGCCCCCAGCTGGCCTCTGAACAAGGTGTCCCAGCTCTTGTGCTGAAGGACCTGTCTCCCTGTCACCAAAGCAGGGCTGGGGTTCAGCTTCCAGACAGGCAGCTGCAGAGCCCACCCTGGTGGCAGCAGCAGTGCCAGCAGCTACGAGGGAGAGTGGGGACGAGGCCAAGCTTTGCAAATGTCCCTCTTGGGGCTCACTGGCTGTCTCTCCTAGCCCTGCGCTCAGGGGTCATGAGGAGATCTAGCATGTCTGGGCACAAAGCCTGGAGCACTGACCCATCAGTGTGCCAGGGGAGCCAGAGCACACAGCTCCTGCCTTGAGAACAACACAAGCAGGACTCTGCTGCCCGCCCCGGGATGAGCAGGGAGAGGATAGCAGGGACTTGTCTCTCCATGAGGCTTGGCTTGAGCCTTGCAGGATGGGCCGGGTGAGTCAGGCAGACATGCTGCTCTGTGCCAAGAGTAGCAAAGGGAGTCACAGCACCCCAGGCAAGATGCCACCCTGGCATCAGTCGCAGGCACTGCACGCGCCCTGCCTCAGTTTCCCCACTGATGAGGTAGCATTGGTACAGAGTTGCTCAGACACTTCACACAGCTCAACCTCACTAATTCAGTGCTACTGCTGGTCTGTGCCCAGCCCACCATGCTGGAAAGGGTGTTGCCCTGAGTCAGCTGGCACAGCCAGCACCACCTGGGAGCAGCTGCCACGCACAGCCACATGCCCAGGCACAGAGGGTGGAGCTGGGATGTAGCAGCTATGGCAGAGCATGGCTGGTTCCACTGGACTCATAGGCAGACAATATAATTCCCTCCCTGTGCCTGGCCAGATGAGCCCCTCATGTTCCCTGATCTCTAGAAAACACCCAGGAAGGGAAGCTAGGCTGCAACACTCCCTTTTTGAGGAAGCTATTCCCCTTCCACCCTTTCCTTTCTCACTCCTGGAGGCCACTGAGGCTGATGAACCCTTACAAGTCATTGTAGCAAGACCAGAAAGACTGGAGAAGGGATGAAACCTCATGCTGCCCCACTGACATGCAGTGCCAACCCCATTGCAGCTACACTCCATCATCCCCCAGCCACTCAGGGAAGCATAAAGGTACTCAGCTGTGGTTGCCTAACAGCCAGCAGCAATCGGCTTAAAACTAATCCCCACATCCTGCACTGGCCTTGGGCACAGGCCCTTCATGGGGGCTGGGCAATGCCACCGACTGCCAGGCCCCGAGGGGAAACAAGGTGACTTTAAGCAGGAAGGTGAGGGGTGCTGGCATGGCAGCCCTCAGGTTGCCACTGACATCCATGTGCCAGCACCCATGCCATGGCAAGGCATCTCACTGCCCTCTAAACTCCTACACACTGGCATAGAATGAAAATGCCCAGGTGCCAGCCCAGTGTCCAGCATGCTCAGCATCATGCCCCTTGCAATACTGCACCACTGTGCATCAGCTCTTGGCCCCAAGGTGGTTTGGAGAACCTTAGCTTACCTCCTGCCAAGGATAAGCACCTCTGAGCTAGGGAAAGCTCCCAGGATTAAGGCTTTTTGCATGTGCAGGTTTTCAGCAGCCCAGCAGGGCTGGGGAAGGCCAAGGCTGCATGCACAGGCACACACACCCAGTGAGAGGCAGACCAGCAGTGCAGCCCAGCTCCGTCCCGAGGGACTCACACATGCACCCTTGCCTTCCCTGCATGGCCCTTCCAGGGGCCCTCTGCAGCACATGCCCCCATCTGCAACATCCCTGGCTCCAGAGAGCAGCCTCCAGGGTGACACTGTTAAGCTCCCCTACTTCCCAGAGCTCTGCTGGAAACGGGGATGTGGGCTCAGGCAGCTCCAATCAGGCAGGACTGTGTCCTTCAGATCCTGAGGGGCTCCCAGGACCCCCAGCTCCAAAGCAGAGCCTGCAAGGCCAGGCCAGGGCTGATTGCTCTTGCTGCTGCAGCAGGGCAGGATTAATGCATGCTGGCCTGGGAGAGGGAGGGGACAGGCATGGTCCCCCCAGGAGACAGAGAGAAGGATGCAAGCATGGGGGCAGCTGCCAGGCCATGCAGAGGGCCAGGGGACGCAGGTCCTTGTGACCAACAAAGAGCTCAGTCTGCCCTACACCCACAGCAGTTCCCAGCCTGGGCTTGGAGCCACCCACCCTGCTGAGTCAGCACTCAGGAAGGTGCTGTGCTTGCCACGCTTGCCCAGCCTAAACGCCTGCAGGGCAGAGGCTCAGCAGCCCTGCCCTGTTTAAGCAAAGCACAGGCAGGCAGCACACTGCCAGCCCCTGCATCGCCAGTCCCATGTACCCCTGCTCAGCCATGGCAGCACCAGGGGGCACGGTGGGAGCCCCTGCAGCACAGCCCTGCCAGCCCAGAAGCAGACCCACTGGCACCTAGAGCCGTGCCCAACCCATCCCCACAGCGGGAGGCACAGCCCTGCACTCTCACTCCAGACAGATGCACTACCCAAAACCCTCTGTCAGCAGCTCCCAGCCCTCCCTGTCTGCCCAACAGCTCCAAACCTGCTCAGCATGGCACAGCACCCAGGAGGGGCTGGTTTACCCTGCCCCACTCCCCTCCCCGGCAGCCTGGGAAAGCAAAGTGCACCCAGGGAGAGATGAGTCCGTCGCCAGCAGGGGAGTTCCCCACTGTCTTTCCCTCCTCTCTGAGATCCCTTGAGGCCTGGGACCAGGATGGGCTTTGATCCTCCTCTGGCTGGCCTTGCCCTGAGAGCAGAGACTGCATGCAACTCATTGTGCAGAGGGCAGGTGGGCAGCAGCTGCCTGCCTTGCTCCCCTCATCACGACTGCCCACGGGCTGTTGTGAACTAATGAAGGCACACCTCAACATCAGCACTAGAGGCCAGGCTCCTGCTTCATCACGTCTCCTCCTCTGGAGAAGCAGCCCAAGCCCTTGCACTGAGACCCAAAGCTGCACAGTCCTCATCCCAGGGCCCAGGATCAGCTCCTGTGCAGGATGAAACAGCCTGAGGATGCTTCAGCCACCCCAGACCATCCAGGAGCAGGGTAATACCATAACCTGAGTGGTGGGTCCTTGAGCCATGGCTTTTCCTGCTCCAGCAGACCCCTCCCTAGGGCAGCAAAAGGCCCTGCAGCCACAAACTGGCTGTGCTCCTAAGCTGGACTTTGGTCCATGGAGCCAGGAACAAGAGGCTGCAGCTGGCTCACTCCATCTGCCCTTGTTTGCATGGAAACAAGCAGGGAGAGCAAACACACACACGCAGAGACAGAGAGTCACAGCCCGCACAGGGCAGGAGCAGGCAGCTGCTGGGAGAGGCCCCACAGGCTGTCCAGCTTCTGGTGCCCAGCTGCCCCAGGATCCCCTTACAGCTGAGGCACCTGCGGGGTCTGCACGGCACAGCAACACACACCATCAGGGAGGCAAAGACCAAAGCTCAAACTGTCCCCTCTCCCTGGCACCTGGCCTGGCACAGGTGTCCCCATGCTAAGTGGTTTTCAAGGGCAGGAACACACACACAGAGCACTTGTTTGCTCTCTGCCATGGAGGAACACAACCCTACTCCACCAGAGCAGGACTCCTCCCTCCTAACAGCCACAGCCCAGACTCCTGATTTTACAAGATCTTTCTTCCTGCAAACGAGCAAGGGTTGGGCTGTTGCATGGCTGTTAAGAGTCAGCCCCAACCTGCTCTCCCTGGCTTCACACATCAGTGATCAAAGTCCTGGAGCTGGAGAATCCAGCCGGAGCCTCAGCAGCCAACAAGGATTTCATCACTCAGCCTTGCCTCGGGTCTCACAGCTCCTGAAGTGGGTCTGTCCAGCCTAGGAGGACTAGAAGAAACAGAGCAACTTTGTACTTGTCCTCAATTAATGAGTGACCTATTTAGAAGAAAATCTGGGCTAAGTGGGATGAAGGAGCTGGCTGATTAGGGTGGCATGGCACAAAACAGGCCAAGGCTGGGAGCTCCAGATTTGGGGGGACACACACACCCCAAAGCCAGTTCAGAACATGGAAAGAAAAGCCTCAGGATTTTTTATAGAGAGAAACTCAAGTCTGGACACAATCTTGCACTGCACCCTCTTTCCTGAGCCCACCAACAAGAGGATGTTTCCTGCCACCACTTGGGTTCAGGCAGCCCTGGTGCCTTAAAGACAGACAGAGGGACAAGGAGAAAGGCACAAAATGGTTGTGTGAGACATTCAGCAGTAGTAGGGAGGCTCTCAGCCCCTCTCCTGCCAGGGACCATGGAGATGCTCTGAGGTGGGAGGTTGTTGTAGTGCAGGAGCAGGCACTCCCGGGTGGGTGGAAGAGCCAGAGTGCCTTTTTACCTGATGAAATCCTGCTGACAGCAGGAGCAGTGTTTCACCTCAGCTGGCAGCTGTGGCAGGTAGGCGTTGGTCCTACCCAGCAAGCATGTTTAAAGAAGTGCTTATCTAACAGGACATGCGAGTCAGACGTGCATCTCCTTCTAGAGACGCCACTGCCCCAAACTGGCAGCCTTCTCTCCTAGCTCCAAGGCCTGGGAAAGCCAACTGCCCCCAGCCCAACCCCAGCAGGAGCAGACACCACACCTGGGGGCTCTCTGCACATAGGAGACTGGGTGGCAGCTCACACATTTTAAGCCAAGCACTTCCCACGCTGTGCTCAGCTTTCCATCAGCAACGCCTCCAGACTCCAGCTATGAAGCAAGGCCAGACCAGACACTAGGGATTTACCATGCTCCTCCTGATGCAAGCTGAAGCAATGAGCACCTCTTCAACTGAAAGAAAAGAAGTGTTATTTCTCAGGCTGGACTGTGGGGACTCAGCAACTGGGAGGGTGGGTTTGAGCAGGCAGACAGACCAAGCCATGTCACCCAGCATCTTTAAACGGTCTCTGTCAGTACTTCATTTGAACCTGCTGCAAAGCACCACAGGCATTTGCCCATGCCCCAAATAGCAGCAGCAAGTTCACCAAGCAGGCAGAGACAGGGCTGATCTGGCAGGTCAACAGAGGAGGCAAGACCTAACCCAGCTCTGCCCATGCTGCTGGACCATCCATTTGTTAGCAGAGCTAACATGCTTCAGCCAGCAACCAGTGCCTTTGCTAGCCCAGCACAGTAGTACCTCCAAATACCTCTCTGCACTCAAAGCACTGCAAAAACCCTTTCTCTTCAGAAAAAGATATGGCAGGTCCTCCAGCAGCCATCTCACCTGGGCTCCATAGACTGCCACAGCCCTGGCAGCCAGGCACAAATATGACCTTGTCAGCTGCTTTGTGTTAACTTAAGACCATGCATGAGGAGGTCAGCTGAATAAGAAGGCAGCTGTTGGTGCAGAGCTGCAGGTCCAAGGACAACCTTGAGGAGCCAGTCCTGAAGAGGATGTTGTCCCTCTCTCATCCCTCCAGGAAAGCTGCCCTGACAAAGCCAGAACACTCACAGCTGCTCTCTGGCATCAGGGTGAAGGGAGTGGAAAGCAGCAAGGTGCAGACAGAACTGAGCTCTGGGTTGGGCCAATGCTTTTGAACACACTCCAGAGCAGACATGCAGATCTCCAGACCAGGGCAGCAGCTTCAAGATGCCAGCAGTCAGCCCCAGGGCAGCTGGAGAGCTATCAAGAGAGCTGACGTGGAGCTGGTTCAGCCTTCAACTCCCAGGAGGTGGGTAGAAAGGCTGAGATCAGGACTTTAGCCTCAGCTCTCAATGACCACAGTGAGTATAAAAGCAGCCATAGATATACACAGAAGCTTGCCCTGCCCTTCCAGAAATGGGATTTGGGCACAAGCACATCTTTCCTGGAAAGTCATGTCTGAGGCTTGGGATTCCTTCCCATCCCACAAAGCTCCCCTCACAACACTGATCCTGAGTACCTCACATTCCCAGAGGAACACAGCTCGGCCATGTTAACAAACATCAGCAGCTGGAAAGCTATTTAGAGTAGCAAGATTGCTCCCAGCACCGCTTTCCTCTCTCATTACCTGCCAGAGGCACAGCCTGCCAGCACTGGAGGCAACAGCCCCACACGTGCTAAAGCCTTGCAGGCTTGCTGCCATGCTCTACACATGCCTAGGAAAAACCAAGTGTGCAAATAGGCTTTTATGTGCCCTGCTTGCTTCAGTGCCTTTTATTTTCAAACCTCTTGCTAGAGGTTACAGGGAAGCTGCTGTAAACGGAGTGTTTCACAGACACCATGGCTCAAGGACACCAGTGTTTGACAGACACTATGGCTGATGTTTTCACTGGCAAGCCCTGGGGAGGCTCAGCACAGCTGCTCCAGCAGCAGAGCTCCTTTGGGCACCAAACCAAATGCCAGAATAAGAAACAAGTCCACTCCCACAGCCAGCAGCCCCCTGGGTCCCTGCTGAGGGTCACCAAAGTGTGCCATACACCTGACTCCACCAAACACAGCTATGCCCTGGAGCTGGGAAGTGGGTTTGAAGGGCAGCCAGTCCTCCCCCATACTACCTTTGCCATATTTACCTATCACCCAGCAATGCTGCCAAGGGCAGGGCAACAGCTCCACTTCTACAGCTTGCCTGGCTGCTGGACCCCAGGAACAGCAAGGCAGGAGGCCATTAATAACAGGCTTTCCCTCACGAGTGGATGGGCAGCACCCCTAGGACTTGCCAATGGAGGGAACACACCAGAGCCCTCTAGGAACAAGGAACAGGCACCTGCTGACACATCCTGGCACTAATACCCCGCTTGTGTTGGACCAGTTGCTTCCCCCTGCTGTGTGGAGGAGCACAAACACAAACACACCCCATGCTGCCTGGGTATCCCTTCTTATTCAGGTTCAATTGCTTCCTTTAAAAGCCAGCCCAGGGAAAGCTGCCTGTCCACAAGTGAGCCAATCAGTCCAGTGCCATGATTCCACCTCTCCATGGGCACCAAAGGGATCCTGCCCACACAGCTAACTCTGCCCATAGCCGGGGCTGTGGAGGCACAGCACAGGGGTGGGAGCAGAGAGCTGACAGACCTCAACAGCCTTCACTAGGAAGGGCTGAGTGCAGCACAGAGCAGGCCCTGCAAGCTGTTTGCATGTTGGAAGTGAAAACAAGCCACTTCCAATCAGCATCAAGTTCCCAAGCCTGCTCTGCTCCTGGGAACAGGCTGCCAGACTCTGGCAGAGCCTGCTGGTTGCTGGCACACGAGCCAGGCGCAGCTGCTGCTCCGTGCCCAGCTCACATCCCACCTGTGAGCTCCTTGCCAGCAGGTACAGGGAAGGTCAAGAGGTGCAATGTAAAAAGCTGTCAGCAAGAGGGAGAAAGGTCCCCGAGCAGCGACTTGCACCCGTAATCTGTTTATGGGATTTGTTAACAGCTCCAGGGGGAGCAGTCGGGCGCTCGGCACGGCCACGTCAGCTCCGCTTGCGCAGAGCGGCCCCTGCCCACGCCGGGGGCAAGGCGAACGGCGCCGACTGATGCTCCTGGGTTACCCTGGCACACAGCGTGACTGATGCTCCTGGGTTACCCTGGCACACAGCGTGACTGATGCTCCTGGGTTACCCTGGCACACAGCGCAGCGGGGCCGCTGCGGCGGGAGTCTGCCGAAGGGAAGCCAGCAGTTGGCGCTGCTTGGGCAGCCCGAGGGAAGAAGGACCATGGCGGGGCTCAGTGCCTTTCCTCCCCAAGGGGAAAGGGTCTCGGGAAGCAGGCGAATCCTTCCAGGATGCGAGTCAGCAGGGACTTGTGGCCATTCCTGCTGCTCAGTGTCACACAGCAAAGGTCCGACTGCTGTAAAGCAATTGTCAGTCCCAAAGGAACACCAACATGCTCCACTGTGCACACTCCTGATGCTGTTTGCAGGCTTTTCTCTACCAGGTAACTCTGACCCAGGCATGCCTGCTGCCAACAGTGCTGGCCCAACATCAGCTGCTGCCATGCTGGCAGCCACCGAGGAGGAACAAGCTCAGTACAAGCCAGAGATGTGCCAGAAGGAAGCCTCTGGCATGCAAGAATGAGTCTATTTGCTGCCTAAGTGATTTTCCTCAGCTCAAAGGACTTGCACCAAGTTCTAGCTTGACCTCTGCTCTCCTCCCCAGCTGCCTGACTGTACCTGCCTGCAGACCAAGTCAGGTAGACGCTTCCTTTCTCCTCTGTCTGACCTGGGCAACACCTTACCCATAGCTGCAAGACAAAAATCTGGCACATCCCATAAGCAGAGGCAGCCAGCTCTGTCCAGCTATGAGAAATTGCTTTTGGACACCAAAGCCAGCTGCAAGGCCCAAGCTAGTCCTGGTAGGAGTAAGCCGACTTGTACTTACTTGGGGACTGCAGGGTTATGAAACATCAGTCCTTGCAGTCACAAAGGGTTTGAGGGTCTTTAAAATTGCCCATGTTACTGAGAAGCAAGAGTTCTCAGCTGGTGCACAGAACCCGTGAGAAAAGCATGTGCAGCAGCAAGGGTGAGCCAGACAGACATCAGGGTAAGCTGTGCTGAGAAGACCACCAGCTTCAAACCCCAGGGGGTTCTCAGTTGAACACATCTTAATGGTCTTATTTGGGAAAGTCCCACTACACTTCTTCAGCATCAGCAATACACAGTTGACTCACTGAGGTACAAGGAAGGGAAAGGGAAGATCAGTTTGTTGTGCCGCTGGTATAGTGGACTATGAGGTGCCACAAAGCACTGAGTTATGCAAATATCACTGCCACACCTCTGCCAGTTATCTAAGCTGTGCAGAACCAAAGCTCCTGCCCTGTGTGTTCACAGGGCTGTGAAGGATAAGGCCCAGACACAGGGGCCTTGGCTGCAACGAGAACAGCTCAGAAGCTAGTCTGCCCTGTATGACAGCAGGGACACTCCTTCACAGTGCTCCGATGATCTCAAATTGCTTTCACTCAATGGCCAAAGGCCACAACCTGCAACATAGCTCACGGCTCACTGCTACTTCAAGGGTAGTGCCAACAGGCAGAACAGGGAGTCAGCAGCCTGCTCTCTGGACACCACCAGAGCACAGAGCAGCTTTGAAAGAGCTTTGCTAGCAGCTACGCTTATTGCTGCTATTCTTCAAACTCGGTGAGGGAAAGAAACGAATACCAGCTGTATTTGCAACAAACAATCTCCATTATTAACAAGAACAAAAGGTTCCTGAGGACAAGCCCAGAGTCAGGACTGACTGTACTCAGGTACTTCCAGAAGCCGCCTCTCATGCCAAAACGCTGCCTGAAAGGAGTTATACTAATCTTGGTTATTTTATGGACAAAAATACTTGGAAACCTTAACACAAGGCAAAATACTGCCTAACTTCTCCCGATTTCCAGCTCCCTGAACTCGGTGCTAGCTCTAGTCACATTTAAGAACATCTCACAATGCAAAGTCATTAGCATCTTAAAAGATTACACATCTTTATCACAGAGCTTTTCGAAGCAGCTGAGGCCACTGTGCTGCCTTGAAAAACAAGGACAGAGCCCCACATTTTGAACTTTCCCCTCAGTGCACACTTCCTTCATTGCTAGGAACACCACAGTGCCAGGTCTACTCTGAAAAGCTTTGTTAATGTAGCCAAGCACGATGGAACGTCCTAATGTCTGAGCACAAGTCGATCTCAATTCTCTGCACATAGATCTGGTACCTCCCCTTTTCTCTTTAGCCCTGGGTAACAAGGACTGCATTAAAGAGCCATTTACACATTGGAACGGGCCATGGACAGAGTCCTTCCACTCAGGCCCCATTAGAAAGAAAGGCACTCCCTGTGTGTCAGCCCTCACCTCATGTTTCCACAAGCATTAGTGCTCAGGGCAGAACTCTTCCTCCCAGCCCATTTCCCCTTTTCTGTGTGCCATGCTCATGAACTTGTATTACAACATCAAGCTGACATAAAATCACGATTTCACTGTGATTAAGGAGCAGATGGGGCTGATGGAGCCAGCTAAGCAACAAATCCTCTGAACTGGACAAGGCTGCCAAGAGGAGAAAAAAAAAATGCCTTATGCAAAACCAGCCTGGGAACAGAGAAACATTCCTTCTGGAAAAGGATGCAGGGAGGCACCTTACTCAACTTCCTGCTCCAGACAACAGCACTTGGGCACCTTCACCTCTGCTGCTATCCATTTCAGAACAAGCACAGCACACCAAGAATGTGCAACTTCTACAAGCTGCAAGCAATGCACCCAGAAAAGCAAGTCGAGAACAGGCAAAGTGTGAATGTAAAGCAAGTTGACAACCAAGCCTGAAAAATAACCCACTCAGAGCCAGAATCCAATATAAGCCAGCAAAAAAATGATACTGAACAGGCTTGGCACACCTACCAGAAGCATATCTAAGCTTTCAGAGGCCGACAGTGTTTCCAACAGCCAGCGATTGCCTCAGTACTGATACTCGGTACAGGAGGCAAGGTGGCCAGAACAAACGTTACTGAGAGACCAGACCTAGAGCACCCTCCTCCTTTCAGAGCCTGTTATGGAAGAAGGCTGTAAATTGCTTCTAACAAGGAATGGCTTAAATAGGTTAAAAGTAATGATCCACTGTACTGCACGAGCACTCTGTGCTCCAATTTAAGTCATCCTAAGGTGGCCTCAAGATGCCTCTGGAAGTTGTTGTAAGGTTAATAAATTGCTTGGAAACTCTGTACATAGCTTAGTAAAATAACCACTGTCACAGTCTAAGATCATTACCTGGATTCCAGCACCTTCCAGAGAGCACGAGGGTGTAGTTCTTGAGTTTTATGGCCTCTGCTACAATGATAATTACTTACAAAGGGCCTGAGATTGCTTGCAGAAGTTTGACTTTGCATCAGGACAGTAGATAAACCTCCCAACACAAAACCTTTGCAGAGCTGCAACCAGAAGTCAAGATTCACACAGTTTTTAATGCTTTCAGGTTTAAGTCTTTGTTACAAATCAAGTAAATTATACAGCAAATGGGTGTCAGTATCACAGCATCTCTTAAAGGAAGGTTGCCATCATGGTCATTGGTCAGCACATCTGGTGCAGGCTGGTTTTTTGCAAAGCAGCACAACAGCTGTCAGTTTAAGCTCACGCTTCTGTGCAGAAGTAAGCTGAGTGTCTGAAAGATTAACTAACCCCGCACTCCTGCGCAGGAAAAGGGCTGCAGTTAACAACTACAAGGCCACAGCATTTGACTCCCCAAGCTTATGCTTACAGTGCTTGTCAAGGGCAGTTGTTTCTAGTATTTTACAGCCCTTCTCAAAGTCATGGATGGAGAAAATAATTCCTTCTTCTGAAGCCAAATTATTTCCTCTGACTTCTGAATATCTAATGCCAAAGCAAGAACAACGGTGCCAGAACTCCAGCCAGCCACCCTGCAAAGAGCTGCCAAGAAGGCATTTCATCGATGCTTCTTCCCTTCTACCGATACATGTTGTCAGGTGCATCGCCTAGACAGTAGAAATCATGTGAAGACATAACATAGTATTCCAGATACCAGTTTTAGAAACATAGTTTCATGAGGCACTGCTTGTAAAGCATCCTTATTTAGATGTTGCAATACTCAAGAGTCTAGAAAAACTTCCTAGCCAAAAAGAATGAGCTACACTTCTCCCAGCTTCCAGGTAACAGACAGCACTCTGTTTCCGAACGTGCAACCAGTATCTCCAAAGCCTGACATACTTTTGCCTCCCTGTGCTCCTAGATTATCTATGCAAACATTTATTAGCACACAATGTTCTCCAGCTAAAATTTAACATCTTCTCAGGGCAGATCCTTCTTGTAGAGAAAGTATGAACAGTGACTGCACAACAGTGCAGCCCTGATCCAGATTACCGCTCTGTGCTGAGCACACAGTGCAAGTGTTACAGTCTTGAAGAAAACAGCTTTCAAAATTAAAAACCTCTTCAAACAGTAAAAATGGAAGCTGGGAGCAGGAAATCTGCTACATGCAAGAAAACTGTCTAAAAAGCTAACGAACAAACAACATTACACAATAGGCATCTGGCAGCATTTTCAGACATTTTTTTTTAATTTATTCTGACATGCTATAAAGGAATAAATTACACTGTTAAAGAATTACCAGCAATAAAAGTATCTCTTTCTTTCAGCTGGGCTAGGAGTGAGGAGGAGACAGCCTGGGGCAGTAACCAATGTGAACTCTGCATGGTGCGAGGCTGTCTCCGAGAACAAGAGTCAATCTGGTCATATCCACTTCACAAGAGCTTGAAAGAAAATGCCTTGGTTTAAAACCATCCAAATACTCCATTCAAATTTCTCTTAAAACTAGCAATCACAAGTCAGTCCAGCCGAGGCATGACGTGGCACTGCTCGCAGGCTGCTAACACCCAGCCTGCAAAAGATGCCATTTCATTTTAAAAAGATCCAATCTTAGTCCAGAGAGGGCTGGTCTCAAACAACAAGTTATAAAAATGCAAGACTGCCCCTTCCCCCTCAAGGAAAAAATACAAAATTTATTTAAAAACAAAATGAGGAAGAGTTACAACACTAAATCTAAAATGATTTAGAAAGAAATACGACTTCTTTTGCTTAAACAAATGGCCTCAAACCTTGGTTTAAAAACAGGGTAATGTGGATTTCTTAAACTGAATTAACAAGGCAAATAATAAAAAAAAAAAATCTCATTTCCTTACAGAAACAGTTTTTAGTTTTTAATGAACTTGTAAACAAAAAAGCTCCCGCTTCAAAATAAAAACAAAATCCCAGATCATATAGATGTTTACAGTGATTACATTTATCTAAGCAACTTACATACAGGTTCAGTTGTAAGATGTTAACTAAATTTCGTGACAAATATGCTGTTTTTTTTTCTTTTCCTTTTATACCAAGAACATTATAGAGTTAATGCAGAGTCCTAAAGATTATCTAGTAGTCGCTAAGTTTCTCTTAAATCTTCACTTTAGATGCTGTTATTTCTAGCACAGGTAAGCAGGCAGAGCCTTTCATACGCTTAAAAACTGGAATCTTTGGTTACTACCATGTCAGCTGGCTTGGTATGTTGCACATAGAAGCCAACAACTTTAAGAATGTTTTAAGTGTACAACTTTCAAAACCCAGGGAGGAATAACCAGAAAAGAGTGCACAATTGTGAGCATTTACAATTATCACAACTGTTGCCGAAGACTGTTCATGCCATTCTTCCAAAACAATGAGATCTCATAAAGCAGTGTAGGTCAAAGTAAAAAGGTAACAAAAATTGGCATATGCACAATTTTCTCCACTTGTGTGTCAACCATTAGTTAACTTTTCCACTTGAAAAAAATGCAATAGAAAACTGGACACCATGTTTCACTATCTCAGTAATATTCACAATTACAGCTGCTACAACTCAAAGTGCAGCATCATTGACACTGCCCAGAGCCAGTTTATACTGATTAAGTTCTTTACACCAAGTAAATGGTTGCCCACAGCCACTGGCAAGTGTACGTATGAACTAAAATTTCTAGGATTTGGGGAGTGACAAGTCCTGCTCCAATCTGCTCTGCTCTGTCCCATCCTCGCCATGCTCAGAAACCTGCAAAACAAACATAAGGGCAATTTACTGATACAAGATGAGAATGAGAAACATCCTTCAGTTATGGTCATTCAAAGGGGAAAATGCTGTTTCACCTCAGAACTGCAGAGTTCCATTTCCAAAGCTAATCAGCATCTGCCACCACCCTGTTGCTCAAACACACACCTACAGCTGCACTGGTAAACAGGCTCATGTACCAGCTGGATGCCACATTCCTCGAAGAAGAATTCAGACTGACAGTTTGAAAACAAGATCTACTATTGCCACTAGGAAGCAGGATGTAATTTCATAGTACTGTTTTCTACTTGTCTGCAATGTCTCGTGTTTGTATCTTTGAATGTCAAGCTGTCATCTGACTGCTATGGTGCTCCTCCGAGAGGCAGCACAGCAGTGTCATAGAAGAAAAGGGAACAAGAATAACTTACTTTACAGTAACTGTTGTTCACTACATGCCCACATGTACGACACTGGGCAACCAGACTAGAAGCAAGAACCTTTGGCAGTGACTGGGAACCAGTATACCTTATGTCCTTAGAAGGACAAGTGAAATAGCTCCTGTGACAGGAGAGATGAGGTGTCAAGAACAATTCTTTGAAGGTTCAGTACTCTGCACAAGTTCCAAGACACTATGGAAAAGAGAGAGTGAAGGAATGCATACACAGATCTCAACTAGTTACTGCAAGCTAAGCCATCTTCTCTTCCTGTAACTGCTTACATATCCCCTCCTGTTGACTCACGTAGTAGCACTGTGCTTTAGAGAGGTTAACAAGAGTCTCAAGCAAAGACTACTTTGCCAAGCAAGTTTTCTTTCTGGATGCCCTCCAAACAGCATGGTATTCTGCCAATATATGAATTCGTCTGAGCAACAGCTCTGAGTTTTTGCAACAGAAATCCCTTCACAGTGAAATACAGACAAAGCTGACCTCAGCTATAGCTTGTGCTATCATGCAGAGAAGAAAGTGCAGACAAGTTTTAAACACGGCCTCATATTCAATCACAAAACGTATTTGGATAGCACCCAGAACACAGCTTCAACTCTTCCACAACTAGCTAAAGGTATTTTAGAAGAGATTGAACAGCTTCGTCTGAACCCAGTCTTAATGCACTGAAGGACAACTCTTTCTCCTACAGTAGCAATTCTGTATTAAAAAAAACAACAGTGAAAGATCCTGCACCAGAATTAAGACAGTCATTCCCACTGGAGAGCAAGTTCTCACAGAAGCCTCAGTTATTTCTTCATTCCACTGGCATGAAGCCGACCATAAAACTTACTGGACACATCCAACCAGAAGTGATGCTGTTTTTCCACTTAGTGTTCACCAGTGAACATTGACTCATTTGAACCACTTTCTCCATCCAAGCAGCAAAACTGAGTCAACAAAGGAAAGGAGGAGTGTGCTCCCAGTGTGGAAAGAAATAGATTGACTTGCTGCTTTAGAAGCCTGGATGTTTCCAATGAACCTGAGGACAAAGGACATGCTAACAAATGATATGCTGTTGTTTATGAGGTACCTCAAATCCAAGGTATTATGAGGCAAGAGAATGCCCAGTTCTACAGACAGCAACGGGAGACAGGATTTAACCCACAACATCCCTGAGTCCTTGTAAGACTACACAAGAGTGTTCTCAACCAGAGCTGCCAATGAGATGTGAAACAGTCACACAGTATACAAGAGTGCCAGTATGAAGAAGCTGAGGAGTTTATGGTGGCATTTCTAACAAATTTTCACTACACACAGGACCAGCTCAAATCTGCACACTCATCACTCCCTGCCCCTACAGGATGTTACCAAAAACTCTGATAACCTCTATGCTACATGAAGGATACTCAGATTGTTTTGTTGTTACCATACTGCAGATCTGATCAAAGAGGCAAGAGTAACTGTACTGTCACACTCCTGAGAAGTTTCTCTATTTGATAAGTGTTCACTTTTTCCTCTATTAAGCAGCTGCAAAGACAAGCAGTGAAAAGCATTTAGTCACTAACTAGCTACATCTCAGGTAGTGAACTAACAGTCTGAGAAACATGGCTGTGACCACAGGCGTCCAGTGAATGTTAATGGGATCTCTGAGAGACTTACAGAACCCTACAATGAAGTGAATTCAAAACACCTTTCTCAAATGGAACCAATACACTTTACCCTGAAGATTGACTGCTTGAGTCAGTTTTATGACTGCAGGAAGCTGACTGTAAGCTTTAGTACACCTGAACAACTGATGCACTGTCAAGATTAAGAGTTAAGCTTCCCAGAGTCAGCAGAGAAGCTTTGTCTGTTAAAACAGTTCAGCTCTCCCAAGTTCAAAATCAGCTGATCTTGCAGTTACAAAAGACACTGCATGGAGTTCCAGAGGACAGGAAAAATACAGAAAAGGCCACTGACAGAACAGGCTACACTGGAACCAAACAAAATAGCCTGAATAATGTATAGGGCTCAATGTGGATTTGAGTTAAGGCAGACAGGAGTATCTATAAAATCAGTGTACTGTCCAAGCACTCTGTCTCTGGACACTACTTCCCCACCCTCTCCGATGCACATCTTCCACAGGACTTGCACTTCACATAGTGTAAGATTTTAACCAAATCAAATGCACCTGCAAATTACTATTTCCAGTACTTCTGTTAAACTCAAAAGGGTATAATTTGATGAAGCCTTCTAAGCCACTTCAACATGGACTTTGCTACAGCAACTACATGGGAATTTAACTTAGCTCTGAAACACTAACCAGGTATTTCATGAATGTTCCATGTAAGCTCTACAGCCTCCTGCTTGAGCTTAGCTGTTTTCAGATTATCTGTGTTAACAGGCAACATTCCCCCAGAAAAGGTGTATGGAGGATATTAGAAACCTAGAAGCTTTGCTTTGATGAAGAGATACTTCAGGAAGCTGTGGAAGTCCTCTGATGTTTGACAAGCACTACTTTAATGCTCTGCTGACGTTACAGTGTGATCCATCCAAAGGTCAAGGACTTTTCTTCATGATGAGGAGGAAAGAGGAAGGAGTTGGTCTCCCACAAGGTTACTCCACGATAGAGCCAACGAAGCTCTACCAGAAAGCAGCTTCTCCATAGCTATAGTAATGGACCTTAGTGTCAAAAGACAGTACAATGAGGAATCCCCATCAAGAAACAGAAATGGCCTGTAAGGTGTAAGACAGTTTCCCTGCTGCTCATGTTTGTCAGCTGTGGCTTTGCACTGTCACTGAATCATGACAAAGTGGAAGCAGATAATCATCTTCACTTAAGGTATAGTACTTGGTCAGAGATTGCCTGAGTCAGAAGAGTAGTATATTAAACCTCAGAATACTTCACCAGAAGAACAGTATTTCTACTGCATACAAGCTGATGATCTGGGCAGCATCCACATACAGATGATCACTTCCTTCAAGACCTTTGCTTTAGGCACAAGATACTATGAAAAAACTGCGTGTTTGCTGGGATTTCCTCCTGTTCTAACAGCCAAGCTTTCCACTCCCCAGTAGTGGGTTCTGAACTGCAGTCAGAGCATCTGTGTTTCAGGAAGCAATCTATGCCCAGGTGCTTAAACACCAACTCTGCTACATACTGGTGTTTCAGCTGAAGGAACTGGTTTGCAGCCTTCAGTGTCGTAACACCTGTTGGGTCCAGCAAAACAAGTCAGACTCCACCATTCATGGCACCCTATGGAATTTTTTTTTCCCCAAGAAACCACTTCAGACTGAGAGCAGCCAAGACTAGCAGGTATGTCACTACATGTTACTGGATGAAGGGCTGTATTTTCAGATAGCTATTTTGACTAAAGCCACTTGGTAATGCTTCAATCTTGTCACAATATACAAAAAATAACATTTTTATTAGTTGATTGCAACTTCCTAGTCTGCATGTGGCATTCAAGAACTCATTCTGCAGTTTTACACAATTACATCTTGAAGATTTCACAACATTTCCCTTTTAAACCATAACCTAAAAATAATAAAATAGTGAAGAACCTGAAGCCCCACCCCAAAACAATACTTCAGAAAATTGTGACTTGGCAGTCCACAGCAGTTTGGGCTTACTCCTTGATTCAGGCAAGATGTTTTGAGCTCCATGGTCCTTTCTTTTAATTCTGGACCATATGTCTCAGTGTAAACCCACTGGAGGAAGCCAGATGATTCACAATTTTCTGCTCCCAATGGTTGAGGCATACAGAACAGAAACAAACCCACAGCACTGCGCTTCACAGAGCTGGGACAGAGTAGAACCCAAAGTCTCTAGATCCTTGCCTAGTTAATGAGAATTAACCCTTAAGAAGTGTTAGGTCTAGGATTTTGGATTGTATTATTTATATATATATAAGTGTATATATATATATATATATATGTAAATAGAGAGATAAAAATAAATAAAAATGTCACATTCCCAGCACCAAGTCAGTTTCTTGTTTTGGAAAGTGGTTAATGCAGGAGCAAAAGATGCAGTGGTTAAAATGACCCAATATCCCCAGAAGAAATGATATGAAGAACAAGGACATTTTGGTATAAAGTTAGTAGTCAAATTCTCCAAGGACGTCTTTTGGTTTTGCTTTTCAAATTAACAGCCAAATGTGTTTTTTTAAACCACCTCCTTGATCTAACACTTAAATTGCTGACATTGTCCAAATTAGTGTATTTTTTTTTCCTGTAACGTCACTTGGTTCTTGGCTACTAACCTTTCATGTTACTCTTGGATTTGTCAGTTTGCTTGCCTGTGGGGGTTTGGGCCTGCTGCCCCTGCCCACTGGAAGAGGCTGCCTGCTGTGCTGCTTTCTGCTTTAACATTGTCCAGTCGAATGTGTAGTCATATTGGTGGTTCAAGGTCCTAGAAAAGAAAAGAGTGAAACACTTTACTGTAACACATCATAATTTCCTTACTGCCAACACCAAGCCTCTGCTGAAACCCCAGAACTAGAGGTTAACTCTTTTTGTAAGCTGCTTTGGAGATTATGAATGGTTTCTACGTGCTAAGTATTACCTTAAAGGGTTTCTTGAAGCAAGCCCAAACACTATAAAGCAGAATTTTCTTCATTGTTCATGCAAAAATCTGCAACTGTAGAAGCAGCACTTACAGCCCAGCTTACCCACTGCCTGCACTGAGCTTCTCAGCTTTTTTTTGGTATAGTTTTCAAGGAAGCAGTGCAGTATTGTACATCAAATGCAAACTGCTTTGAATTCCAGAAATCTGAGGAGACTCTTGAGAGATCAGTACCAGCTCTTCTTTTGATGGATGCTGTTCACTCCACGAAATTGAACTTGTGTCCTGGTTTCTCTCACAAGCTCAACAAAACAGCACTAGTCCCTTCCATTGAAATCCCTCTCCTGGGCATCACTGCTTGTCTCACCACCAACCTCCAAACATAAAAAGCTTTAAACATGCCTACCACGGGGTCAATTTTTTGCAAAAGAACTTGAAGCATGGGCTCAATCCTCCAGCATTAGTGGCCTGGTCATTCAATGCAAAGACAAGGGAATCCTTCCCTTCATGTTTAAACACTGAACTGTATTTTCCAGGTCTTCTAAGCAGCTTTCAAATTTTGAAATAAAGTCCTAGAACTCCCTACACCACACATATGGAGCAACTTTCTGCAGCTCAAGTCTCACTGAGCAGCTGCCAACTAGTAAAGCACTGACAAATTTCTATACTTTTCCCCTTTGAGACTGACCTGAAAAGAATACGGAATAATTGCCTCAGATACATGTAATCTGGTGCCTCTTCAAAGCGCAGGCCACGACAGTAGTTCAGGTACATGGCAAACTCTGCAGGGAATCCCTGTAAATCAACAATGTTAATCAAGCCATGGCTTTCAGCAAAATGCTAACAACCCTGTAAGAAAGCAAAAAGCTTCATTTCTCTCTGTAATGCCAGAGAAAAACTGGCTGAAGGTTCATAGGTGTAAACTCCACTTTGCCTCTAGTTATTTATTCTGTATTTCTGAAAGGGGACTTCATCAGCAAGTTACCAGGTACACATTCCCTCCCCAGAACTGTTACTCAATGCATGTTTTGCAAAACGTTTTCTGCTACCAAAACCTTCAACATACATTTAATGCTCTTCACTCATCCTAATTAAACCTAGTTCTTAACAACAAGGTCTCTGAAACTAGTTTTAATTGTCTCTCGGAAGAGTCCACTCACACTTCCTTGATAATCTAATTGAGCATGCTAGAGAAAAATCTCAGTTACCACTCTTAAATGTGAAGACTTAAACTATGAAAACACTCTTCAAAGAATCCCTGCTTTACATATTTAATGCTATATTAGAGCATATATGTAGTTAAAGGTATACAACATACTGCTGTACTACAAGCAAGCAGTAAAATAGGATATAACAGTCCAAGAGTATGGAAGATGCTGCCAGACTGTTAGGGCATATAAATATGCAAGAACAGAAAGCATGATCCTTGGTGCTGCTGTTAAATGTGTAAAAAACATACCATACATTGTTAATGACCCTTGCTAATAATTATGTGGCTGTCACAGTTCAAGAGAAACCTTATGACCTGAAGGACAGCACAGGAAAAGCAACTCTGCAACATGGCTTTGGAGAACAGCTGACACCCTACTCTACTACAGCTTCTTTCAGATAGAGAAGACAATATGAGCAATCTCGAAGAGGCAGAAACAATTACATACGGGCAAACTACATAGCTCCATCTCTGGTTTATTCAAAAGGGCACATGTAGAGCTGCAGAACTTGCACAGCCAACAGTTACCAAGAACTACAATGACGACGGCATGAATTATGCCAAGAACAGCAGCAAATGCCTGCCCCGTTACATTCAGAGTCTTGCTGGGTGGCCAAGCACAAGGCACCCGTGACTGCCAGAGAAGCACTATTTAGCAGCAAATGCACGTGAGGCTATCTAATATATTGGCTCTAGTTTAAAAAACAACTCCAAAGAACAGAACTTCCATTTGACAGTCTGACATCATTTGGAAACTCTTACCTTACACAAAACCTCAACAGGAGTGGACATTTTCTTTTCACTAATCTTTTCATACTTTTGCTTCTTTGTTGCAGCCTGTGGAATGTGTAGGTCACAACGTAAATGATGTTGCACATCACCAAATTTTTTAAAAGTAAAAAATATTACAAAAATCCTTCAGTCAACCATAAGTATTTTATGTGAAATCTCCAGGTCCCACACACTTATTGCAAAAACAATGAAGGTCAATCTGGTATTAAGATTTGGACACAGTTTAATAGCATTTGTCGCAGTCTAATGCTTCCATCACATGGCACAGCTCATGTAGTTCTAGCTGCTGCTTTTGCCCATTAAACAGACCAGACTCATATTTTACATTTGCCAAAGTTCTATTAATTCCCACTCAGTATCCTATTCAAGGGCTGCCTGCCTGCATGTTTCAGTAAGCAGCCATTACATTCATTTGCAGCTGACAAGTTCTAGTGTTTCACAAGCTGCTTGTCTTTTTAGAAAACTCGCAGCTGCAACATCATTGGAGTTACACAACTCTCACATGGAGGAAGAACAACAATTAAAACATGAAAACAAATCACTGAAATCTATATGAAAGAGATAAGAAATATTTCCATGATTGTACTTGGCTACCATACGTGAAAATACTTGAAACAACTCTGTTGCAGCTACTATTATTCCACTGTGCCACAAAATGGACTGAAGATACTACTGAAGATGACTCTCGAGGGGAGAAATTATTTTCATGCTCTCTACAGATATTCAAAAAGCCACCTACAATGTTATTTTCTACTCCCCCAAAAGTTCCTCAACCTACAAGACAATAACGTGTAAAGATGATGCAAGACATTGTTTAGCATATATTTAAGACAATCAAACTACATAGCCTGCCTGCTGTACAAGAAAGCAGAAAGAAAGGTTCTTCTATCTTACATAAATATGCCTTGGGAAAAGTCACTTTGAAGAACTAAGCTAAACATTCTATACAACCATGGATTCAGACCAGCAGGCAGCACAATACCCAAACATGACCAAAAAACCCCAAACAAAACCAAAAAGAAAGGCAGGGGGGGAAAGGAACATAACCCACCTTTAGTCCTTGCCAAGGCAGACTGGTCCTGTTAAAGTACATCAATACATAACCTAGAGACTCCATATCATCCCGACGACTGCGGAAAGAACAAGCACACACGGGATTACAAATGTTGCATTTCATACTCTATTCCAAATAGTGCAAGCATTCCAAAATTAAAACAAAAATTAAGGAATAAAACCTAAGTTTTGGTGCAAAGGAAGGTCTCTTTCTAACACAGCTAAGACATCTAGGTGTTCAGGATTCCACTGGCAGGCAGGTAACAAGTCTTCAAAAGCAGAAAGGAGATCCTATTTACTTTTCTGGCAGGGAATTTCAGCCGGCATTGTTTTTGGGAAGTTTCCAGCTGTAGTGGTATTAGAACAATTTGGGAAACAAAAACTTTGGACAACAGAAAATGAAACGTTACATGTCTTCCCATTTACTTAAGTAGCCTTGATAGAAACTGAAGTTTTGCCTTCAAGGACCACAGAGTGCATTATACAAGAGATATATGACATCAGCCTGAACTTCATTAAGGAAGACTTCTCTTTGAGCCTTGTCTCAGCTTGGAACCAATACTTAACACCTAGTCCCAGAAGGTTGTAAGCTTTTCTTTCTTCAGTTCTCTCAAAAAAAAACCCTGAATTGTTTCCAATTTTAGAAGACAAGCAACATATTGCAAGTGGTATGCACCAAACTGGGAGGTGCCTCTGCTTTCTTCTTACTAGCAGCCTTGGAACAGGCTTGAGAGCTCCAAAGTTATCCATCCACAGACTTCACTGAGAATTTCCACGGAAGCTCTGCTACGTACTGCACATGCTCCAGATCCATACTGCAGCCACACTGAGCACCACAACACTTTGTTACTTAGCTTTCACAACCACTAAAGCTAGTGGAGTCCACTGAAGTGGAAAAAATGTTCCATGATTTTTTTCCCCTCTTGGCAAAGTTACCTCTTCCTAGCTGTAGTAGAATTAGATTTTAGCTCTGACTGCCCCTCCACAGCTGACATTTATTTAACATAAAAAAGAGAAATAACTTAATTTTCTCTACCCAGCTCCTATACCAAGAGACCCTGGCAGGTATTGCTGGTGTTTTGCCATCCAGGCAGATCTGCAAGAAAAGCTTTTAAATGGTGACATAAAGGACTATGCACCTAGCATCCCCACAAGGGAGAAAAAGGCTGACAGTGGTGTTGCAAACAGAGTTACACCCATAGGTGAGGATAAACCAGCTCCCCTTAAATGAGAACAATCTTAAGAACTTGGACATATCTACCCTCGACTCCTGATATATAATACATTGTAGATGATGCTTTATGTTACAGCCAACCCAACATAAGTCACTAATATTCACCAGAATGCTTGCCTGTCACCCCTCTCAACTGCTGTTACAATTCTCTGGCACTTGGGAAACCAGCTCAGGGAGTTATCCCAGAAGAAAATCAGCTTGGCTCCCTAAACTATTTCACAAGTCAAAAAAGCACTAGCTGCTCCCAGAGGTCAGAGAAGAGAAAATTGGTTCATTCCTCTTGACAGCAGCTAGTTCTGAGATGATCTCAGCTGTAATATGAAACCACAGACAAAAGACAGGGAGATGGAAAATGGCACAAAGACCACAAAATCCAGCTTGCAAAACTTACTAACTCTATTAGAATTGCAGATTTTAATCAACAGGATTCTGCAAACCAGTATGGAGCCATGACATGGTATTACTTTTTCTGAGAAGGCAGGGATAAATTCAAAGGCAACACAAGAATGAATAGTCTCTATCCCCCAGCCAGTTAATTGTTTTAATGCTTAATTACAACTTCCTAGTGGGAAACATTTAGTTCTGTAAACCTGTAGTTTACAGAATTTGAGCACATACTGCTAAATGTGATTTTCAGGATTTGGAAAAAAACAGGACAATTCTCCCCACTACTAAAAGAAAAGGTTAACACTGCAAAGAGCTCAAGAATAGCTGTCATTACATAAAGGAAAATCTGTTCTGTTGCAGTTCAAGTAGAGCACCAACAGCTGAAACATTCTGCCATAAACGTCAAGATTTTTTTCTTGAATATAGGATTGTTTGCCTCACTGTTGTCTTGATCTAGATGTTTAATAGCTTTTAGCATGCACCAAGGCACATTTCTAGCTATATTAGAATTCCAAGTACAAGCAGAGATGGTTAAAAGACCTAAATTAAAAAGCAAACATTCTTTGCAGCTCCCTCACTTCACTGTGACATGCTAACACAGCTATTTCCTTACAAAACCAGCCTGAGTTCTATGAAATGTATTTCAGAAATGACACCTTTCTTGACCCACAGGTCAAGGAGGCTTAAATAACAGACAAAATACACTTAAGGAACTTTAATTAAAATAAAGCAAAGAGGAAATATAGAGCATTTTAAAGAACCAAATATTTTTAAGTTACATCTTCTTGAAGCTGACCACTAGAAATTTTACCATTACCACCTCGATTAAAGTGAAGGTCAGAGGCATGAGAATTTATGGAAGTTTTAACTATGTCCAAGCAGCCTCAGCATCAGATGGTAAAGACACACTGTAACACATTACAATACCTGGGCATATATCTAAGGAAAACAGAGGCAATGCTTGGTATCTCATGAGTACCTAACATACATTTCCACACAGCCTGAAGTGCTCTCTCCATTAGATTGCTACTCAGGCACTGTACCAGCAATATGCTTTCGATCCAGATGATAATAATGTGTTTGTTGATTAAACAAAGCTCAAACATATAAATACATCCCAGACACATACACACACACACATGGTCACCACTACGGTTGTGTATACCAGAAAACAAGTGTGAATGTAGCAGACGTTAAGTCCTGCTTGCAGGCAAAAGGATAAACAAGGGTTTGCCAACTTGGGAAGGATAGTGAGAAAACAGATCACGCACCAGCTTTACAATACACTTCCTGGCTACAGAACAGCATTTCAAACCAGTCAGCAGTGGTGTCAATAGGTATCAACAATCAGGAAAGTGCTCCATTTTATTTGTGAATGACCTGACAGGTTCACAGTGAATGTATCCCTTACCCTTTAAAAAAGCCAAACAGTGTGGAGAACATCCACCTCGTGTCTGCAAGACCGAGACACTCTTCAAAAAGCAAATTAGGAGCTTGCACAGGCAGTCATCAAAATGAAAGCACTTGCAAAGTGGTACACAACACTCATTCACACAAAGTTAGCTCAGGCACTTCAGAAGCTTACAAATAATATCATCTTGCAGCCTCTGAAAGCACAGCAGTAACCTCCTTGAACTCACCTCTGCTCAATGCCAAGATGTGCATTGATACTGGCATATCGAGCTGTGCCAGTGAGATTTTTGTCTTCTCTGTATGGTATGTGTTGCCTTGTCCTGTTGTCCCGGTACTTTTTGGCCAAACCAAAGTCAATAAGGAATAACTTAAAGAAAAATGAAAATAGATTATATTCCTATACAATGCAAGGAAATCCCCAACCTCTTTCAATAAGCATTAGCTACATTGTAAGACATCCACACAAATGTAACAGTCTACAGTTAAGAGGAAGCGAAGTAACAGTGCAGAGTCACAACTAGCTTTAACTAGTGAGTTCAAAAACCTTGATAGTAAATTAGTTCAAGCCTCTTCTCAATCCAGTGGAATAGATTAGATTGTGCTACTCAGCATCTGTAACTCAGTACTACAACTATTTTATGTTACTATTGTAGTCTGTATCACATTAGCTTGATAACTGCAGTGCACAATTTAAGAAGGAAACTAGTATGTGGGAAAGCACCCTCCACAAAACCCCACTCACACTGCAACACCTTACACACACAGATAGTTAATGGCAGCTCAGCAGCTTAATGCAAACGATGCACATCCTGTTTTGTTCTCTGGGTCTCAAAGAACACTGGCCACTACAGAGCGTAAGGCCAAAACCTTCAACAGCAAGCAAGACAACCTGCTTTCAATCATATGCTCTATTTAGGACTACCAGAACACTATCACAGCATCATGACACACTTGCTGGTGATATTAATATAGGCAGGAAGCTAGAGCCTAGCACACGGAATCCAATTCAGGTTTCTCATAACTGAGTTTGCCCAATGATTTGATACTAAGCAACAACTGAGCATGTGCTAATTAGCGTGCTAACAGCCAGCCTATCTACAAAGGTTAATACAGACTGTACCTTCTTGTGACAAGATTTCAGGACTAGGCAAGAAAAGCTGAGGCAAAAGTACATAAGGAACATTTCAAATTCTAGCAACCAGTCTTCAAGCTACAAACCATCAGGCTGAACTCCTGATTCCAACACTGGATTACAGGATCAGAAACTACAACCCCTGCAGATTAATGAATATTGTAAAAGTAACTTGGGTGTGGAAAGGTGATGATGGAAAGAAGACCTGAGGTTAAACAACTTCTCAGTCTAAATCTATTCACTATCACCTTAAAGATGATTCCAGAACAGAGCATGCAGCTTTAGATGTAAGCAAGTACTGGAGACTGATATGCAGGTATACCTACATCTAAGACTGAAAGTATGTCAGAGCAACCCTTAGTTCAAGTGCTGTGACACTTGACATGGAAGTAACAAAGCTACTCAAACTTTCTGAATTGCATGACAGAGTGTTCTGGAACTCCAGTTAAAGAAGGTTTACTGACTATAGTAGTCTAGAATGGAAAAAAAACTAAAAACCTCTTAAATTAGGTGTCTGAGTAGAACACCTTGAGTTGAAGTCTGGCTGCGATTTACACCCAACCACAAAGCACAGCAGTTTTACATTTGCTGTTCTAGCAAAAGTCACTCTGAAAGCCCAAGATGCTTTGAGCAAGAGGATATAAACCCAAGTTTTAAAACCAAGCACACTGGTTAGTTTAGTAAAACAGGGGTCTTTGTTGCACATGCCACAGCTACCACTAGAGGTAGTAATTCACTTGGAGCATGGACATGTTCTCCAGTTGGCATGAAATGAGCGATTTTGATACTAAACTCCTAAAGCAGACAGTATAAAAACTTTTATGTGACTAATATACTGCAATTGTTCTAGAAGCAAAGCTTGAGCTCAACTGTAATGTCCTGTTTTGCAATCAGATCTTTCTAATCTGATGACAACCTCTGATGTGTAGTTTCCAGCTGCTACTTTTGCAGGGCCTTTACTCTTTAGTGTTTAAGCACAGTAATATGCCATCAGGAGGGAAAGCCAACCACTATATATACACACATCGGTCAGGGTATTTTCATTGCACATTTAGTTACAAACTCTTCAAACAACTCAGTCTTTATGTGCTTTCTGTAATCCTGAAGATCTTGCTGTTAATGGTATAAAGGGACAAAGTTGCAGATCATGAAAAAGGTAACACAAGTATGCCTCTAACAAACAGTTTGTCTCTCACTGTGTTTGGAAGATTTGGTAAGACTACTACCTTTGAAAGAGTTACAAAAGTAAATGATGATCTGCCTCTTCCACCACTGCACAGACATATTTTACACTATATAAGTAACTAGATAGTATTTTAGAACACTGATTTCCCTAGGCAAGTTTACACTCAATCTGTATTTCCCGCTCTAGATGGGTGGAATGCAAAGGATTAAGTCCACCTTGCAAAGAGTTAAGTTGGAAGATACAGCCTGATTTGGATGAGCACAGAATGTACCAATGCCAGCCAGCAGGAACGCAGATGTATTCCCACAGATAACCTCGTACCACCTCAATTCTGTTTGTTGCAAGATCAGCAGGAAACTGGAGAAGTAGGGCAAATTTTTTGCCAAGAGCAACTACAGAAGTAGATCAAAGTCTCTGCCTCTACTGATAAGAAAGTTTCAGAAGCAGACAACAGAAGCCTGTCAGCTTGCGTACAGCAGCTAACAGCCTGGGATTTAATGTGAAGACTATCACTGTAGAAAGCTACAGACCGATTCTATGGCCAGAATCCTGAGCTATGATTCATATTCAACAATTTCCTGCTAAGAACTGGCATATGCTTGAGTTTCTCTCCAACTCATCTTCTCCTCAAGAGTCAGGAGCTCTACATTTAACACGACAAGATAAGCTCATGCTTCTCCAAGACACAGTTTGTTGATTCCAAAATTTCATTTTGTAATTGCAGTCCTCAGTATACATTCAGAAAGATTCTGATGAAAAACTGTAGGGAAAGGAGTCCGGCTGAAGCAGTAACAGGACTTCTCCAAGTGTATTAAAAGACACTGCAGGAACCCTACAGAAAGGCAAGCAGAGCACCTTATAGATGAGCCATGACACTTCACTAGGGTGGCTTGTCTATCCTTCCACACAGTTTTAAAGGATAAAACTAAAATCTTTCTGCAACTGAAATCAAGCACATACATTTAACCCTTTTAAATATCAAGTTTAGAAGTAACTCCACAATTTTAACAAGCGCCACAGGGAAACATCTTAGTAATGTTACATGTTTGCCAAGTATGTCTGAATAATGCCAACATAAGAGGTGCTTTTGCAAGGTCTACATTCTCCAGGAAAAAAAAAAAAGAAACAACAACAAAAACAAAACAAAAATAAAGCACATGAATTTGGGGTTGAGGTTGGAATAGGAGACAGTTCAGACCTGGTTTAATCCTGAGAAAGATGGGTCCTGAGAAGTACTAACAGTCATGCTTCTTTTCCTCTTCCCCACTGGAGATTCTAAACACTGAACAAACAATAGAGGGTGGCAGTGCATCAAACAGTATTGCTTACATTGCAACAACGGCTGGCGCAGACAGGCAACACCGAGGCGTTCGAGAAAGAACAGGGTAGCCAAATGCCATCCTTCTTCCACCAAGCACTGTAGTTTTCAGAAAAAACTATGTGTGGTTTTTTTTTAATTATTATTTTAATTTATTTTTTTTTCCAAGGAGAAAATTTGAAAGATGTGACAAGATAAATTTCAACTGTGAGCCGCTCCAAAATGGCACTGCCTTGACCAGGGATAGCAATGGTGACATCTGGCTCTACTAAAAAAGGAAATTGGAACTTTTGCTTACAAAAGCATCCTTTGGTTCCACAAACTGCCCTTGCCCCAAAAGACATTTAGAAAAAGTAAATCTTCAGTAAGGAAGAGGTAGAAGGCATTTAGTCACCTTAAAGTTTACTTTCATAAGCATGCAGGGCTTATTTCTAGCAGAGATGAAAATTTATCTTTTAAGGTGGGAGTAAAATTTCTCCCAATCACCAAATTGAAATTTGAAAAAATCAATTATTTTTTTTAGAAAAATGTAGCTGACAGGAAGCTACTGGAACAAGATTACCATGCTGTTCTATCTTTTATGGCTGATTTTCTGAAGACTCTGCATAGCCATCTCTTAAAAAAAACCCAACTGCACTTAGGAAAAGAAATAAAGTACTGCATAGTGGCAACTGTTCCCTAAGTAAAGCACTTGGTCCCAAACTGAAACAACCCATTCCTCATTTAGTTCGTGTAAACCTATCACTTTGCACTTCTGTCAAGAACTACTTCTCTCATCTCTAAAATCCTCAACAGTAATGAAGACCATGCCCACAGCCAGTGTCTACCACCATATTTTTGGGTGGCCCTCTAACTAGTTTACTAATGGGGGTAAAAAAAAGAAACACCATAGTGGTTTACAGGCAATTTTGGTTTTCATTTCAGCTGATGTAAATCTAATGTGTTCCTTCACTAAGTAAGCACAGCAGCAATTTCTAGGCCATTAATCCACATCTAGATGAAACAGAATGCAGTGATGCCAACCTTGCATGACTGTGCGAAGTACAGAAAAATGGCCCAAAAAGAACAATTTGAAATCAGGAACTAAAACTAGGAAAAAAAGTTTAAGTTATACTCTAAGTCATGCCAGAAAATTAAGAGGCCTAATTGCTCGACACAGCAGAGAAAAATAGAGTTCTACAGAGTGAAAGTATGAAACTTGGGAACAAGTAAAGTTTAAACAGGAACAAGATTACATAAAGATTGCCTTTCAGCTGGACTTACAAGCTTTCCCAACAATGGTTGGACCTAAACATTCAGTGCACTGCACCTCTTCAGACAAGAGCTGTTATCTCATGTTAATCAAGTTTTCCCCTTCTTACATTCATGGCCCTGAAGTTGGCATTCATACAGGCAAACAAAGGTAAACATTTTAAACACTAGTAGTGCCTAAAGAGATGAGACATTCTTGGATAGCATATAGGAAGATAAGTGGGAATCTTGCTTCCAATAAACAGCTTGATCACATACATTTGTCCTGAAGTTAATTTCTATTAAGTAGCATGCTTAATGCACTGCCAATGCTGCCTGTCTGCCCGAGCTCGACATACAAATTGCAGGATTAAGTATATTTCACTCATGAGAACTAAAAACAAAAGGGTTTTGTCTCTAGAAGGTTTTCAACAGTAAACATGCACTTCTGACTATGTTTACCCATCCAAACAAGTGCAACAACCTTGGCCCACCCCGTGCCTGCTTTCCTCAAAAAATAAATTGAGAGCAGTTTGTTGTATAATATATTCAAGTACTTTATATCGTAGCAGTTTTCAATCAATGTATTTGCACAATTTCATTTATTTATAAAGGCAACTGATCTAGATGTTGGCTATTAGTTGTATCCACAATTTTGATGGCTGAAGAGTTGTCTTTACCAGTCTGTCACTGCAAAATTTAATGCCCTGATGACTGGTAGGTCAGGAGCTCCCACGCTGGCACAAATTCTTTTCATCCTGGGAAATCAGCCCCAAAACCAGATAAGATTTGACCTCATTGAGTAAAAAAAAAGCTATTACAACAGACATCTCAATAATGAAACTCCAGCATTGAGAAAAGGAGCCAAGCATTATCTAGTGTTAGTTTATCCTGTTGCAACCCCAGAAATCATCTAGCAATCCAGTGCATTTCACAGATTCAGAGATCCACCTGTGCATGCCACTGCATTTAGAAGCATAGACTGAGAATCCAAGTTCTCACATGAAAGAGCCACAGCTTAGCATTCAAAACATCAGTTTCAGCAGTGAGCTTTTAAAAAGGTTTTGCAGCATGAATCAAATACCACAGCCATTCCCTTTGTATCTTTAAAACAAAGAGCTTTAGACTAACCTTATTACAGTGACGCCCAATACCCATTAGGAAGTTATCTGGTTTAATGTCTCTGTGTATAAAATTCTTTGTGTGCACATATTCAATTCTACTGATCATCTGTAAAAAAAGACAACACAAGACAGCCACAACAAAACAGTTAAGATTTAAGACTGATACAATTCACCTAAACCTTCAAGAAAACTATGACATTGTTAGTGTTACTTTCTTCTGCAACTTAAGTTTCTTAATGAAAACCAAGGGGGGCGGGGTTTCATACAGTTCAAATAAATCTTATGCTAGAAGTCCACAATTCTGGTCAGGAAATGGCAAAGTAAATACCTGAAACCAGGCAAAAATGTTCCTGCTCTAACTATAGTGTCCCACTAAAGAGTAGTTTATTTTTGTTACTTCAAACTATGGTTTTCTGTACCTACCACAAGACAGTTTTAAAGCTCATTTCCCTCCTCCTGTCCCAGTTAGTCATTTAACTGGGCATTCATCATCAAGTGTCACTTTTCCAGGCAGCAGTTTTCATGGAGCATATTACAACTTGATTGTGGCCCACACTGTCATGTCTAGGCTACCACGATCCAGGAGTGGCAACAGTCATCAGTGAAGACAGAGAAACTGGCACATCTGTACTATCATAAAGCCACATGATTTCCTGGATATAAGATCACAGCAGACATTTCCTAGGGACAGCTTTCCAGCTATTGAAAGAGTTTTTGCAACAGTCCTTAGTGAGTTGAACTGTTACAGCATCATACCCTTGACAGCTGTCCCACTGGACAATGCCCTGAAAGCCAGTTCTGTGCACTGATATCATACATCCCGTCTATGTTTTCCCAGATGACAACTAATTAGCAATTTTAACCCAAAGGAATACTGCATAAAACCCATGCAGATTCCCTGGAGATGCTCTAACACCCAGGCGCTCACTAACTAAGCAGGCAAATGGATCTCTGAAGCAAGTGTATCACTCAAGGCAGCTGAGAACAGGGACTGCTGACCTTGCCTCCATACAAATGCTGAGTGCTTCCTTGGCCAAGAGCCTGGGACTCTACAAGCATCTGGCTAAGTGACAACTTAGTACTGACTTGATTACGTAACATCAGATGAAATTTAAGCCACCATTGAAAATTCAACTTGAGAAACCCTTTCAAGTAGCTGAAGACAGCACAGCCCAAGCCATTTATTAAATCACAAGGAAAAAAAACCACAGTTTCAACTGCTATACTCGTGACCAAGTTGAAGAAAAATTCATTGCCAGAAAGAGACTTAGCAGGACTCAGTTTTAGAGGCTTTGATTAAATACAAGGCAGAGTGGCACCTCCACTAACACTACTAAGAACTGTTTAAGGACTGCAAACAACAAAACTTTATTTTTCAGGTTGTAGTCTGGTACTTGAAGTTACAGAAGGCGGTGACCACAGTGACATTTGCTAAAAACAGATCCAGACAGATGTGGCTCACCTGTCACCACAGCTGCACAACATGCAACAGGTTGCCATTGTATCAGAACCACCATAACTGGAGAGTGCTTCAGACACTCTAATGCCACCCCTATGGCTGATATGGGGTGTGAACCCACCCATATTAGTTTCAATACTTCCTTAAAGCTGCACCTGTTAAATGTGAGGCATCAAGGAACTGGTACTCATGCTGTGTTCCCACTACAGGTCTATGTACATTTTGTAGGCCACAGAGCAGAGCAACCACCATCCCTTCCTTCCTAGGCAGGTTAAGTGTTCACTTAGCTGTATACAACACCGAAGCACATGATTTAACCATGCTGCACAAAGTATTTCAGAGGTTCCAATTTCCTCATGAAGACTTGCACATACCTGGTCTGCTAACATAAGTACTGTTTTCATCGTAAACCTGCGAGAACAGAAGTTGAATAGGTCTTCAAGACTGGGTCCAAGAAGATCCATAACTAGAACATTGTAGTCCTTTTCTTGACCATACCACCTGCAACGAAGAAAATCACCCAGTGTTAGCAGGAATCCTAATGCTGCCCAGGATACCATTAGACCTCTTGGCTGCAAGGGCACATTGCAGATTACTGTTCAGTGTTGAAAGATAATGTAAAAGCAAGGCTAGTTTGATCTTATTTTTCCTGACAGCAAAGTCTGAGGACAAAACGGAACACACAGGTCAGAAAGTGTGTACGCACAATGAATTTTCCCTTCAGAGGAAACACTATTATGCTTTAATAGCAACTGAAATATCAGAATATCAAAATCTAAATGCAATAAAAGCAGAAGTCAATTCATGTACGCAGACTGCAGTACATGGACAAAGTCGACATGCAGAAAACCTTCCACTCCCACCGCTTCCCTATGTTTAGCTTCACAGAAACATCTTTACATGCTTTAGGCCTTGTTTTCAGGTACAGCTTTTCTGCAACAGAGCAAAGTAGCTCATGCAGCTAACTCACAACCCCTTCATTCACTCAGTCAACAACATTTATCAAATGCCAAACAAGTTCTGTGTCCTACTTAATTAAGGCTCTTTTATCAGGTTTTTAACATAACAAAAAGAAAAACCCTTAAGTCTCAAAATCAAAACTACAAATGCAGTAAAATATTAACTGTAGACAAACAGTGGCATTCATTCCAAGTGTCAAATATGCCAATTTGGGGCAAGAAATTAAACATCAGCAATACTGGGAGGGCAAGCAGAAGGCCCCTCATGTTTACTTTTCCTTCTACTCCTTGTCTAGTATTTCAGCAAGGAGTCACTCTTCACTTCTGCAAATCTTGGCTGTAAATTTCCACACTTTAAGTGGGTACTGAAAGACCTGAATATTCTCTACTGTCCTTCTGCACGTTCTATATACCTACAATTAAGTAAGACATGTGCATGAACAGCTTCATGGAGCTGTGCTGAGTTGCAGTATATCACTAAATATTCAACACTTTATGGATTAGAAGGCTGCATTTTGCCTTTGCTAGGGATCTAGTACTTAGGACAACAGCCTAGTCCTGCAGTCAGTGGATAAGGCATTCATCAGCTCTCACGCAGAGCAATCTTTAAGATTCCAAGAACAGTGGTACAGAGAAGATGTACCCAAAAAAAAACCTTGTAACAGCATGCATGTTGTAATAAATAATCAAGATTCATCTCAAATAGTAACTGAGGATTTAAAGATCTGTACAGACTTTACTTCCACTTTAAGCAATTACTCCAGGAGGCAAATGCCTAGCTGTCTGGAAAATCATTACCACCCATAAATTCCTTGGTACTTACAGGGTTCCAAGTTTAGACAGAGTAGTAAAGTAAAATGTTTACAAAATTGCAGAGAAGAGATTCTATATTTGGATTTGTTTCAGGAACTACTGGCCTGTGCTGTCCCACTGTCTGGATTATAGTAGAAACTCTGCACTTTTTAATGCACTGCTATAAAGTTCATAACAAAGTTACACAAGCTGTGGATCATACCTATTGGTTCATAGGTCAGTCTAGGATCTTTATTCATGCCCTACATCAAGAGGTGACACATAAAATACATATGTTGAAAGCAGTCATTCAAATGGAAGAAAACTATTGACATTGCAATGTTAATGATCATACCAGTACTGTAAGTACCATTTATCAGTTTTTGCCTTCCAAAAAATCATTCAGTGTAATATAAAGTCCAAAAAAAAAAAAACCCCTCACCTACAAATGACTTGAATAGGAAAGCATGCTGATTGTATTATGTGATAAAGTCTGTCCTTTATGAAAAGGTTAATGCTCACACTGCAACCTGGCGCCAAGCCATGAAACGTAGGCATTTTGAAAAGACCTGCCTAGCTAGGCCCTTTTAAGGAGTGATCAGAAGCTAGTTTCAACCACAAGAGCAAGCAAGAGTGTTTAAAAAAAATGCCATGCAGAGATGAAGAGTCAAAACAAGATGTTAAGAAAAGTTCTTAACCAACAACAAACCATCCTCAGTTCAAGAACTAGTGACTATGCCTGTAAATCTACTTCTTGGTTCCTATCAAAGGCACCCATGCAAACGGCTGACTAGTTTTGACAAGGTTCTATAAACAACTCCAGAGGTCATAGCTGAAAATGAAACATTACAGTCATCCAGAGTAATGAAAACAACCAAATTACCTGCCTAGTTATCCTGTCACATGAAATTTAGGTTTGTTGTGCAAATAAATGAAGAATTAGCTGAATTGAAGCATTCTAAGGAGCAAATAAAGGCCTACACACAATATGATTTTCTTCAAGAAACAGTAGTCTAATTGAGATGTTGAGTTTGATTGTTTGGTACAGTAACGGTTCAGTGCCCAAGAGACTGAAGTGTAAGCAAAAGGATCAAAGATCAGTCTTCAGCAGAGCTAAGAAAATTTAGTTATGGCACTGCAGAAAAAGTGAAGTGATGAAAACAAGCCTAATCTGGGAGCTGCATTTAAAAAAGTGTACGCTTCCTCTCTCTCTCTGTACTTTTCAAGTACAGTACTTCAGATTGAATGCACAAACTCCATTTGGCCTACTTCTACATATGTAGGAGGATATTTTAATCTGACCATTTTGTAGTGTTGGAAACCAGAATCAACTCTGAGACAAAGAAATATGAACGGACCTCTTATTTAATTTTCTTCCTTATCTACCTGCCCGTAACTCCTCACAGATGACTGCTGCATCATTTCATTTCACTACTGGCAAATGAAACTTCTGCTAAAGTACTGGAGTACTTTGTGCTTTATTTACTTTGCTAACACTCCTAGTAAGTTTTCATTTCCCTTGGAAGATTTCCAGGGAAAATGAGATTAAGAAGGCTACATCATGTCCATTCAAAGTTTAGTAGCTGCTACTACTGGCAGCTCTGAGTAAAAATGTTAGAAGTCTTTGCTCTTCTTACAAAACCTTAGATATTATGGTAAGAGAATGGGCAAGTACTTCTTATTCCCATCTTCACATCACCAATGTAAGATAGCATGTACATATTTTGGAAGAGCACAATTTTAAAGCACTTTAGCTCAGTACTGTTAAAAGTTACTTGCCAAGTGCAAAACAATATGACAAAAAACTGAGCATAATTCTGGAAGAAAAAAAGTCAAAGAGTCAGAAAAAGCACAAATGTCTCACATCTTCAGAAATTCTAATGCTGCATCAGCAACAAAACTTGAACTGCTGTAATGGAGCAATGATCCATACAAAGCCCTGGGCAACTATTAGATCTGACACTAGCACCTCAAAATGCAAGTAACCTACATGTCTGTCAGAGCTCCATGGACTTTTCTTGCTTTTAAGTACACTTCAGAGTACTCTCTCTCCCATACTACAGTCAAACAGAAAGTGGAGCAAGGGATTTAACTACTTGATGGTTCTCTCTGGGTGAATAATGATTCTACAGAGTTACATACAGTCTGTTATTTCTAGACATAAAGCTATATTGCTAGACTTGGAAAACTCATTTCTCTAATCAATTCCCTCAGTGTTTTATGTCCCATTGATACATATTTCCTAAAGAGAATGTAGTCTGTAGCACAGGTGTATTTATACTGGTGTCAAAAACCCCATAGTATCTTTCCAAAAGACCAGCATGAACAAGATGAAATTATTGAACACAAAATATTAAAAGGACAATATTCTTAAGAGCTAAGATTTACTGGTAGCTAACACCAACACTTGATACAGCTGTTGAGAACCTTAGTCCCTATTCGAGCTGTAAGGCCTACCCAAGCTCACATGAAAATGCTTCGTCACTCTGCCTTGTCTCATCTGTTTAAAGCTACAGATCACATTACTGCAGATCAGTCAGAATACAGAAAATATCCTTTATGAAGCTCTCCATCAAAGCATGGTTAAAAATTAAACACAGTGACTCATCTAATGTGCAAGATCAAGACTCGCCAACCAACAACTTTCCGAATCGTGTTTAGCAGCCTGATACATTGTCCCAGTATAGGCACACCGTTCATTTTTTTTTAGCAACTTGAATTTCAGTATTTGTAGCTCTATGGTGAACAATAAAATCATATGACAGCGGTTCCATGCCAGATCATGATAGGTTCAGGTTTGCTTCAATCTCATGTCGCATTTCTTTTATATTCCCTTGACTGAACTTTGAAAGAAGCCAGTGAAGGCCTGGTGCACTGTATGTAGAAAACAGTGCAGTCATGTCTACCTAAGCTTCTCTGTTCAGAGCCTCACCTTTCAAAAACTGTATGACCTCTTACAGTCACCATGCATTTCATCATGTCAATGACAAAATAAATGTTTGAGAATGTTTGTTTGAGGCTGACAAAATTCAGACACAAGCCATGAAATCCTAGGCCATTTCAGAGTACTGCAGCTTAGACAATTTCAGTAGAAAGCCAGCAGTTTTATCCATTACACTGGCACTTGTAATTATAACCGCAACTTAAACCCAGAGCGATTATCAAAGTTGTGCAAGCTGGCCACATGAATAAAAGGATTTGGAAAATTCACATTAAAAAAAACTTGAGTTCAGATTAAGATAAACTAAATTATTGGGTAACTGGAGAACTGTTCATGACTGATAGAGAAGCCCCAGATTCCATGCATTCTGAAACCATGAAGACAGTAAAGGCATTGTCGCCATTAGCATAATAGCAGGTCACTCTGTCTACAGCTTATCATGTACAAAACCAGAACATTGGCTCAGTCACAAGAAACTGTTCCTACTACCACAGCAACTGTAACAAAACTATTTTGTCCTAACTAAAGAGAGCTCTCCTCAATCAACACCTGGTTTGCCAGGTAACCTATTCTCCACTAAAGGCTTCTGTCAATTTGATTATCAACTACTCAAGTGGAGACTGTGCAAACTGGAACTACAAAGAACTGTGGAAGGTCATGCTTTCATGCTTCTGGTGTCTCACTACAAGTTAATTAAATGCTTCTGTGATGAGACTTGAATAGTTCAATCTCTAGACTTCCAGAAACCTTTACAGTTATGTTAAAAAAAATTGACTTCTTCAATATTACAGAAACTTTTGTCACTTCCATAACTCATGGTGTGACCCCAATGACTACTCTATGCAGCTCTATGCAATTGGTTTTCTAGCATCTGGGATTTCAAGCACCAAGTGCAAGAGTGCATATGACAAAAATGGAGATTGCCAGAAGAATTAAGGTGGCTAAAAAGTGCTAATAGAGTAAGAAGCGTATAGTGAACAAGCAAGCTGGAAAGCACTTATTACTAGAACTACCTGAAATCACCTCATTAGTAAGTTTGACAAGTCAGAAGGCACATGAAGGTGAAGGTGCAACTCTGGAAGGCCTCATGAACACAAATGGGTTCAGACATCCTACAGAAAACCAAATGACACTGAACTGATGAACACCCTGGAATTGTATTCCATTTCTGCAAGCACTAAGACATTTATACAAAAGTTTCTCAACTAGGCATTAGTCATAGATGACGTGACTAAAGAGAAAACACAGATCTCCCTATAATCATATAGCTCGAACGTTAGGCATCACTGAATAACAGTAAGTAATCCTAACCAGTAGAAGTAAAGTATTCCACACAGAAATTGTGAAGCTATTAGTATCACTGCTTAAGGCACTGACATGCAAGTCCTGTCACCAACATTCAGGAAAGGAAATCCTAATCAGAACAAGGACAGAAAAGGGACTTCAAGAAAGATGGGGAGGTGGTGACCTCTGTAATCATGTATTCAAACAGCTCAGCAAAGCAGCTACAGAGTGATGCAACTATTCTTTGTAGAAACAGGAGGATTGCAATAAGGAGGATATTAACAAAACAAAATTTAAAAAAGGAAGCTGACTTCCTATGAGTAGAGGCTTTTATCTTCAGGCACAGCAGCCTGCCCTCTGTGCAACAGCAGAATGATGAGCATGGCCCTGTTAGCCTAGAAAGTTTTAACATTGCATCTCATTGATTCACAGAAAGAATAGCACATAATCCAGAACAGGTGCTGGATTTGGACCAAAGTGGTCCCTTCTGGTCCCACATTCTAGACTTCTCAGGACAGAGATCTCCTGACAAATACTGATGTTTCAGACAAATTGGGACACAGAGTCTGCCTGTAAAAATACACTAAATTGTGTCATAATAGATTCTGAAGCAATACACACAAGACAGGTAAACTACCATCATAAGATTGTCTAAATTGCTATTGTATATTTCTAGTTTATCTCCCCTAAAGCTGGAAAAGCATGTCTTACCTGTTAGCCAGCTAGGAATAATGTAAATTAAGTTAACATAATATGGCATGACTGAAACACTGAAGTGGAATATTTAGCAGATGTCATCTAACAGTTGCCATGGTGAGTATGAATTAGGCCACCCAAGTACTAAATAAAGAAACAGCAATGAACACTCTACACTATGAAGTTCGATAGACTCTATAAATAACATTCTGTATCATTTTTTGTAGTTATGAGAGAAATACAAACAGATGAAGCATGCCAGTGCAACCCATCTCCTACACAGTAAAGCCATTTAATCTGCTTAGTGTCACATTGCATACGTACTTCCGTGTAGCTGACTGGCTGTTTTGCTGGCTGTTCAATGGATTTCCTTAAACCTGGTAAAGATGTGAGGAGAACCTAAGTCAAGGTTCTTCCACAGAAGTCAAAAGGTAAGCCATTAATACACATTAAGTACAGGAAACATCATCGACGTAAGGAGTGTTTCAGTAAGTAGCTCTATAACCTGTTCAAAATAAGAGTAGCTGAATGTTGCGGAGAGGAGGAAACGTTGTACTTTTGCAGCTGCTCTGCAATGGCTGAATCAAAGCAAACAAAAACAAATACAAACAAACAAAAAAAAGGAGGAAAAAACCCCAAAAGCCAAGAAAATGAAAAATGGACCATTTGTTTTCAAACTGTGGTCTCCCTTGAATGCTTCTAAGGAATCCACAAGAGAACAGTTAAGACAGAAGTTTAGGCTGCTATAAAGTATGAAGATTTTGTTTAAAGGCATTCTTCTCTTAGCAGAAAAATCTTACATATTAAAAAATGAGCTTTCAATTTTACTTTGAGCTACCCAAACAAGAGCCTTCCTCATCTACCAGAGCACTTCTGCCCTTCAGTTTGCAATCTTAAGGACTAACAGAATTTTCCTCCTCACTGCTTTTAGAGCCAGATGAAAGCATCAGTCTTACAAATAAAAGACAGAAAAAACTTTTCAGACCTTATCTGACAATTAGTTCTGAGATTATTTGGAGGGGGTTATGAGGGGGAAACATCAAAGGGTTGGTTTTCTGTCTCTGAGTTTGGTGGGTATTTTTCTGGTGGTGTTTTTTGGGGGGGTTTTGGTGCATGCACGACTTTTTTTTTTTAAACGCTCCAGGAAGTTATTGGGAAAAGAGTTTAAAATGAAGGTGTTTGAGAGGTGTATTTACAGATTTTTAACTAGTGTTACAAAGATCATCATTTGAAGTGCTCAAGGAAAAGTCCATTTTAAGAACAGCCCCAAGATTACTAACTTTGACCACATTCTTACGTTGCATGTACTGCTTAGTGAAAATGAATACTGGCAGAGTCTGTTATTAACAGATTATCCAAAACCATGGCAGTAAGCAACCAGAAGAACAAAGACTGGGGAGGCCTTTTTTCCTTTTGCCAGAAACTTTGCAATATCCCTCACAATTTAGAAACTTGCAGAGTGATATGTGGGTGGCAATTTCTCAACATAAAATAATTTCAGTACAGTAAGTTGTTGCAAAAAGTTCAGAAATGTAAGGATTTATGGGTTTGTTTAAAAGAAAATGTTGCAAAAAAAATCTGCTGTCAGTAGCTTTTGGGTTTTAAGTTTACAAATGACTAAACTCAAATATCACCTTGCTGTACAGTATCTCCTCAGCGTTGCCCACACAAGAACACATGCAGTATCAGTTTCACATCCACTGGGCTCTCCCTGCCAGTAACTACAATACTTCATCTAATACATCACCAATAGCCACAGCTAGTTTCAGTACAGCTGTTTTCCATTTGAAACTGATAAGGAAAACAAATTATCCCCTAATATTATCAGGGGGAAAAAATCATGAAACTCACTTTTCTTTCAGAATTATATCTGAAAAAGTACTTAAAAGATACTAACAGTTGATAAATACCATAAATGGCAAAAAAACAAGTGACAGTTACAGATAATTCAAACAATTGCTTTTGTCAAGTGTGCTTTAACAGTTACACTATGAACAAAACAACATTCAAAATCACTACTCTGATGCACTCCAAGCCAGAACCAAGAATTTGGGAATAAAAGCAGATAGTCCAAACTAACAGGATCAGTGTCCAGTTAACAAGATTACAGATAAAAATGCTTTGCCACTGAAAAAGAGAGAAAAAAAGCGACAGCTGATGGCTGAGAACAATGAGAATAAGCCCATCAAAATACTGCGGACTTTGCATTGTGTCCTAAAGGCAGATCAGATTGTCCGAACGTTAAGCTCGGTTCAAGAGTCTTTTGTGAAAAACTGAAGTAATAATTAACTAAAATCTGTACATCAAGAACAAACCACAGCTTAGAAATACAAGGCTTTGCAAGATGCCAAAGAGAGTTCAGAAACTTTGCTACTTTTCCAGAAAACAGTAAGCAGTGAAATCAGCTATCTACAAGTGTAAACTGGTTTGGAACATTCAGAGAATAAAGACACTCCAACTGCAATTTCTCCCCATTTTCTCTGCTAACCAAGGCCCCTGCTTACCCTCCATGACAAGTGAAGGTTCACAGTTTATCCAACAGAAGCAGTATTAAAAAAAAGTCTAACTTCAAAATTGAGATTTTGCTCTTTAGTTTTCTTGCAGTCAGCCAGAAAGGCCATCAAATCAATCATAAAGGCTACTAAAAAGTTTTGCTTGGTTTCAGCTAATTTAAGTGACACTCCAGATGTGCTATCTTACTATAGTCTGTAAGCACACTGAAAGGGCAGATTTCAGTTTTGAGGACAAGTGTTCAAAATGAATAAGCAATGCATAACTCATGTTTTATTCCAGCTTTGTGAGTCAAAGAACCTCATCAGACGACTTCAGTACATCAAACCATGTAGCACAACTTTCAATAAGCTGATCCTGGTCACTGCATTACTTACGTAGATGAAAAACAAAGAACAAGTCCCTCACTCTTAAATGAGGAATGTCTATTTTCCAGAATTGTAGCACTGAAGTAAATCTTAATTTACACAGTCTGGAAATAGGAAAAGCTTAGAAAGATTAATTACTTTTCTATCTAATGTTGTTTATGCTGTTGTTGTTTGAAGGTGTCATCTTGCAGAAATTTTAACAAATACATCAAAAGATTTTTCTTCGACTTGATTCATCCTTTCTAAATATAGAGAGCAGACAATAGCTTGACAGCATAGCACTATAAAACAATGGCAGATGGTATATTATCAATTACACATGCAAAGTGTCCCCCACACAAAGTCACACAGTCTCCCAGCTACTGCCAAAAATGCATGAATCGACTCAAACTACATGCAGAGTTATTTCACTTCGGTCTTACTTTCTGTAATCACTTTCACAGCCATATCCTTAGTAAGCACCTCAGTGACATCTGATTTGGCAAGTCAAATCTGTTCCCCTTGGATGTAAAGCACCAGGGACTTTGCTTCTACTAAAGGCACCGCCTTTTAGCATGTCTCAGTTTTGCTGGGTACTGTACTCAGCTTCCTCTTAAAGATGATGAAGATAAACATAAAGACGCTATTTTAGACTTATTCAAGCATCACCAGATGCCATAAGGTAAGAAGGCCACTAGTAACAGAAGCCTAGCCAAAGAACCTGCCAAGCAGCATCTGGTACAATAGATTCAAATTTAATGCTGTTTCTGAAGACAAACAAACCAAAAAAGGCATTTCCAAAAATTTTCTCAAAATAATTTTCTAGAAAAAAAAAGAACCCTACAAAGGTCAACAATGTGGGAACCTGAAAGTGAACAATTTTAAGACTTACTGACCTCAAATAGATTGCACACCTTCAGCACAATGAATCAATTGTCTATGAATCAGTTTGAGCTGTTTCAAGCATTGCCTCAGCTGTCCCTTCTTATTCAGATTCTTGTATCTTGCATTACTTGGGGCGGAGTTGGGGGGGAGGAGGAAGTGCGTGTGAGTGTGTGTTCCCGAAAGGCTGTAGCTCCCTTGTGGTGGTGAGACATCTAACTCAGTCACCAGTTACATCAAGTCAGATACCAGAATAAATGAGGAAAGAAAACTCACGATATGAGTGCTGTAATTGAAGCTAGGAGCAAGTTTCTCAACATCCGAGATTAATTCCAGTATTTCAGCTTCACACAGAAAGCTCTCACAGGGCATTTTAACCACATCCAAGAACATATTATAGTAGTTCACTTCTATTGCACCAAAAAGTTGAAAGATGTGCCACTCAGGCCTAGTTACAGCACCAAACATTTGTTTGCTATTTAAAAAACAGCCAGAGAATGCCTGCTTTTCCAGTTTGTGATGAAACACCTGGTATCTGCTTGCTTTGGCTCTTCTCCCAGTTATCCCTGTTTTACCGTGTAATGACTACATTTCCCAAAATTCAATTTCTATTTCAGTTGTGAAATACAGGCACTCATTGGAGGAAAACAAGGAAACTGCTGTCTAAAGAGTGATCCGGTTTTCATGTAAGCAACTGTTTCAGCTGCAAGTATCCTGTTTAATTCAGGTATAGCTATTCTATTCCTGCAAAAGGCTGTAGTGAATGAGGACAGATGGCCAAGAGAACAGTTTGTCCTCTGCTATACAGCTCCAGCTTACATTCAGGACTACAGGCAGTTGTGTGTGAGGGGGAAGCTATTATCTCAGAAGTGCAGATTTGATTTAGGTTTTGCTGAAATTAACACATGATCTAGAATATGTCATCGTAATAATCTTAAAACAGGCCTACACGTCACTACTGATAAAGGTGCAAGGAAGGGTTGACAGATTAAATGTAATCCACTGTTTGTCCTAGTATCTATAGTGAAATTGTTTCTGCAGTTCAAAGAATAAAACTCCTTTTTGCCATACTGCAAACGTAAGAAATAACAACTTTAAAACCAGTTATTAACAAAGCTTAAAAATCAGAACAACTTGTGCAAAGTCTCTGTGGAGAAAACCCAAGTTCTACTTCATCGATTCTGACGCCTAGATTCAGTAGTTGGGAACTAATCCAGTACAACACCTCAGTCTCCAGAGAAGTAACTCCTCCTAGAGTCTGCTGCACCAGTTTTTCTTCCAGATCAGGAAATTATTAGACACCATTCAAAGTTTCAGACAGAATACGAAACAAGGAAGCCGCATAATGAGCAGTTGGGAGGGATTAATCTTGGCACTTTAACCGTACGAAAATCCTAGTGACGCATCTGTTGTGGGCAACAGAGAGGGGCTGCCATTTCATTCCCGGCGGAGGTTCTCTGCAGTCTCAAGCCTTTCAACACATAACTATGAAAGGAAAAGATACATGCCGGAGCACGTCCCTTGTCCCAACAGGAGAAGGGGGAGGGTTAATCACGTCCATCCGCCATTTTCTGAGCGGAGGAGGAAGACATGTTGGAACAAAAAAAAAAAAAAAAAAGAAGAAGAAGAAGAAAGCAAGCAACAAAAGAAAGCAGCCATTTCCAGGGCCGGCTCCGAACTCCCCACCTCATCCGCGACAGCGGCTCTCACCGAAACAGACACACTTTGTTCTAACCACGGCAAGGACCTCACTTTCAAAGAGGAATGTATGGATAGGAGAAGATAGCAGGCCGGTGCAGAGGATATCAAACTAGCTGTAGTACTTGCAATGGAGCATTTCCCACCTCCCCCCAACAACCCAATACCTTCCCAGAGAAATCTCTTTTTAGTGGTGGTGTCCTGCCTCACACTAAGGTTCAAGAAAGTCACTGTACCGGCATATGTGAAAGGTTCCTACCGTATATGTGGGATGCCAACTCCTCCCTGCAGAATCTTGTATAGTTTGCTTTCATAGAGCAGCTGGGGATGTCTAGCCTTCTGAGACTCCAACTTTACAGCAACTTCCTACAGTGAGAGGGAATAGGGAGTCAGAGTGTCCACCAAGGCTTAAGGGGCACAGCACTTCAAAATCCCCCTCACACCCCTGCTGAAAATGTGTAATTTTGTTAAGCTCTCGACGCTCAATGTCCTGCATGTTGTGGTGTCTTCGAATAAAATCCGTATCGTGATGGTTTGTACATAAATATCCATCCCAGGTCATAGAATTGAGCTGGAGATGTAAGGTCTTTAGATCCGTGTAAGTGAGGAAGAACATACGTGGGTGTTTCTTCTTTACAGCTCAGAGCCGTGAGGGGGAGGAAGAAAAAAAAAAAAAAACAAAAAAAAAGAGATGAAGAAACAGGGGATCTTCTTTGTTTCTATTACTGTTGATGAAAATGAGATAAAGTGTTCCCCAGCTGCGAAAGAGGGGGGCACAGCTGATTGGCAGGAGAGGGACGACTCTGGCCGCTCAAAGACAAAGTATGTTTGTCCACAATGGTGGTCTCCTATGCAGCTGCTGGGTGGGGGGCCACGACCTTAGAGCTCTGCTATCGGCAATGAAGGCTCTCCGGTGGGGGAAGCCCCTCAACCCCGGGGTACGAACCTTCACTTCCCCACCCCGCGGAGGGCGGCTAGGCCACCCGGGCGAGACAAGACCGCCCAGTGCCTCGCAAGCAGCGACGCTGGGGCCAAACCTACAGCTTGAAGTTGGCCCTAGGGTTATCGCTGGTCTCTGGTTCCCCCCGAGGTGCGAAAGGGACCGTGCCGACGGGCCCCAGGAGGTGAGGAAGTGCGAGCCGCCCTTACCTCCCCATTGGTGATGTTGATCGCCAAATAGATGTCCCCGAAGGAGCCCGACCCGATCTTCCGCACCAGCTTGTATTTGCCTCCGACGATGAACTCGGCCTTGGAACCGCTGCTACTCGCCATGGCGAGAGGCGGCTGAGGGGCCCTCCCGACGCTGAAAAGCTCGGGGGAAAAAACAGGGCTCTAACCACCGCCCTAGAAGAGGGGAAAGGGGCAGGGGAGGGAAAAAGGGGAGGGGAGGGGGGCAGAACAAGGAAGACTGGTCCCCGCTGCTAAGCTCCAGCCGGGCCCCTCCGGCAGGCGCCCCTCTCCAAGGATCTGTCCCGCTCCCTGGCCGGGCGTCGCTCGGCTCTCGCGGCACCCAAGAAAGAGAAGAGGCGACCACCGAGGTGCTATGAGGACAGGGACAAGGAGAGGGAGGGAAAGGGAAACGCGAAGCCGCTGGCTCCGCCGGGTCCCGGCCACCGCCGGTCCCTCACTCGGCCGCCGCCGCCATCTTGTCTCAGCCACTGCTATCGCGGACACAAAATGCCCCCAGCCTGCAGCCGCCGCTTCTTCACCGCGCGGGGCACGCTGGGGACGGGGCGGGGCGGGTAGCGCGCGTGCGCCGGACAAAGACCGCCCCCTGCAGGCCGCGCGCCTGCGCGCGGGGCCGCGCGGGCGGAGTCGAGGGGCGGGGAGAGGGCAGGGCCGCGCCACTGCGCACGCGCACGCCCCGCGTGTCCCCCAGGCCAATCAGCGGCGCCGTTCTGAGCCCGCCTCCGGCCAGGCGTTCTGCGCGTGCTCAGCGCGCGCATGCGCCCGGCTCGCGCCGAGCCCGGGCGGAAGAGGCCGGCGAGCGGCTGCCGTGCGGCGGCCGTGCCCTTACCCGCTTCTTAAAGGGGCAGCCTGCACTGGCGGGATTCGGGGCAGCCTGCACCGGCGGGGTTCTGCCCAGCCTGCCCCGGGCTGCCCCGCTCGGAGTCCAGAGCAGTGGGGCTGCGGAGCCGCGAGGCTTATGCTGAAGCTTCCGGGTGCTCTGCCCACCCCCAGCCGTGTCCCTCGGCGATGGGCCGCTCCTCAGCAGCCTGGGCAGGCAGGTGCGGCAGCCCCTGGGGCTAGGGGACAGGCGATAAGGCCGGGTCAGCGTCACCACCGTGACGCACGCTTCGCGCCTCCATTATATGGGGATGTGGCTGGGCTGATGACACCGTTCCAAGCTCCTTATCACATCTCAGACCCTGATTTGCATGCACGTTAATGGCCTGGTTTTATAGATAGATGAACCCATAACCTGTCTCCTTGTGCCCCCGCGGCACCAAGGCCCTGGGGTATCTGCAGCCTGGCAGGTCGGAGGGCAGAGCTGTAGGACTGGTGGCGCCTTCCGTGCACACACAGACATCTGCTTTATCACCCTTCACTGCTCAGCCTGCCGCCTCTGATTTATTCGGCCAACCTTTGGCCGTGGCCTACTCAGATTGCAGTGCAGATCGTCAACTAGCTGCACACATTTCTGCTGGGAGCTTCTCAATCCAGGGGAAAATTCAGGACACTGAGAAGGTTATGACCCTCTCACAAGGACCATACCATCCATCACTGCAACATCTTTTGTCCTCCTTCACGTGGCCTTTGCACTCAGCTCCTCTCCTCAGTATTGCTTTGACCCAGCAGCTTGTGCTCCAGGAGCTGTTCTTTGCTGTCTGTCAAAACTGAGAACTTCTTTGCCCTCTTGCTCAGTGCTGTGAGTTTTTCCTTTGCAGGAACACGAAACTGTGAATTCCCAGTGACTCATCATCACTCCCTGTCAGAGTGGCGTCTTCTGCTGTGCAAGCCTACATTTGGGAAATGATTCAGTCTGCAGGAGAAAGAAAGCTCCTACAGTAATATAGCTCATGGATTTAGAGGGGAAAGCCTACTCAGGATGTCTGCTTTTAAGAAGAGCAGTCAGAGAAACTGCTTCCTAGTTTGCTCGGTGCACCCAAAGCCATGAGAATAATACAGAATAATACAGAATTTGATTTAAAGGCTGATCTATGCACAGATTTCTTTAAAATAACTGACTACCTTGGAGAAAAGTGAGATCAAGAGGTCCAGGTTAGGACACACGCTCTATCAGTAGGAAGTTGTTCACATAAAGGCAGAGTCCTTTTAACAGCACCCACATGGTGGTAGAGGCTTTTATTGGACTCACCACATTGCATTCTGCCTTCGTAAAGGCCCTGTGGTACGAACACTTTTCAGTCTGCACAAGTGCAAAGAAGTCCTGGCTTGTGTCCATCTGACTGTTACACAGTGAAGGAAGCCTGCGAGTTGCTTGTGTTTCTTCCTCTGGTGGGCACAGTCAGATAGTCTCTATAGCGAGAGCAAGAGGAGTGGAAGGGCACCATCCCTGGAGGTGTTCAAGAAAAGCCTGGATGAGGCACTTAGTGCCATGGTCTAGTTGACTGGATAGGGCTGGGGGATAGGTTGGACTGGATGATCTTGGAGGTCTCTTCCAACCTGGTTGATTCTGTGATTCTAAGGGGGAGACCAGCACTGCCCTGAGCTGCAAATATCATCTCCATGTCCCCTTTCTGTTTCGAGAAGCTTAAATTCAAGGTTTTACTACAGGTCTCTCCACATCCCTAATAAAAACAAAAGGTTCCAAATCAGCCTGGACTGTGCCAGACACACCAGGATGACAAGGATGCTCCTAAGAGCAAGCTAGCCTGCAACTCATCCCCACCCGGGTTCCATCAGGGAGCGTTTGTGCAAGCAAGAATATCTGCGCTCCTGTCGCTCCGAGGGAATGTGGGTCTTGTGCGGAGGATCCTGCAGAGATACATCACACACTAGTTACGGGGGGTGGAGTTTCAAGGGCGACTGAGGTATCTTTAAACATCACACTCATTTCTAAATGCAGAGCCCCTGTGTCCTCGGTTGGCCTCACGCTGCTGTTAACAGTGCTTTGCAGGCAGCCTAGGACTGCCGCGCACTCAGCGGCCTTTGGGCTTTACTTGTTTCTGATGGCTGCCCCGGGTGGGATTTAAGGCGTTTGGAGGCGTTTGGCTTGAATCGCCTCTTTTCGGAGGGGCTGGAAACAAAGGTCTGCAGGTCCTGGCCGGTAAACAGACCAGGCAGTGGTGTGCAAGGCAGCAAGATCTGCTGGGCTGTGCAATGCTGCCACCTCCTGCCGGCCGGGGGACGACTCTGCGTCCAGGGGACAAGGCTGCTGCCTTGGGCCAGAGAGCGTCACACGGGACCGGGACTGGCCGGGCCGAGCCCGGTGTGGACGCCCCCGGGTACATCCTCCCCGAAGTCTCTGCAGGCTAGATGGGTGTTGCACGGAGCGGGTGACCAGCGATGGGCACTTGGCGTTTTTTGTCTTGGTCGTTTTTAACGCACGTTCGCTGTGGGTCCCTGCAGGAGCCATGGCAATAGGACCATTAAAAGGAGGATCAGGCTGGATCATAAACCAGGCTAAAACCAGGACACAGAAGAGAAGGCACACCTACCAGCACAGCTGCAGCTCCATCACCCTGGCCAAGAACAGTGAGGAAACCTGTGAACGATCTTCTGGACTGGGACCATGACATGGACTGGAACCTCTACCCCATCTCCAGATCTGGCTGCTCCATGAAGGAGGAGCTGGAGAGCCCTGTGTGTCAGCGTTCCACCATGTGCCTCAGCAAGATGACCTCAACCTGTTTTCCACTTCATCACTCCTGTGGTTGCAGACCACACTTGTTTCTGAGCTGGGGACACCAGACTGGATCCTACCTTTCAGATTTACATCTCAGCCACTCTGGGGCTCTGCTTATGTCTCCACGGTAGCAAGAAGAGCTTTGTTCAATGTCAGAGAAGAGGGAAGGTAAATATGTATTTCTGGGTAGACAGAATTTAACCAGTGAAGGAATAGCACTGTTCGGCACATGGGTTGGAGGAGACTCAGTCTGATAGATCCTAGATGTCCAGAAGCTGATGAGATCTGGAGGTGGGTCTCAGCTGCTGTATTGCTCCAAACGGAGTCAGGACAAAGTCCACCAATACAAAAGCTCTTGTTTTTTTATCTTGTCCAATGGATCTGTTCTTTCTTTATGCCATGCTGCAGGAAAATTCTCCTCCTGGCCCCTTGTGGAAATCCACATGCTATGAGACCATGTTTAGGGTTTGCCTTGCTAGGCAGAGAAGATACTGACAGTCTGAAAGCAGTCCTGGCCTTGTGAAAATCCTACCACAGCCTCTGCCTTGGGGTTTGTGTCTTGAACCTTTAACAAAGCACAGGAATTGTTGAAGACAAACACAAATAATGCTAAGATCTGCACAGACTAAACCCCACAGAGATACTGATTCGATTTAAAATTCTATTAATTAAATGTGCTGGGAAATGTAAGTTGTGAAGGGAATTCTAGGCTGTGGTTTCATAGCAGCTGGCCTGATCTATGGACCCACTCACTGCTGCTCATACAGAGCAGTTTCACTTCTGCGTCCTTCTCCCCTCCTACTTCATCCCACTCCCAAAGCCCAGCCCTGGTGCTTATCAGACCCTCCGTGGTTGGTTTGGCTCTCCAAGCTCATGGGAATCTGTCCAAATGATTTCTCCTGGTGTTTTCTCTGGGTTAATGTTCTGCCAGGCTAGTGACTGCAATGGCTCAAGGAGCTCCAGGGGACAGTACAAAGGTTGTGCCTTATTGACAATGGCATGCTGTCAGTGAAAACACCAGAAGGCAGCAGTCAGATGAGAACACTGAAGAAACATCCCCTGCTGCCTGGAACAGTGCTGTGAAAACACTCAGGAGAGAGCACAGAGGTGTGAAATTCACTGCTAACATAGAGAACATCACCTCAGCAGCACCACCAAAGATGACAGGACGAATAGACAGCTAGAACATTCACAAGCTATTCTTTAGCTCCTCATTTTCCTCATTTTGCCAGGACACTGAGACCATGAAAAAATGTTTATGGCTTCATCACTTGACAAGGTGAAAGGAATAAATCCCCTCTCTTCTCTTTCCAGAAGACAGAACATAAGTCCTGCTGCATGACCAATCCTCCAGTGTGACCAGCCCTCCTTGATCCTAGCATTACCAATCCTTTATTTGTGAATGTGTTGCAACTGAGCATCCCCAAATCTCTCAGTGTGATCCTAGCAAAGGAGCGGGTGGGCTCAGTACAATAGACCAGATGTTCGAAGCAGCACTGATGGAGCACCATCCTTTTTGCATGCTTGTAACCATGTCAGCGTGTGCCACTAGGAAGCTGGAGCAGGAGGGACTGCTCATCGTCCTAGGCAGCAGGGATATCCCTGGCTCCTGTCTAAAGGCTCCTGAGGAGGGAGGAGCAGTGAAATGACAAGCTAAGCAAAGTCATGATTGAAAAAGTCAAAGGGCATTCAGCTCCTTTGCTCTGGCATGGCCAGCTCGTGTTCAGGTCACATTATAATTTCAGAGCCTCTCCAGAGAGGAGCTGTCATCTTCCAGGGCTTGCTTCCTGCTTCTGCTGTGGCTAGGACCTAGGAGCACCAGAGATACACATCCTGAGCACATCTGCAATATGGACCATAAAGGGCAAAGTCATGTACCACAGCTGAGCTGGGCTGACAGATCCCATCCCCTGCCAGGAGGCAGAGTCCTGCTCATTGCTGCCCAGCTGCTCCAGCAGTCTGACTCCTCCCTGAGCTGATGCACTTCCTAATCTGGCAGGAGACAATGCTCTTGTTTTGTCAGGCTAATTTTCTGATCGTTTTGGGAGTCAAGTGATGTCATGGCAAGGTCCAACAAAGCTGGATGCAAAGAAGTAAGATGAAGCCAGGCTCTTCTCGGTGATGCCCAGTGACAGGACAAGGGGCAATGGGTGGAAGTTCTATGTAAACATGAGAAGGAATTTTTTCACTGTGAGAGTGACAGAACACTGGAACAGGCTGCCCAGGGAGGTTGTGGAGTCTTCCCCTCTGGAAATATTCGAAACCAGCCTGGATGCATTCCTGTGTGATCTGGTGTAGGTGATCCTGCAAGGGGATTGGACTGGATGAGCTTTCGAGGTCCCTTCCAGCCCCTGCCATTCTGATTTTGTGAAGAAAGGTGGGATCAGCAGAAGCCCAAAATCTTCAGAAATAGAACTATCTCCTGTCTTTTGACTCACCCCTGCAGTCACCTAGCATCAGCCCCTCTCCAGAGAGGGTTTATACTCCATGTAGCCTATAAAAACCAAGGTACACATCTTCAACCTGAGGTCTGATCTGCTCTCTAAGGTGTTGTTTCAAAGAGATGAAGAGTCCAAGGCAGTTCCCCCACCCCAGTTCTCTCTGTAAGTGGGAAATACCCAGGTGCAGAAGAACAAGCTGACACACAACCAATGGGTTTCACTGAGTCCTGGGCAGCTAAAGTCATCTTGGTATTTCTTGAGTCTGGCAGGAGGGGCAAGTGAGCTGCTGTCATGGCTGAGGGATTTGTGTTTTAAATTACATCTGGGTTGCAGGTTTGTAGATGCAGCAGGTTTCTTGTCTAGGGATACCCATTCTGCTCTAACATCTCCTCACGTTTCCCCAGCTTGCACCATTACATCATCAGCATGCCCTTCACACAGAGGCCTTTGCCCTCCCTCCTGAGCCCCTGGGCTCTGGCTTTGTGCTGACTTTAGCTGATTCTCCATCCAGCTATTTTTAGCAGAGCTTGTGGTGTTCGGGAAAATGGCTGGAGAGGAGTAACTTGTGCCAGTAAGAACCAAACCAGACTTGTGCTGGGACCCCACATTAGGCAACTCACCTTTGAGCAGTCCTGCCTGCATGCCTGAAGACACCTCATGGGGTGGTTTTTGACACCCGTCTGGCCAAACTCTGCTCTTCATCAGGTCCAAACTCTGCTCCCCTGCAGGTGCCTCTGGCAGAGCAGGCTGATGTGGTACTCACCAGATCATTGAAGTGGGACAGGAGTGATCTAGTCCCTTTGCACTCCTTGGGCAATGTCCTGCCTGGCAGGACATTGTAATGGCCATTCATAGGCACAAAAGAGGTGTTGCTGGTCTCCCCTGGCAAGATCATTTGTCCCTGTCCCCCTGCTGCTTTCTCCTCTGTGCTGGCAGGGCCAGGCACTGGGCTGTGGGGAGCCAGCCAAGGGAACTGGTCCAGGGTGAAAATAACTTTTTCCGGAGCAGTCTGACACTGGGTGCCTTTGCCAGGCTGGCTCTCAGCACAAAGCTTCAATGCCAGTGCTGGCACAAGGCAAGAGGCACCATTATTTTTGGCAAGGGTGCCTGCTTCAAGTGTTCATACACAACCCTCAGAAAGTCATCATCCCTTGCAGTTCAAGGTTACAGCCAGCACAGGCCATGCCTCTTTACATCAGAAAAGGTATGGCAGCTGTGCCCTGTCTGGACTGGAGCCTGGCATTTCACCTCCATGTATGCTGCAGGAGACAGGCAGCAGAGACAGGCAAGGCTGGAGTGAGCCTTCTCTGCTTGTGGCAGACCCTTGCATTTGATCACGTTGTGTCTCCAGACAGACTCTATCATCTGCAGCCATCACCACATGGTTTCAGCACTGTGTCTTGCTCATCCTTCCACAGGGAAGGGACACTGGGAGCAGAGCTTGGAGCAGGGCTGGGAGGTGGCACAAATACTATTTTTTTCAGTACTTGAACTGAACCAAGGGTATCTGGGTCTTGGAAGGAGTTCTCCATGAGGTAACAGCACCATTTCCAAGTGAGTTAGAGGGGAATTCTGCAGTCCCAGACATTCTTGGCTGTTTGGAGAGAAGGGCTTTGTCCAGCTGCTGCAGGAGAGGGGGAATTTTCAACTAATTTCACTGATTCATAGGAAATGCCATCAGTGCACAGCTGAAGCTCTACCTATGAACTTGTTCTCTGGGAGACTCTTCTCTGCAGAGTTTCTCTAGTGAACATACTGGTGCGAAGCAGCAGTCTCTGCAGGCTGCTTGTATTGCCCTGGCTCTGCTGCAGAGCTCAGACTACCCACCTGGGAAAAAAGGTTCAGAGAGATAAGATGACATCCCCAAAGGTTTCACGGTGGAGCTCATCTCGTTTCGTTTTGGATACCTTGTTTTACCTCGCCTCAGCTCTCTGGAAGCCCACCACATTTGCTCATGCAGGTCCCTCCCCTAATCCACTGCCAAGAGGCTGTGCAGCTCCACAAGCGTCTGTAGGTAGATGAAGGAACTGCATCTCCTTTCCTTCGGCATAATTGCTGGGGACAATTTGCTGAATGAGGGTGAAGCTGAGGTCCAAACTTTCCAGTGATGTCAGACTAGAAATTGCTTTGCATTCTTGAGCAGATGCACTGAGAGATGAGACAAGAGACTGAAGAAGTCCTGGGCCAAAAAAGATGTAAATGACAGCCCAGCTGATTCACTGCATGTCAAGTGGTATGGATAAGTCTTCAGCAGCAGTTCTCCAGTGCTTTTGAATTCATTACACTTCCAGTGCAGGTTGTTTGGCATCCAAGGCACATTTCCTCTGTGAGACTACTTGAATCAGTCAGGCCCAAATCACTGAGGTGAGTCTCCTCTGATGCAAAATAATTCCGCCTGTGGGTGATGGAGGATACAGCTGGGAGTAAATCTGCTTCCTAAGTAAAATTTCTTGAACCATTTTAGGGACCATGGGTTTACACATGCCGTGTGCTGTGGTTCAGGATGTCAGTGAGGATAAGAGGAACTAAAGGTGGTGCAGAGTGTCTGCTGCAGCAGCAGAGCAAGAGCTTGGAGTGCAGGATGTGGCCAGCTCAGTCCTGGGCCCAGTGCAGGCTTTGCCCTGCTGCTTTCTAGTGGGAGGAGCCAAACTGTCTCAGTCCATCCCAGCAGGCTCCCCATAACCTCCTTTTTGAGGTGCTTTGGATCTCTTGAAATTTGGGTGAGAAATGACACAGAGCTGTAAGCAGAGACTATGTTCCTCTGTCCCCTGGACCCCTCCACAGCAGGGATGCTCCTTCTGCCTCCCACCTCTTGAGTCTTAAAAGACGAGAGACTGTCTCTGAATGATGATCAGCACTCGAGCAGATTGCAGATGAGGGACCCAATCAAGGGCTGCTGAGTCTGGTGATTTTATCACTAAGAGCACATCATGTGGTGGCTTTTATCAGCGCCTCCTCGGGGGCCATGGAGTCAGTGCTGTGGAGCCAGGACATTACAGTTTCCACCATTTTTTTAAAGCAAGTTGCTTCCTCACAAGACTGGAAAGAAAACCATGTTTGAGAGCACCACAGAGAGCCTGGAGATGATGGTACAGCAGAGGGGAGCCTCATCTCTCCAGGAGTTTGTTTGTAACTGTCTCTTTGATTTTCAAACATGGTATTTCCTAGGCTCCCCTCCTGAATTCTAGATCCAGGGGGACATTCACAGGAGACCAGCTCCCATGGATGTCAAGTCCTATCTCCTAGAAGCCATACACAAGGTCATGACACTGGGATGCCACTGGGCAGTTCCAGGGTTTGGACTCAGACCAGAGCAGGTGCTTCCAGGGCCTGGAAACCTGGGGCTCCTGCCCCTTTGTGATCATGTCCTCCCAGGGTAGGATCCACTTGTATCTTATGCTCTCCAACAGTCACCTGCAGGCCTGAATATCTTCTCTACTCAATGGAGCAGCTTTTTACATCATTCAAAAGCTGATTCTCGCTGAGGTAAAACCAAACGAAAAACCCCAACCAAACAACAAAGCCAAGCACTGGCTGAGAGATACTGTTTGATTGTGTCTGATTTTTTTCTCTCCCCTCCCCCAAAGACCATCACGAGCTCTGGTTCATTAGCATTTGTGAAAAGCACAGGGTGGAAAGTGCCAGATAAGGGGAAAGGCTCATCACATGCTATTGTCAGCACAGTACTGGAAATATCACTAACCAATCAATCAGCCCCTTAATGCACAAGGCCTTGCTCCACATCTCCGGAGCAGCAGTCACACATTGTGGGTCCCACTTATCTTCAGAGGAGCAGAGTGAGCAGATGAAAAGGGAACAGGCTGTCCTGCTTTGATGCTCTTGAGAGCAAGCTCTTTCAAGGGCTCCTTTAGTGGTGAGTCTTTGGCTAACTTCAGCACCAGTGAACAGCAGCTCAGCCTGAAACAGAGGCCATGGTTTGCAAAAGCAGGTGTCCATGTTAGGTGCTTTGGCCAACATGCAAGCAAACACAAAAATGGCTCTACAGGATCTTGTGGGCAGCTCTCAGCTTTCTGTGCCCATGCTCCAAACAAGGCAGCTCCAGTTTCATGCTCAGAGCTGGATGCCAGCAATGTAGGTAACCTGATCTAGGAGTATCTGCATTAGCAGAGGGGTTGGACTGGATGATCTCCAGAGGTCTCTCCCAGCTCCTGCCAGTCAGTGGTTCTCCGAGAGTCTGTGGGGACAACTTAATCTGGGTTCTGTGACACAGCCAGGCAGCTTTGGGCCATTGTGTTTTCTGGCAGTAGACTCAGCTGCTGCCTGCTGCACAGAGGTGCAGAGCCAGTCATCTGAGTGTCCTGGGAAGTAGCTGGGTGCCATGAAGAGCTGAGTGCTTCACCAACATCTCTGACACAAAATTGGGAGCAATTCCAACTAGGGGCAAGCCTGCACTGACTGCAGCTCCATCATGAGCAGCACAAGCTACCTCTGCACCATCCTCCACCAAATGGAACTGGTGCTGGCAGGGTCTGATCTCTGCTACAGAACAGGAGGGCACCTCTGGCAGTCCGCAACCAGATTCAGCTGCCAGAGCAGCTTGATGACTGGAATGCAGCTCTGCTAGCTGCTGCTTTGTGCTTGGTCTTGTTGGCACTGAAACTGAGTGGGAATAGTGGCATTTTTGTTGTCACCACATGAGGCAGAACTCTTGCACCCTGGCTCCCTTCTGCAGCCATCTCCTTTGGGTCTGCGAGACCACATCTATGTGGTGGCATCTGACACCTGGCACAAGAATGTCACGCTGCAATGATGGCTTATCATTACAGGTGCTGCTGGCCTGGTGTCCAGAGGCCACTGGTGCCTGGAGAGCAGATCAAAATCTCATGTGACTCAGGTGCTAGACTCGTCACCTCTCTCCTAAGTGAGGCAGTTCCCCTGCTGTCACAATGTCTTTTGTAATCCTGCTGTAGGCAGAACACAAAGTCCCCCCAGGTCTCCAAAGGAGGGGAAGGTATGCTGTGGTTGAGTCATGCCTCCCCTTATGGTACCCAGGCTCCTAGGGATGGCACCCAACATGCTGTCTGAGGCAGGTGATTTACATAGTTTTGAAGCTCCCCAGGAAAATTCAGTTATATGAGACCTGCCACCCCTCTGCAGGGGACACAGAAAGGTCTGAGACCAGAGGAGAAGAAATGAGTGTTTGATGTTCACCCAAGAGTGGATCTGCTACAGCCATGGGATACAGCAGGTGAAAACATTCCTCTGTCTGGCATCACTGGTGGCCAAAAGGTGGGCAATGCACTCAGACCATCCCATGGATGCTGCAGCACAAACTGCAGCAGCAATGCACTAAGTCAAAACAGGAGCAGGTCCTGGGTGGGAGCTCTCTGCCACCACGGTGCTGGATATCCCCAGCATCTCTGTGCTGCTGTACCAGGATGATTTCTCATGGCAGGCTGGGACAGGAACTACATAAAGGATCATTTGGCCCCAGAGTGTCCTATTCATTTCCCAAGCTGCCAGAGTGACCCACGCTGTGAAGGCTGTGTTCAGTTCAGGAACACATGAAGCCCTGTCAGTTAACCTTGTGAAAAACTATCCTGTAAGCAAACGTTTCTAAAAATAGATGTTTGTCCTTGTTTCACCTCTTCTAGACCCTGTTCCAAACAACACACAAGACAGACCAGACTCAGGTCTTCCCATTAAAGCCAGTGGAGCCACGTCTCTGCACGCAGCAGCTGGTACACAGCTGCTGAGAACTGGTGCATTGCAGGGAACTCCAGGCACATGACAGCATCTCTTTGTGTGCCCTTGCTGTGAGGTCTGCTTTATCACCCTGAGGAACTGGAGATGATGTTCTGAAATCTCCAGACTCAGACTAAATTCAGCAGGGCTGCCTGGCTACCACAGGCATCAGATCACATCATCAGGCTGCATGGCAGTGGGCAAACAGAAGACACTGGAGCCAGCTGCCCTGTCCAAATACCTTGTTCCTGCCACCTTGAAGCTAATTGCAGCTCTTGTGAGCATTAAGCAGTGGAGTGGAGGTGTGCATGCAGATTTGTGGGCTGGTGAAAGAGGTGGGACCAAATTCTGTCAAAGACATTTTTTAAAGTTTTTTGGGTTTTTAGGGTGTTGGTTTTTTTTTTTTTTTTTTGTGACCAAAACTTGTGTTGTAGTATCCCTTCATTTCCAGGCTCTTTACTCCTCCTTTGTCTCAAGGACATCACCAAAGGGTTGCTAGCAACAGAAATACTTGTTATCCTTAGGCTGCATGCTGCCTGAAAATCCAGAGGAGATCCAGAGGAGGCCTAGCCAGAAGGATGTTGAGGCACTCCAAAAACTGTTTCAAGAACAATAGTGAACTTCAGCCTATTGTTATCAAATGTTGTCTTCAAACCAAAGGGAACAGGACCATCTCGTGGTGGCAGGACTGGTCCAGTATGCAGCATGGGTCAGGTCGACCCCTAGGTGTGGGGCTGCCTCCCTGTAGAACCTGCAGCTGGAGCAGCCTGAGCAACCCAAAGGTGAGGACATGGTGTGCCACGCTCCTGGGGAGCTGCCTGATCTGTGGCTTCATCTCAGGGCAGTGGTTTGACAAAAATTAAGAGCCATGTAACAGTTTCTCTAGGCCAATATCCTGGCTCCAGCTGCAGCCTGTGGTAGGTGTTTACAGAAGAACAGAGTAAGGGCACAGCAAGACTTCCTGAGAATAGTCCCCCAGCTCCCACCAATTTTTCCACCTTAAGGAGGACTTATTGGTTCTTTGTATTTAATAACCCAAATGATTTTTCTTCCATGAATTCATCCAGTTCCTGTTTAAACATCTCACATCTGTCACATCCTGTGGTGAGGAGCCACACAGTTTAACTATACAGCACACTGAGAACCACTTCCTTTTCCTTGTTTTCAGTTTCCCTCCAGGTAATTTGGAGCTTGTAGTCCTGTACTGGAAGAGATGATGAGTAACCATCCCTCCATACCTTCACATTCCTCCCAGGATGGTGCAGATCTGTATCACACCCTCTCTGTCATCACCTTTCCAGAGGCTGCTACAGCACTTGGGTCATTCCTGCTTCCCTTCTCTTTCATATCCTTCTTGAGATGGAAGCAATGGGAAGAGCCAAATCCACATGCAGGCTCCTGAGCGTAGGCACATCACTGGCACAGTGGCAGTGTTTCCTTTCTCACCCTCTGTTTCTTTCCTACACGCTTCCAACACTGAATTTTCTTCTTTCTCTGCTCCAGATATTTTTGAAACATCATTTAACATTTACTCCCAAAATGACCTTCCTGGGAGGACATACACTGATCAGAGCCCATCACTTGTCTACCAACATTAAGATTGTTTGTATGTTTGCTTTGCTTTTGCCTGTGTTTGCTTGGCTGCCTTACTGTCCTGTCACTCCGGGAAGGGGTTCTGGCAGCTCCTCATAGCCTGATCCTGTCTGGTCTGCTCTAAAGGTCTCAGTGCTGGTTACAAACCAGATCACTTTGCTACCTCTGCCCTTTTTCAGATCATTTCTGGACACAGTCAATGTTTCTCCACAGGTAACATCTCTTTCCTTCTGTCTTTTTTTTCCTGCCTGTAACAACTGATCTGCCCTAGCAGGTTTTTCCTCTCTCCCCCATGTTCAGCACTGTATCCCAAGGTGGGAGGCCTGGTTGGGCATCTTGCTGGACACCTCATCCAACTACATGAACCATGTTTCCTTCCCATCCTTGCTGAGTGGCTCAGTGATCCCCCCTGGCAAAAAGCAGGACCCAAGCCTTGTCAGAGAAGTCTAACTAGAAAGTGTCAAGGCTGGTGGCTGTCCACCATCATGGCCTGGGGTGAAGACCTGCACCTGGGATTTAGACTGGTGAGTCAGGGCAGGCAGAGGAGCCGTCGCTGGCATCTCATCTACACACATTAATGATGGGAATGTCACTCTGATGCTACAGTCATCTTGTGGCTGCAGGGAAGGAGATGGAGCAATGGCTGCTGACATACAGGGGAGCTCTGCTTCCAGCCAAAGTGACTGGCAGGCACAGCACATTGACAGCAACTGGCTGGGTGCTGCTGGTTTGGCAGGAAGCCCCACGTTGCTGGAGTTGGGATAACCTGACAGGTACAGTGGGGCAGAGGGGCATGCTGAACTCTATGGGGGCACAGAGCCTGGACATATGGTGCCCAGGCTGAATGGGAGACTCTCAGTTGGCAGACCTCAGTGCCACCAGCACTTAGGACTCCTGGCCATCCTTTTGTATTCCATGGTATTGGCAGTTGATTTCTTTTTCTACAGCAAACTCCACCCTAGCAAAACATTTTCCTTGCTAAGATGTGAGGAGGTGGGTAAAGAAGGGTGTGTGGGCAACACCATGAGCTGGTCATGCAGCCTCTCTGCTGCTGCTGGGGCTCCAGGGATCCCTTGACCTCTCCCCTTCAACTCTCCTTCTACCTTGGCCTCTTTTCACCTCTTCTGGTTTTGTTCAGCCACATTTCTGTCATCTCACCCTTGGTATGTGGCAGCCCCACCAGCACTGTCCTGCTAGGGATCTGCAGCCAGACCTCCTTTAGTGCCAAGCAGCTTCCCACCCCTAGGTCTCCATGGCCTTCACTGTAGGCACCCAGTTCTCCCTGCTTGGTTGTTTGTCTGCTCAAAAAACGAAGTGGGAACCCAGGCATTAGGCTGCTCACCTGACAAGGCCCTTGGCCATGGGCTCCCCAAGCCCAGTGCACAAGGCTCTGAGGCTGTGCACCCCTGCCCTGCTTCCTGGCAGTGCATGGAGCTGGTGGCTTACTGAAAGATCTTTGCCTTAGGTGTCCTTAGTATGCTGTGGGCTAATATTCCTGGGCTCTCTTCCTTCAGTAGTGAAACAGCACACGATGATGCCTCTCTTGGAGGCTGCTGTTACGCTCGCCTGCGGCAGACTCAAGCCCTGTCAAGGCAGAGGCACTCCCAGTTGCGTCAGTGGAACAAGAGATGCAGAGACTGCAAACGAACTGGCTTGGCAGCTTTAAAGGACTGCTCTTGCTTCCTTCCCACCCTGTGTTTCCCTATCAAACAAGAGAACTCAGCTCCTGCAACGTCTCCCATGCAGGCAGCAGCTATTTCAGTGGACCCAGAATAACCACTCTTGCAGGAATTTGCCTGGAGGAGCGGGTGCTGGTGGACTCCAGAGGTACCTGATCCCAGAGGAGAAGGTGAATCTCAAGGGGATGTGCCTCTGCTTATCTTCTTGTGCCCTCACCATCTGCAGGAAAGCAACTGTACCCAGAGGTGGGGTGGGCATCAGGGTGCCTGGGTGGGCATCAGGGTGCCTGGGTGCCCGGGCACATGGGTGGCCCAGAGCGAAAGCTGCTGGGAGGAGGCATGCTGCTGGGAGGTAGGCGGTGGAGCTCCAGCTCTGCGGGTGGGTGGTGGTAATGACTCGGCAGGAGCAGAAACTGTACCGAGTCAGGCAGGGAGAAGATGTTGGTTTGATCAGTGGAAATGACTAATCAGCATAAACCACCAGAATTTTCCAAACTGTTCTTACTTTTCTCATGTCTCACTCCAGGCAGAAGGTGCTTGGTGGGAATGGTGCATTAGCTTTGGGCATGGAGCTTTGTCATTGACACTGCCCTGTTGTAATGGGGTGTTGGTGGTCCCAGCTGGGGTTGGACTGGTCTGGAGGCATTTGTTCTTCCTCTCAAAGCTGTGAGGTGCTGCAGTCACCTCCATCACTCCCTGGCATCCCTGCCCAGGTGTCCATGAACTGTGCACACCTCTGTGTGCTGCTTGTCCATGGCTTTCCAGACTGAGCCAGAGGAGAGGCAGAGACTAAGTGCCTGTCGTGTCCCATGGGAAGGGCCAAGTGGCTGTGTCTTTGATGGGCAGAGATGGAATGGGTGACCTTGCAGACCACAACCCTGACAAAATGACGTGTTTGTTGACTGAGTAATTGTGGTCCTCAGCAAGCTGCTATCCAGCAGCAGCTGAGATACCCACAAGAAAGGCAGCCACCAGCATCCCTGCACTATGGGAAGAAGGAAAGAATAAGTATCAGTACTGGTTGGTTCTTCAAGCATGAGATGGTAGAGGGCTCCCAGCAGAGCACTGCTTCACAATGGTCCTGAGAGAGCAGACAATGGCCTGGGCAGAATGGCAAATACTTCTTCATTCAGTGCCCCCAAACTAGCATTTGGCTTTCTCCCTGAGTTACCCTCACCATCAGCTGATAACAGGAGGGGTGAAATGCACAGAGTGACCAGCCCTGGGAAAGAAATGGAGGTCTTGGGGTAAGAAAAACAATACAAGGCAGCAGAGTTGATGGAGGGAGGGAAGGACCACAGAGGCTAGTGAACATGAAGCTTCAAGGACTAAGCTTGAGACTAATACAGGAGACTTGAGCTGCTGCAGCCTCAGAGAAGCCAAGGAGTGATGAAGCCTCTGTGAAGGAGGTCTGCCTAAGGTCCATAAATAGAAAGGCCCTCTTAGAAATACAGAGCTAGCTCTGCATTTATTCTACTTGGATCAAATTCTATCTGCTTATTTTTAGGCTGTGCTCTGCCTTGTGCTGCAGACAGTGCCTCCCAGCCATGAGGCTGGAGTCTGCAGCTCCTTTTACACCACTGGAGCAAGCCTTCAGCAGAGCCCAGTTAAAGTACATGGATGGGATTGTCCCAAGCAGGTATGCAGACTCTCCTTCCCTCCCATGGAGGATTTAAGCAGAGGTTATGTTAGCTGGGAAGAAAAGAAGGAAGCAAAAGGAATGACATCCACCTGGTTTTTCAGGAGCTGATCATGCTGGTGGCCATCTCAGCAATATGAACACCTTCAATTCACAGGCCTTTTCCTCCTTCACCTAGCACCTTAGCTCAAATTCCTCTGCTTTGCACAGCACACACAAGCAAGGGTGTCGGAGGCAAAGTCCACTTCCTAGACCTGCAGTGTGGGAAGACGTTCAGTGATTAGGACACACCTGCAAACACATTCTTGAGCTGCTATTTTCCTCCCATGTTTTCATTTCCACCACGAATGGCTGTGATAGCAGCGTGTGGCCACAAACTCCTTTCAAGGCAGGAAAGAAATCCAACGAGCAGTAATAATGGAAAACATTAAATGGAGGAAATGTAACTTTCCTGTGCAAACCTGCAGTTTGGAGTGGAACCCCTGCCTGTTGTTATTAGGCACAGCCTGAACTGTTGTGCTTTCCTTGCATGGCTGGAAGTTGTGTTTATTTTCTGAGCAAGCTCTGCCGAACTCAAAGCTTATCTCTGCTGTGTTCCCAGAGAGCCCTCTGATGGCTTCAGCTTTCATCTGAGCAGATTGAGCTTTCAGGTTCTGAGTAGCTGGGAAAATTCTTGTTGACAGCAAATGGCTTTTCAGGAGCCAGCAGAAGTTTGGGGTGAGACATAGAGGGGTAATAATCACCTTTTTCAGCGAGATGATGCCTTCTTCCCAGATTGGCCAGCTGCATGTTCCTGCCTGAACTTGGCTCAGGCAGCTGCAGCCTCCAGCCCTGCAGAGCTGCCTTCCTCTTGCTGGTGCTTTTACCACAATGTTTATTTTGGGCCAGAGCCCACCACCATCAAGCAGGTATTTCTCTAGCCTCTGGACTGGCTCTGTGGTTGTCACATGAGGAGTGTTATGGGACTCCCGTGTCCCACCAGCAGCCTAGGGTTGCTTTTTCTTTAAACATGGCCAGAAAAGAGCTGGCAGAGCATTCCTGCACTGGTGGTGGGTATGAAGAGGGCTGGGTGGTGCCATGGAATTTGCTCTGTGAGAATCATAGTGCAAAAACAGTTTTGCAATGAGGTTACACAAATCTGGTTCTGTTGTGGAACGAGCTAGTCCTGCCTCTGTGCCATGCTCCACAGCAGCTCCAGGCTCCCACATATGGTCCTCCATGTAGTACCGTGCCCTGCCACTGCCTGCCAGCTTTCATGTTGGCGGGGTAAAGTGCTGGCTGCCCACAAGGGTGTTGATGCTGAGAGTGCCAGGGACAGCCCACTCCATTAGGACTCTTAAGCTTGACTTAACCTGAGCACAACGCCTCGACGTGCAACACGAACAGTCATGCTCCACCAGACGGCCCCTGTTTCCTTTCCTCTTGTAAGGAGAGCCAGGCCAGGGCAGTCAGCCTGCTCTCACACCTCCCTGGGGAGCCCTGGGGTGGTGACAGCACTGTGACAAGTTGAACAGAGCTGCAGTAACCCCAGCCCCGGAACTGGCCGTGAGGAGTGTGGTGCCAGTGGCAGAGCAGGAAGGAAACAGCTCACAATGGGAGAAGGAGGTGTCAGCTGCTCCCCACAAGGACCCACGGTGAGGCCATCCTGCAAGGAATCCGCTGGAGCCAGGTTAACCAGCATCTGAGAAACTGAACTGGAATGGGAAATATGCCCCAGGCAACACCTGTAGTGTGAGCTGGCAGGGGTGGAGCAGGTAGCCAGGGATGCCTCCCCACTGTGCTGGCTCCAGTGTGGCAAGGATGATGTCTGAGGGGGAAGCACAGCCCTGCCAGATTGTCAGCAGCTGTGGGAGTGTGGTTTGTGCCATGGTGTGATCAGACACAGGATGCTGATGGGAGCAAAGTGATGGTGATGAACTTCCAGGCATGATGGCTTCATTGGACAGAGAAGAGCCCCTGCCCAGGTATGGAACTGGAGAACTGACATCACTGTAATGCCAGCTCAAAGGCTGCCTGGCCAAGTGTTTTGCAGCTTCAGAAAGTGCCTAGGGGAAGACTAAATCTCTGCTGTCACCTGCAAGGGAGGAAGGACATCTGTGTTCCCAGGGCCACAGCCAGGTAAAACCCTCGCTACCTATCCCTATGCAGATTATACTCCATAAGCCCATATTTGCACCAGCTTCTCACGAGGTGGCCTCTCCCCAGCCACCCAGGACAGGGGATATTGCTGTGTGTTGGCTTCTCCACTGAAGACTTGCCTAGGCGTTAGCACTTCTGCCTTTTCACATCCCTGGCTCTTCTTGCAGTGTGTCTCCTCTTCTTAGCCATCCACAACTGCTCTGCTGTGCTGCAGCATCCCTTCAGCGCAGGGACAATGGTGAATAGTTTCGTGCTCTTGCTGTGGGGTCCCCAGCTCAGCCCCACAAGCTGCACTCATCCCTTCTGTGGGCAGGACAGGATGCAGGCAGAGAAAGTAGTGAGGCAGGCTGGCCTTCCTAGGACCAGCACTAGGTGGAAGCCAATGGGGTAGATGTGTGCAGGCCCCCATGCCCAGCCCCTGTCAGACCCTGCACCTCAGCTGGAATGACAGACTCACACTCCTAGCAATAGACACAGAAAGAAGGGCTGCATTAAAGAGTTCATCCCAGCCTGTGAGGAGATTTGGCTTTAGACACAGACACTGCCTGTGACCTGCGTGAGTCACTGAAAGATGCAAAGTCCTTTTAGCTGTGACATGTTTTGGACACTGGATTAGCCTGGAAAAACCCAAGTGCTGCCATCCCCTTCCTGTGGCCAGGCCGAGGAGGAGCTCCCAGCTGTGGGAGCTGGCTGCAGATCAGCCTCTCTCTTCTCAATAGCTTGTTTATAAGGATGGAAACACCTCACGAGTGAAAAATAACTTCGTGCCCAACATCCACCAGCTACCAATGGCCTAATCTGTGCAACCACTTCTTTGGTTACATTTTTGTTTCTGTTTGCTCTGAAGCCTTTTCCATGGCTGAGCAGCTGGGAAGGGCTGGCAGAGCAGAGGGGTGGCTGGGGGATAACACAGGCAGAGCCTGTGCGTTCGTGGGTGGGCTGTGGGAGCACCAAGGCATCGGCCAGGCTGCCATGGCTAGCACCGAGACAGCAAAGCACTGGAGCTTGTAACAAGGCCATATAAAGACAGAGAGAACTTTATTTACAGCAGGAGTGAGACAATGCATCCCCTGCCCTTCAGCCAGAGCTGCCACCCAGCACAAGCCACCAGACCCTGGGGGTTGCTCTGCTGGGGGCTGTGCTGCCACATGGTTGAGGATTGAAGACACAGGAATGGAGGGATGGACACTGGGATGGACAGGGGGAAAAGAGGGGGCTGCGGCTCCCATGATGGGAGCTAACACAGACCCAGGTGTGGCACTTGGAGGTCTAGCTCCTTTTGCAGATGATGGGCTCCCACCACCCCACTGCTGCAGCATCTCCCCCGGGTCGCTTTTCCTCGGCCGCCTCCCTCCCACCTCCGGCTGCCGGCGGAGGCGGCGAGCACCAGCTGCCAGCCCTGCTGCCTGGCCGGCCGCCAGCCCTCCGCCGCCACGGGCTTGCGCAGCGACCGCGTCGCCGCTCATCTGACCGCCGCTGCCCGCCCGCGGCCGCGCTCCCTGCGCGGGGTGGGAGCAGGGGGCGATACCCCGTGGCAGGGGCTCACACATACCAGGGGCTCACCCGCCACAGGAGCGCAGCCGTGCCAGGCTCTCGCCCGTCCTGCCCGCGCCAGCCGTGCCACCCGGCTACGGCGCGGCGGGTTCAGCGTTAGCTGCCCGCAGGCGGCAGGAGCGCGGCTGCAGCCGGGCGCAGCTGCCCGGCACCAGCCGCTGCCTCTCCGCAGGTAAGAGCTGGGGCTTCGAGAGGCGGAGGTGACGCCGGGGCAGCGCGGGGCGGAGGGGGTGGCAGTGCCGTGGGAGCGACGGGTCCTGAGCCGGCAGCACTACATCCCCCGGGGCGGGTCGCGGGTGCTGGCTGGGGTCGCTGCCTGTCCCCACGTTACGGGCAGGAATACTGGGAGCCACCGAGGCGACAGTGATACTGCAAATGCAGGCGGATGGAGAATGAAACCTGCTCCTGCTCTCCCTGCCTGGTCCAGCGCTGCCCAGAAATACTTCATTTCCCCCATGATTCCCCTGGTCTGCTGATGTTTCAGGCCATGGGGGTAAGCGGAGGAAAAAGGTCTCCTCAGCTTGGGGACAACCTCCTAAAGCAGTTACATGCTCTGGGGGATGCTGCTGAAGCAAGCAGTGACATTGCAGTGCCTGCATGCCCCTAACCTGCAGGGTCTCTCTCACGTCTCTCACTTTCCTCTTGCCTTCACTGCAGCCCTTCCTTTGAGTGAGGGTTTAGCTGTCAGCCACTGGCAGAGGACAGTAGGCCTGTCCCACAGTCCGTGATGGGCGTTCTTCTGTCTGGGTGCCTCTGAGACACCCAAGGGGCACAGGAGAGTGTTTCCTACTCCCTATGTCTGGTAGTGGCCAATGCCGTGCCACAGGCAGAGGCAGCAGCCAAATCCACAGGGATGACAGCTGGCAGGGTAGCATGTCCCTGTAAGGCATGTGGAAGTCCCATACCTTCTCACATGCATTTTTTTGCTGTGCCAAGCCCAGCTCTCCTCCACTGCAGCAGTGGACATGCACCCGGAGGCAAGATTCACACAGCTTGGTGCTTGTGATAGCATGACCTGCTTGTGCTGGACCTATCCCCAAGTGGAGACTTGGCCTGCCCTGTCAATCCCTCTCCCTGCTCCCTCTGCAGGTGCCGAGGCTGCAGCCTCTGAAATGGGGATGTGGCATGTGATGCCCTAGCTGACAGTCGTGTGGAGATTGGCACTAGTTGGGCAAGCAGCAGAGACAGAGCTGCCTTCCCTGTGCTGCTGCTTCTGCTGTCTTGCTTTTATCATACCAAGCTACCTCCTCTGCAGGCTCCACCAACAGGCCACCTGGCAGCATCCCTGCCCCTGGCCAGGGCCTGGACCCAGCTGAGCTGTCTGCTGAGCTGGCATGGGCTGTGCTGTCTTCCTCTCTCTCAAGGCCTCCTGCCTGGGACCAAGCACTATCCATGATGCCTTGGGAGCTGCTCCATCCTCCTCAGTATCAGTCAGAGCAGAGGGTGTTCCCCGAGAAGGAAATTGCATGAATCAGTTCTGAATTTTCTTGCTCTCCACAGACAGAGGGGAGAGGGGAGCAGACTGTGCTGGGCAGGGCACAGGCATTCCACAGTGGGGGCTGAATCTCTGACAGAGGTACCCAAGGCTTTGCCAGCTTCTCCCCCCCGTCCCTGTCACTTGTAAATCATCTCTCTCTGCCACAGAAGAGTCTTGTTCAAGCACTGCAAAAACATTCTTTGTACTCTGAATAGGACTCTTGAAGGCAAGGCAACATGCCAGGTGCCAGCAGTCAAGGCGGGGAGGGAACAGCTAGTCCTGGCAGCAAGGAGTGGGAGCAGAGGTGGCAAACCTCAGACTGCTTCTGGGAACCAGCACCTGTGCAGTCCCAGTGATGGGCGAGTGCTGCTGGGTCCCTGCCTGCAACTGGGGCTTCTCTTCTCTGTATGTGCTGCTGGAATTTGGGCATGTGTGTGTGCATCCCTGCCTGCCACCTGTGGGTGTCTGCACTTCATAGCCAGCCCACTCCTGGCTTGCAGGACTTTGTTGTTTATAATCTGACACTTCCTTGTAAATGCAGATGGCTTGAGTGTTTGTAGGGATATACTGGGAGTATCCCTAGCACATGGGAGGGAACATGGGCACTGAGCTAATTTGGTACCAGAACACTGGTCCTGGGGCTGCCCTTGCTACAGCCTGTCCCTAACTGTCTGCCACCCCCTGCAGAGTGTTCTGCTGAGATGGCAAGCACCCATGGGGCAGAGTCTGATGATGAGGACACAACTGAGACTGAGGAGGCAGTCTATGAGGAGGTGGTACCATGCGACAAAATGGAGCTGAACCAGCGGCTGTCTGTGGAGGAGCTCATCACCACTGAGGCCAGTTATGTCCACAACATTCAGTTCTGTGTGTTGGACATCCGGGCACACCTCCAGAAAAAGCAGGTGAGATGGGGTATGTGCCTCCAGCCCCTGGAGGGGGGCTGTAGGGTGAATCTGTCAAGACCTGCAAGATGCCCACATCACTGTAGGGAGGTCACCATGTACTCACCTTCCACCTTCCCCAGCTCCCCTTCTTCAGCTGAGGCCTTAGGTTGGACAAATGTTGGTTTTGGCCCAGGATAGCAATCTTGCAGCTTTAACCCTGCAGCTGTAACACAGGAAAACCTCATTGCCCCACTTAGGAGCACAGTCAGGTTTCAGCATCCCTAATGACTCCTGAAACAGAGCATTGTTCCGTCTCCTTGGGTGTCACATGGGACAAGAGTGGTCAGCAGGGTGTGAGTGCCTCTAGAACACATGGTTCACTTTTGGCTGATGTTTCTGACTTACCCTAAGGCATCTCTGTTCCCTTCAGCTGCCTGACCTTGACCTGGAGGGACTCTTCTCTAACATCGATGACATCCTTCACGTCTCCAGACGGTTTCTGAAGGATCTTGAGGCCATGGCCACCCAGGAGCATGAGCAGCTGCTCTGCATCAGTAAGTGGTGCAGCGTTGAGGGCTGGCCCACAATTACCCACACCTTTTCTGGTGCTGGCAGTGCCACTTCCTGGTGCTGTGCCTGAATGCAGCCCCCAGCCCACCTGCCCTGACACTTCCTGCACCTCCCTTAGCTCCAGGAAGCAGTGCTGCTTGCACAGCACCACCCACAAGCAGCCACTCCTGTCCACTTCACAGGGGCAAAACAGATACACCCAAACTTTAGAAAATGAGAGGGTAAACAGGACAGCAACATGTCCAGTGTAGCTGAGATGCACAGGGTGCAGAGAACTACCCTGGCGTGTTTGACTGGAACTACTCTGCTAGATTCATCCTTCTAGCAGGCTGCAGAGAGACCTCCACCTTTCTGAGGGCATATGGAAGGACCATCCTTTCCAGCCTCACTCTCCCTTCCCAGGCACTCTGTTCCAGGAGTTCAAGGATGAGATGGAGACTGTCTACAAGATCTACTGTGCCAGTTATGATCATGCCCTCCTGCTGGTGGAGAGCTACCACAAGGACCCCAGGCTGCAGGAAGAGATCTTGGAGACCCTGAAAGCAACAGTGTAGGTATCTGCTGCTGAGGCTACCACCTCCCTCTCCCTGTTTTTCATACTGATCTTTCCCTTCTCCTCCCTGGGCAAGCTACCTGCATGAGTACATGCTAGCAGGCTGAGCCTAGTATCATGGCCATCACCTTTGTGGCATTGCCTGGTGTAGTCTCCGACACGTCCTTGGCACCATTTACCACAAGGGCACTACAAGTTTGTGGTCTTTTATCAGAGACTCCAAAACAAGGGATAGGATGGCACTCACAGCTCCTGCCAGCTCAACAGCCTAGGAGGCTGTACCCATGGATGGCACATGTTCCCCGACTTCACCAAGGGGGCCTTAGAGGACCTCCTAAACATCTCATGAACTGCCAAGGTGTCACAAACATGGTTTGAGCCAGGGTAAGCAGGAGTGGCAGCACAGGAGACGCTGAGATTTGCTGTTACTGGAGGGCACAGGTGATGTGACTCCCGAATGAGGATGCTTTGTGTGCAGATAGAAGGGAAATCCTGCCTGCAGCCTGCCTGCACTTTGCTTTGCCCTCACTCTCCCTCCCCATTGCCACTGGAGCAAGCACCCATCCCGTGCCTCCCAGCTAAACAAGGGCAGCACTGTTCAGGCGGGCAGGGCATTTGCCCGGGGCTGGCACTGCCTTCGGGGCTGGCAGGGATACTGTCTCCATGCCAGTGATCCCAGGGCGAGTGGCCCTGCAGGTGGCAGGAGACAGAGGTTCACAGCCAGGAACCCTTCATGGCTGCTGAGCACAACTCCTGTGCGGGTCCAAGGCAGCAAAGCTCTCCTGTAACGGGAGAGGGGCTGCTGTCTTCCTAAAATGCTTGCAGAGAAGCTGGGAGGAGTGGCGGGGCAGGCAAGCAGTCCTCCATGCCAGTCTTGAGCAATTCCCCTCTCCATTAGGCCTCACACAGGTGCATCGGACCTCAGCTTCTTCCTGGTGATGCCAGTGCAGAGGGTGACCAAATACCCACTGCTGCTGGGGAAGATCCTGGAGAATACCCCTACCAGTGCCAGTACCTACCCAGCCCTGCAGGCAGCTGTCCGAGCTATGGTCCAAGTTAATGCCAACATCAATGAGTACAAACGGCGCAGAGAAGTAGGTGAGTGGGCAGAGGGCAAAGCACAGGTGAGGAGCACGGTGAAGGCATGGGTTCTGAAACCCCCATCCCAGCCCCAGCAGTCTGCTCTTGGAATTGCTTTAATTCCCACTTAAATCAGTCCAGAGCTTTCTTACCCTCCACCTATCCTGCTTGGTGGAGCTGCTGACTCCTGCAGGCAGCTCCTGGCATGGTGCAGGCAGTTCTGGGCACTTCTCTGGTCCAAATGCCACTCTGGGCAAGACTGGAGGCTGCAGGAGCAGCATGGCATGGGGGCCACTAAGCACAAAACCAGTTTGTTTGCATTCCTGGAGCTGAGGAACAGAGAGGAAAAGTCCTGACCTTGGGGTGGAAGAAATCAAGGCCCTCTTAAGCAGCAGCTCCCTCTTCGTTTTGGGTTTTCAGAGCGCTTTTCCCGCAGGCTGCCCTTCTCTGATGTGTGTTGTGCTTATCCTGCCCATCACCACTTGTCAGCCCTGCGACCTTCGCTGCTGCTCGCCTCTGTTGCCCGCTCAGGCTGCTGAGGATGTTGCCCTCAAGTTTACTCTCCTTATCTTTTTCCCTCTCACCCTGCTACCCGAGGCAGCCACCAAATACAACAAGGCGGAGCAGCTGACGCTGCGGGAGCGCCTGGCGCGCCTCAACACGCACTCCATCGCCAAGAAGACCACACGGCTCAGCCGGCTCCTCATGCAGGAGGCTGGCATCGTGGCCAAGGTGAGCAGCCCGCGCCCCACCTCCTGCAGACCTGACTCGGCTCGGGTCGTTTCTGGAGCTTTCTGCAGTCTTCCCAGAGCTTTGGCAGCAGCAGGAGAGCGGAGCCGAGGTGGTGCGGTCAATGCTGACACCCAGTGGCTCAGGCTGTCACAGGAGCCATAGCTACAGTCCTGAGAAGCTTAAGCTTGGCGCCGGTGCGGCTCGGCAGAGCAGGAGGGATGCAGGTGCACACCTGGCTTCCTGCCTCGGAGCACTGTAGGGGAGTGCTTTGGCCCCCCAAAAGACCCACAGGGTTCTCAGGCACTCTAGGGAAAGGAGAGATCCTCGTGTTCCCCAGCATCACAACCACACCAAAAGCCCTTTCTCCTTGCATGCTAAGCACCCTAGATCTTGGCCCTTCTCAAATTCTCACAGCCTCTCAGGGTCTCACCTGCCTGTTCCCAGCACTGTGAGCTTTAAGCCGGTACCCAACTACTACGCAGTGAGAGGCAGTGGCCCTGCCTGAGGCATTGCCTGGCCGCCCATGCTGGGGATAAGATGCCTCTTGCCTTACAGACAGAGGACAGAGAGTACGATGACCTGGAGGAGAAGTTCCAATGTGTGGCTTCCAGCGTGGCTGTGCTGAAGGAGAACGTGGCATCCTACCTGGGCCACTTAGAGGTAAAAACCTGATAACATGTAGGGGGGTTGGCCCAGATCTCAGGGACCCTTCCTTGGGTTGCAGAATACTTTCAAGCCCTACTGAAGCCATTGTTGGTTAGGGATGTTCAATGACTTGCCTAAAGACATGCTGGGGGATCACTCAGATCAAGCAGAGCTTAAAACAAAGTCAAGGCTTCGTTGACACTGTCTGAGCTGGGTGCCATTTGAGACTAATTGGTCCTTAAACTGATCATCATTTCATGGCATTAAGTAGCTGAGAAGGCTAAGTGCTGTTCAGCCTGGGAATTCTGGCAAAACTAGTACAAGGCAGAAGTGTTTCCAAATCAAGGGAACAGCAAGATTCCCTTCTGAAATGACCTGGTTAAGGAGCTGCTGTGATTTTTCTCATGGAAATCCCTTGGTGCCTTTGAGGGAAGTGAAAGTATGAGCAATGAACCTGAAATCCCCAAGCACTGTTACCAGGACAGTCTCAGGAAATGGCAGAGGGTTCAGAAAGCAGCAATTCAAGGGCTGAAAAGACCTTGTCATTAAAGTACTGACATATCGGGGTGGGAAGGAGGACAAAGGGACAGAGAGGCTCCTTGTAGCTTAAAGAATGGATAAAATGGGATTAGAATAAAATGCATGAGGATGGCAATATGCATGCCAGTGAGATGTGGCATCAGCTAGCAGAATAGCTGACCATTCCTAGGAACATTAAGTGCTCCTCAGGATCTGCCTGGCACTGGCCCTGAGTGAGCTGCATCTCTGTAAGCCAGCTTCCTGCCTTCAGCCAGAACACCAATTGTCTGCGAGTAGTCTGAGCAGCCTAGATAATGACTTGTGGTTAGGAGTCATGCTGGAGCTTGGATGCATCTTCAGAGGAGCTGCTAGAGGTGGGGCTGCATGCATGTCCTCTCTCTCTCTCCTTTTGAAAGCTTCTCAAAGACATCCTGAGGAGCCAATGAAGATATGTTCTCATAGAGCAGACACAGTTTGATCTCTGTTTGCTCTGACTGGCAGTTCCCTCTTCTGTATCTGTCTGTACCAGTGCCCTCACCACAATGAGTAGGAAATCTTGACGATCATCACAGACACTTCTGCTTGTCTAGGAGCCCCTGCAGGCTTGGGAAAAAGCACACGTCTCAGAGCTGTCCCCAGCTCCTCAAAGGATAAATCCCTTTTCTCTTTTAGATGTCAGTCTCCAGTCCCTCCTGTGGCAAGGAGGGCAGCAAAAGAAGAGTCTCCTAAACATGACCACGTGTTAAAAGACAAGATTCAGGACAGAGATCAGGGCATTCTCAGAGACCCATGGCAGCCACAGCTGATGACAATCAAACCACCCCTGCTGCTCCAGGGCTGACTGCAGGAGCAGTGCTTCAAGAGGCACTGAAGCTGAGCCCAGTCTTCTCTTGGCACCAGCACCAGGCTGGAGCTCTGGGAACTCAGTGCTCTCTTCTTTGGTTCTAGAGATGGTGATTCAAAATCTGTTTCCAGGCAGGAAGGAAGTTGCTGCCCATGGTGTTAACATTAGACCAAAGCCTCTCAAAGCAGAGGAACATCTACCCAAGCCATCCCTAACTGGTTTCCTTTCCCACCAATCTCTCCATGCAGAGCTGGTGGGAAGATTTTGTACACAAATGCAAGAAACTCCATGGAGCTACTGGAGCCTCAAAGACAAGCATGAAAGCATCAGGCAACATCAAGATGGGGCAGACTGCCTGGGGCCACAGGGTGGCCTTGCCACCTTGCAAGCTGGGCCACGACCCCTGTTCAGATGGAGAGGTTCATTAACACCTGAGTGAGCTCCCTGGTGTACAGACAAGAGTAGCCCAGAGTATCAGTCCCACTAGGCTGCTGCACAAAGCACCCAAGCTGGGGCACTGGCATGTTTTGGGAGCGCAGACATGGGTTACAGATGGGTTAGCTGATGTTGGGCAGGTCATGCAGGTCATGTCTGATGGCTTTCTCCCTTTCAGGCCTTCCTGTTGCCCACTCCACACAAGCGTGATCTGCAGCTTGATGAGGGACCTGCCCAACAGTACCAGCGTTTTGCAGAGTATCTCCATTGCACTGCTTTCCCAGAGTTTGTGAGTGCCCCTTCCCTGTATATCTCCTTCAGGGTCACAGCAGCCAGGCATTGCTCTCAAACTTTCTGCCAGGGTACAGCGAAGTCTGGTTCCAACACATAGCAGCTAACAGCTGAGAGCGACCCAAGAGCAGGCAGCATCTTCACCAACAAGCACAGTTCCCTGGGGCCTGAACACAAAAGAGACAGGTAACAGGGTCTATTAGCAGTCCAAGACATATGAAATGAAGAACCATCTCCGTGGTCCATCCAGGAAACACAAGGAGACATGGCTAGAACACACCTCCAAAGTCTATCCAGCGCTGGAGACAAGCTGCAATTTCCATCTGAAGGATCGATCCAGGAAATGAGCTGCCTGCAGCAGAGGTCCAAGTTTCACTCAGGAGGTAGAGGCAGAAACCATTTCACACACAGCAATGTTCAAGTAGCAGCTGAAGACCCTTAAATGGGCTGTGAGTAGGGGTGTGAATGGAGACTTAGTGAAGCTGCTCTACTAAAGACTTTGTGCCTTCAGGGCCCTGGCGTGTTCACAGCCAGCCATGAAGATGGGTGGGAAACCAGGCTTACTGTTTATTTGACTCACTCAAGGTGTTTGCCAGCAAACCTCAATCTAACTTATCCACACCTTGTGGGCATCCATACTTGCCTCTGGGAGTCCAAGAGCACACCATCTGTCTCCTTCCAACACCCCTGCCTACTTCTCTAGGACTCCCTCTTGGGGTGGTGAATGCAGCCTAAGCAGTGGAGAGTATGGCTGGGCAGTCTGAACCCTACACCTGGATGCCAGTGTCCTCAGGGAGTGTCAGCATGGGGAGGGAGGGTATGCAGAATAACCACACAGACCTTGGGCTGAGTGACTCTGTCAAATTAGGATGCTATGACCTGCATGGGGTAGTCACTGCAGAACCTTCTTTGGCCCATGGGACCTTGATTTGCATGGAATAACAGCATTCACGACTGTTCTCTGCCAAGGGTTTGCTTTGGTCAGCATCTTAGATGTCTTCAGGGAAAGCTATCTCAGATGGTCCTCACTCCACACAAGCCTTTCAACAGGTCCATGAGTCTGTTCTTCTGTGCAGACAGTTGGGCTGTCTGAGGGGCTCACGTCAAGCTTTGTGTTCTCACCCCGCAGAAGCGGCGGCTGGACAGCCTGGTTTACCAGCCCCTCTGCAGCCTCTCAGACATGCTGGTGGGGCCACAACAGCTGGTCAAGAAGCGCCTGGACAAGCTGCTGGACTATGAGGAGATTCAGGAGCGGAAGAGTGAGATGGGCAGTGTGACATATGACGAGGAAGCAGCCATGAACACCTATCTTGCCATCAATTCCCTGCTCGTGGCTGAGCTTCCACGATTCAACCAGGTGGCTCTAGAGCTCCTGGAGCAGATTCTGTGCTCCTTCAGCACCCTGCAACTGGATTTGGCTGCCAAGGTCCTGCACCAGGCAGAAAAGGAGCTGGAGCAGGTGAGAGTGTCCCTTCGGTCGATGTGCTCAAACTGGTGTACGTGCTGAGCCAGAGCTACCTTCTTCAGGTTTGGATGTCTGGGCACTAAAGGTGTGCTGTAGGCCAAGCCTGCCCTTGCAGACACAGCTCCCTGCCTAGCATTTGTTAAATGATCTCTCCTTCCCTTGGCCTAGGGAAAGCCAGACTGTCTCTTCTTCACTCCTATCAACTGTTCTGCTTTGAGGACAGCACTGGTAATTTATTGATGTGCTGCATGAGACATTGAGTGTTAACTCTGAGCTCCCGAGAGCCCTGGTGCTGGGAGGTCAAGGAGGAGAAACATAGCTCCTGGTCTCAGGAACAAGCATCCCTTGAACCTCCATCCCCTGGAAATACGTCTCAGGACTCCTCACTGCACAGCACTCCTTGTAAATGTGGTGGGTCTGGCCAGAGCCCTGACCTGTGACCAAGATGTGAACATGCAGTAGCTATCCTCTCAGGCACTTGCTCGTACATACTTAGTCACGAGGGTGGATTCACAGCCTGGGATGCTTACACTGCAGGCATCTACCCTCCAGAGCTACATTTACCTGTCTCCGTTTTTAGTCAGATGGGCCAAACTCTGTGCTTGGGACAAGACAGCATGTCCCAGGGACTGCTGCAGCAGGCTGAGTACAGCCCAAGAGCCCTGTTTGTGACTGCCATGCCTAGGGCAGGTGGCTCAAAGCCAGAGAGCAGCTTTAACAATAAAGTCTGTTATCTCACTTTCTCACCCCCCCTTTTCCTGATCCTTTTCTTTTGATCCTACCCACAGTGTTTTGCCTCCTCAAGGCCCTTTCTGATCTGTCTTCACAGATGCCCCATGGCCACATGCCTCTGCCCAATTTCAGGAAGATGGTGGAAGACTCATTGGAGCAGTCTGGTACTCAGCTCCGCACCTTCTGCCAGACATTTGAGACAGTCACACCGAGCCCTGTGACACAGGTAGGAGCTGGGAAGGGACTTTCTCAGTCTAGCTGGAGGAAGGGCTAGGACTGTGACTTCCCAGTGCAGAACAATTCTTTGAGGGGGAGGTTGACTCAGAAAGTGGTGCAGGGGTTGACACAGTCACAAGATTTTCCCTAAGACCCTGACAGTGCTTGGCTGGAAATAATCAGGGATCAAATAGTTTTATCTCTTCTGTTTCTGGACACTTGTCTCCATACCATGAGGTAGAACAGACAGTGTGAATGAGTTTCTCCTCTAACCCCTCACTGAGATGTGGCTATAAAGGAGAGCACATGTACTTGGAGAGTGTTAGTATCCCACTTGTCTCATCTCTCTTGTGTTTCTTGCTCACTGCTAGCCTCTGAACCCTGCTGAAGAGCAGAAAGTCCTTTCCCTCGTGAGCAAGCATGGCCCAGACAAACTTTACCAAGTGACAAGCAACATCAGTGGCAGCAAAGACTTGGACCTGACCTTGCACAAGGGACAAATTGTAGCTCTGCTGCAAAGTGTGGACACTAAGGGGAACACGAACAGATGGCTGGTGGATGCTGGAGGTATTGTGAGCACTATGGGAAGCCTCTACCGGCCTCAGCACCAGGGTCAGAAAACAAATCCAAACCCCTTCCTCCTCTTGAATGGAACAGCAGGCCTTTGCCTCCTGGATCCTCACTCTCAGGGTTTACTCAGCCCAAACCCACCTCTGCCTTGCCAGCTGCACCTGTAGCCATTTGCTGTAGAGTTCAGGTTTCTCCGCAAGGGGGAGCTCATGGGCATGTGGCTCATCACGGCTGGAAAAAGAGAACCCCACGCACACTGGAGTGTCTTGAAACCCCTCTTGGTGGGAGGTGTTGCTGAATGTTCCCTAGTGATGGATCAGTTTGAACGGGGCTGCTCTGCCATTCCAGGGAACAGCCAAGTTGTCATTCCTCTCCCCTCCACTTGCCATTCCTCTCTCCTTTACGTGCCATGCAACAGGACCTCATGTGTGTGCATGTCCTCCAGGTCCCCGAGGGTTTGTACCTGCTGGAAAACTCCAGCCCTATTGCCCAGTACAAGGCCAGCAGCCTGGGGTGCAGGCACAAGACCCGGAAAGCAGCACAGAGAGAAGGCGACATTCATGTGCATTACCTGAAGCTCCCAGGCCCCAGGTGGCCTCCTTCACCCCAGCTTTCCAGGTGAGAGTGGGGACACCTCTCTGAACCATTCTTAGCAATCCCACCAACTCCATGCCAGCTGCTGCACATGCACTGTGTGGGTGGGAAGGTGGGCCCGCTTTTCCAGCACGCAGGTGGGCAGCCATGTGCAGCCATGTGCCTAGCAGGAGAGTGTCACAACACCTGGTGTCTGCCTTGCTGGGACCTAGGGTGGACAGAGCAAGAGAACTGTCCCTCCATTGATGGCAGTACTATGCTGGCCCCTTGGAAGTTACTTCCATGTCGGCTCTAAGTCCTGCCCTGCCATCTATGTCCTTTCCCCCTTGAGTCTCGTCTCCAGCATGGTATTCCACACTCCTTCTCCTGCCTTTTCAGGTTGTTGCTGGCTTCTCCTTCAAAGCCAGGAGTCCGCAGGAAGTGAGCCTCCAGGAAGGGCAGCCTGTGGTGGTGCTGGAACCACACGACAAGAAAGGGAGCAAGGAGTGGAGCCTGGTGGAGGTGAATGGCCAGAGGGGCTATGTGCCCTCCAGCTACCTGGTGACCGTCCCCATGCAGCAGCCCATGGGCTGGAGCTTGCCTGTGTGAGCACAGCCAGCCTGCACCCAGGGGCACAGGCCTCATCAGATGAGAGCTCTCTGCTTGGCACCTGACAACTGATCACAGGAGATGCTGGAGCAGGGTGGTTGTGGTGGCCCCAGGCTTAGAAAGTGGTGGAAGCATCTGGCAGAATACAGGGGGCATCTGGCAGGGGATGTAGATGCAAGGGACAGCGGTCAGGAGGATGTTTTGATGAATAGGTGTTGGGATGCTATGTCCCACAAAGGAGAGGAGCTTGAGGGAGTAAGGGCAGGTGGCTGCAGTTTTCCAGGGACTTTCTGAAACCCATATCAGTGACAAAAATGCCCCTAGGGATGATAAGACAGCGTTGTTCCCAGTTGCATCAGGATGGAGCTGCAAAGGGTGCAGTGCTGCAGAGGGGCTCTTCAACCGAGCACAGAGCATCTGGGGCTGTTGGCACAGTGCTGGTATGAACACAGTGTGAGATGGAACTGCTCTGATGACATGAGTCCCCACTCCTCACCAGGGTGTCACACCAGCCTGGGTCCATACCCTGGTGTGCCATTGTGGTCCCTTTGGCAGTGCAGCCTTCAAGTGTTGCTAAAGGTCTCAACAGTGCCAGCGATGGGAAGCGAGTTCCAGGGTCGGGGATCCTCCCCAGCCCTCCTGGCCACTGAGCACCGCTCCTAGCATCGATCTGCAGGGCATTGGGGTTGATGCCACTGGCGCCGTTCCCGGGGCACTTGGAGCTGTGGTGACGAGACCCGCTGTGTACGCCGCCCACGCTGTTCCGTGTGACCCTATGCCGACAATACAATATATTACGCTGTCTCTGTGCCACTCCCGTGCCGACGATGCCCCCCGACTCGGGGCCGTGCCGCGGCGCTGTGCCAGCCCAGCGCGGTGGCAGCGCGGCCGCGAGGTGGCGGAGCCGCCCGCCCGCCGCCCGGGCGCCTTGTGGGGCGCTGGGAGCGCCGGTTCGCGGCGCTGGCAGGCTGCGGAGGTGGAGGCTCGGTGTCCTTGGGCGGCGTGCGGACAGCCCGAGGCGGCGGGGCGGGCGGGAGCCGGGGCAGCGGCGGCATCACAGTGTGGTTTGAGATGGAAAAGACCTTTGAGATCAAGGCGAGCTGTGCACCGCTTCCCTCCCGGCCGGCGCCGCTTGGGGCCGGGAACCACCAGCACAGCTCCCGGGACTCTATCCTGCCCCCACTGCCGACCCACACAGACGTCCGGCGGTTTGACACACATCTGCTCCCCATACACAGACTCCATGCAACACGTTTTGGGGAGAATCAACCCGACTCGGTCGGTCCTTGACCTAAGATTTCATCTGGGGAGGGGGACAGGGCTCTCTGCCTCCCCTGATGAAGGCATCACATCTCTGTGCCGCCGTTCCCCACCCCACCCCCCCACCCCCCCCCCGGCTTGCTCCTGTGCTGTGCTGTTACGTGATGCTGATGGGGCTCCGAGGAGGAACTGTTCCCACGGCAGAGCTGACAGGGTATCAGGGGGGAATTCAGCAGCTCCTGGCTGCAGCCCTCAGGGGGGCTCCATGTTCCCTCTACCGGAGAGCTCCATCTGTGGTGCCTTGCTGCCCACCGCTCGCTCACCGCAGGCAGTGAAGCGTGGAGGCACCCGCCGGTGCAGCAGCCTGGCGTCGTCCTGGCTGCCCTGGGCACCTGCTGCTTCCCGCATCAAAGGTGCAGTGGCCTGGCAGGCGAGCACTGGCATGCCGACTCCTGTGCCGTGCCCAGCAGCAAGGCGGCACGCTCGGCCACCCACGGGCTGCCTGCGGAATGGTGGCTGGGTGCGGGTTCCTGGGGTGCTGCCCCGCGGCTGCAGCTATGGGGGGGCAGGGGAGTAGAGATGTCCTCATACAAGCTTGCACCGTGTGAAAAGGGACGAGGTGAGTGCCAGGCAGGTGGGAACAGGCTTCAGATGTGGCTCTGCTTTCTCTGTGAACCCCACATATAGCTCCAGGTAGGCAGAGCTGCTTGTTGGGCTCACCCTCTTTTGTACATTCAGGGGCTTGAGGATTTATCTGTGGGGAAGCTGAAGGCTTGCTACCTCCACCCAAATGCCAACGAAATCCCTAAGAAAATGCTCACCCACATGAATTCTTGGAGGGGACTGCAGCACTGGAGCTGGGGAAATTGTGTGGGGATGGTCCCAGCCTGGGGAAAGGCTGATGGGCTCCTGCAGCAGCAGGGCTCACACCTCCAGCTTGTTGCTGATGGCTCCTCCGTACTTTTCCGTTCCTAATCAAATCACATCAGGTCAGATTTCCCTCCCGAGCCACCTTCCTGCCAGCTCAGCGGGGCACAGATGCAATCAGCCCCACACCAACACAGGCAACTGCAGGAGTTAGCAACTCAGGCAGGTCCTGCCTCCACAGTCTGCAGGTGCCCAGGACCCTTCAGAGGGTGAAAGGTGACAGCAGGACATGGAGTTACAAAAAACTGCAGTTGCCTGTGCCCTGATTTGCCTACTAGAAGGAGACCTGTGGTGGGCAGGACTTGACAGGCAGCTTATAAAACTGGTTGGGCTTTCCCTGTCCCGCTCACCAGGACTCTGGATTTCATGTGCTCTGAAGCAATAGCTCCCCTTTCTCTCCTTCCACCCACCACCAGTGGTGCCTGTGGGTCAGGGCTGGATAGAAGGAGCTCTTTCACCTGCCAGCAATCAGCATGGGGGGTGCAGGCTGTTGTGAGGTGTCCTAGGCCCCTTGCTCCCTCTCCTGGTCCCCACTCTATGTCCATCTCTCATCAAATGTCCATCTACCAGCTCTGGCCAGGGCTGAGACATGAAGCACAAGGAGGAAACAGTCATGCACAATCCACAGACATAGCTGGCAGGAGGTGACAGCACACCAAGAACATGCACTAGCTGCCTGCCCTCTGCCAGACAATGCCATTGTGCTCCAAACTGGGTGCAGATAAGGCACCAAGATGCTCCTTTGTATGGTTCTGAGCCAGCCAGCACCAGCACCCAGTCTGGTGGCAGTGACACCAGTGCTCTGCCTACCTGAGGTCCTGACAGCAGCCAGAGCACATGGACACCACCACTAGGAAGAAGGGGATTAGTGCAGCTCCTTTGGTTTTTGGTTCCAAAGTGGTGAGCTGGGCTCTGCAGTACACACCAGTCTTGCTGTCAACCTTGATGGTCACGGAACCTTCCCCAGGACATGGCCTAGTATTTGGCTGCAGGACACATGGCACTGACATCCTTCACGTCTCCCACGATTTCACCTGCTGCTGCCTCGAGCCTGGAAGTCCCCCCTCGGAGTCACCGGAGAGTATGGGGCTCTTCCAGCCTAAACACGAGGGGGATTAAAGGGCACAAATGCGCCTTTAAATAGCCCAGCAAGGACAGCTCTCCTAGGAGGAATGCTTTGGCTGGCCTGGTGGAACATGCTTGTGGCTCAGGGCACAGGGGGGACAGCCAGGCAGGGACGGCTCCTCGCCAGGAGGTCAGGTCAAGGTTAGGCATCACCCTGGCCAGGTGCCACTGTGCTGTGGCTCACCACCACGGGAGCAAGGCTGTGCAGGGTGGAGGGAAACATGTGCTAAGTCAGGGTCTTGCTATGCCCAAGGCTGATCTGCAAATGGTGCCAGGCAGGCACTGCTGACCACAACCTGCCCACCAACCTGCAAGAGGTTAGGCACTGGCACAGCCTGATTGCTGGAAGAGCCTTCTGGGCAGCTCAGGCTGTCCAAAATCTGCTGTACACTCCTGTCCAGGCTGATTCATATTCTGGACTTGCAGGCATTTGGATAGTGTCCACCCGTGGGATGTGACAGTATACAGCCATGTCCCTGAGGTGCACGGTGTCAGCCTGGCCACATGCTGGAGAGCAGGATGGTGGCAGCTCAGACTCTGCTCTCCCCTGCTTTGTGGGGAGTGCTGCAAACAGAGTGGGAAGCCACAGAGCACATCTCCAAATGGAGGCACCTGGCTTGCAGGGCAGATAGCTGTGTATCCATGTGCCCACTGGCTCAGCTGAGATAGCAGGGATGTGTGAAAGGAAAACAGATGCTGGGGAAGCCCCAAACTCTGACCTGTCTCCTCACCATGGGGTGGGGGATTAGGGGTGCAGCAGAGCCTCAGTGAGCAGGGCAGGAAGGAAGTAGAGGACACTCAGCAGGAGCAGGGTAGCTGCCCTGGGCTGAAGGGCACAGCCAGCCTGCAGAGCTATGCATGCAGGCATGCTGCTCCAGTTCTCCACCACTGCCAGGCTGATTTGGCTCCCAGCAGAGCCAGCCTGTAGCTGCACTGTTCCTGGACAGATGCCTGTGTGTGGAACTAGAGTGGTCCAGAGAAGGAGCCCACAGTCCTGGTCCCCAACATTGGCCCTGTTCACTGTGTCAGCAGTCATGATCAGCACAGCGTTTTGTGGCCTGAAGGAGGACTGAGCCCCACTGAGAGCAGCCCTGGGGCTGGGAGACAGGAGTGGAGGTGTGAGCAGCAGTGCTTGCTCCAGGCTTGTGCAGCCAGCACCTGAATTGTCTAATAAAGTGTGAAATTGCTTTCATGCTCTGCTACCTTTGCTGAGATGGACCATCATTACAGCTCCCCCTTTCCAGCCAGCAGCCAGCTGCTGCCTATATCCCTGCTGCCATGCGCTGCCAGATGAGCCCCTGGCTGGACTGCCCCTGGCAGGATCACTGTGCTGGGGGCTGCTGGGTGGTACAGAGAATCCTGAGGGTAAGCACTTCTCAGCTCTTCCATTGCATCTACCCCATGTAAAATCACAATCTGCTGATCTTGGATAGGGGTAAATCTCTGCCATGGGGCTGGGGGCTCAGGCCCTCTTTTTTCCCCTCATCAGACAGCCTGGGGATCAGCTCAGGTGCAGCCTGTACTGTGGGGTATGCTGCTGCCAAAGGCCTGCCCTTTTCCAGGAAGAGCTGATGGAGATTGTGCCCATCAGATAAGACAGGCAAGCAGATAGAGCTCCTTCCCGCTGTGCTACCAGTGCCAGGAGCAACCTCAGATCCTCACTCAGGCAGTGGAGGGCTCCCACTTTGGCAGGGACAGAGAGGCAGCCTGACCTTCCTTTGCCAGTGGGTGACTAATTGCTCCTGAACTACCTGGGTATGCACAGGAACCATTCTCCAGCCTTAATAACAATAATCAATCATCCTGCTCTGGGCAGGGGTTGTGGAAGGCTTTCCAGACCAAGGGAGACAGCAGGGCTGGTGAGGGGACTGTGAAGCAGGGGGTGTGCCTTCGACAGGACATGAAGGTCTGTGCTCTGGCGGCGACTTTCCTTCTGTACTGCCTGATGCGAGGGCAATCCATGCCCAGGTACACCCTGAAAGGGAAGTGCCAGTTTGTCAATGCTGGCACCAAGCCCAGGTGCCTGGGTCTGTGCAAATGGTGATTTTGGAGGGAAGATGGGGCCACCTGAGAGCCCAGGACATGCACAGAGTGGGGAGTACTCCCTGCTCCAAAGGGTCCTGCAGGTCTCTGTGCTGAAGGGCCTGACACAAGTGCTGCGGAGCTGCTGAGTGGGGCACAGGAACAGGAGCCATGACTAGGATTTCTGCAGGGATCAAGATACTTTGCCCCAGGAAAATGGTGCCACATTTTTCCAGCCACTGATAAAGTTAGACCCTTGATCTGGTTAAGCTTACAAGGCAAGCCTGTCTGGAACGACAATGCTGCTAGTGCTGCTGACTTGGTGACACTTCCCAAGACAGAGAAGACTAAGCCAGCTGCCTGTCTGGGATGGATTTCCCTAACTACACAGGGAGGGATAAAGGTGCTGACTTGCACAGCCTGGCCCTGTGGTCTGCAAGCACCATGGCTCTGTCTCCTCAGCCAGCTCCCAGCTCAGCTGGCTGCTTGCTGGAGGCACAGCTCGTGCTGTGACACTGGGGAGATCCCAAAGGCAGCTTCGTGCTGGAGCAGAGGCAGTTGGTGCAAGTGGGAGGTGGAGATGGAGAGGCTCTGGTGAGCAGTGAAAGGAAGTGCTACTGCAGGCAGGGAGAGCACAGAGAGGTCATCCTGCCTTCTGCAAACATGACACTGTGGTGGGGCTGCCAGCTGGCATGCCACAGTGGGGAGACCACATACTTCAGGCCCTTTCAAACGGGCCACCAATTCATCGCCAAGAGCTATTTCAAAGCTCTCCCCTTGAATCAGGCACCTGAGGCAAAAAGGCTGCTTTGATTCCCACCTCGTCTCCCCGCTGCCCGGAGCCATCACACCTGGTAGGGAGAACTGGGCGCTGGGAGCGGCCGAGCCACACTCTAACCCAGCAGCATTCCCAAGCCCTCCTTCATTAGCATTCCTCCTCTCCCAGCGGCACAGCCTGTTCCCAGCGCCCCGAGTGTTGATTGAATTACTTCCCCCGGACCGCCAGCAGCTTCGGGGACTCAGCATCTGCAGAGGCTGCTCCGCACCGCCCCAGCCGCTTCCCGTGCTCCCGCTTTCCCTGCGGGACGGCCAGCTGCGGGGAACAGAAACGGAGCCGGCGATGGCAAGTCCAGCTGGGGGTGAAGGTGCAAGCAGCCCCACTGCAGTGACCTACAGAACGAAGGGAAAGGCGTCAAAGACTAAATCAGAAGCCTCAAAGGCTGTGGGAGCTCCCCAGTAACGAATGCAAGCATTCAGCAGTCTGTGCAGGGCTGGGAAATGTGCTGGTGCTCCTGAAGTCATTGCTGCCCTGCGGGTGGTGGCAGCCCATTAAGCTGTCCATCTGAGGCTGCTGCTGCATCTCTACCCGAAGGAGGTGATTTGTGAGTCTAAAACTTACCTACTTTGGGCAGCACATGACTACAGCTACAAGCTGCAGACTGGAACCGCCTTGGTGTGCCCAACCCACATCCTGGCTGGGATCTACCTGAAAGAGCCCTGAGGAGGACTAGCTATGTGGGGATGGTGGGGGAGAGGGAGGAAGGTTGCCTGGTGTTTGTTTTCACTAATGAAGCCCCATAATCAAATCATTTCAATTTTAATTGTGAAGTCAGCAGGCAGATTTCTGTCTCCAGATGGGACATGATAGGAATAGTTGAAGGCTTGGCATGTTCTGCCACTCACCCTAACACTTGGAGCAAGGCCGACTGGAGCAGCCCCAGGGCGGCTTCCACCCCGACTTGGAAGAGTCAGGTCCCCAAGGCGTGTGGGGACCATATGAATCACCTTGGCATTGTTAAAGCAAATAAATAAATAAAAGCACTGGAAGAAGAATTCCTAGGGAAGCTGATTTTCCTGCACCTCGAGCCATTCCCAGGTGGAAGTGGAGATGAATCTAACTGCAGTCCTAGCAGAACCTGAGGTTATGACAGTTGAGATGCTCACTGGAGCGCTAGGCCAGAGAGTCAGCATCCTGCCTACACCAGCATGGGGTCTTGTCTGGTCTGAACTCCCTTGCAAATGGGGTCAAAGAGCACTGGAGCCCTAGAGGTTGTACAGGAGGTGGTGGCTTTCCTCAGCAGCTCACTGGCAGCACAGGACTTTGGCTGGTGTCAGCCCCAAAGCCTCTCCTGCTTGTATGAACCAGGAAGGCTAAGCCCAGGGAGGCTGTGCTGCTGCAATACCCAAATCTGATCAGGGAGGGCAGGAGCTGTTTCTCCTGCTTTCATCTCTCAGCTCTGCCAGGATACATGAAATCTATTTGTGGCTTCCACTTACTGTTTCATTTTTTTTTTGGGTGCTTGGACGTTAGGAAAAGAGAAAAATAAAGAAACTGGGTCATTTTCTATTTATTTGGAAGTGATGAGATGTTAGCCCTCCAGCTGCAGAGAGCTCTGCTCATATCTCTGCAGGGCTTGGGGAACTTGGAAGCAAGCAATAGAGGAGAGGACCTCCTCCTCCCAAAAGAAAAAGGTGCATTTTGCCCAGCTTCTTCTTTAGACTGGAGGGGGAGCTGCAGTGAGGTTGGGATTGCCCTCCCAATCTGAAACAGCTAATTCAAGCTAAACATATCTCTTTGTTTCTTGTGACAGAGAAATGCAGCCAGAAGGGCCTAGATTGCTCTGGGACTGATTAACTCCCCAGGCTGGGGTCATTCTTTGCTGGCTAACCCCCCTTTGGCAATCATCTAGTGGCAAGGGATGGGCAAACAGGTTCCAGGAAAAGGAAAAGGTCTCCTCTTTTCTCCATCAGAGAGGTTTATTTCTCCCAGAAGATGATGAAGTCAAAGGGTCAGGGTAGTACAGCATTACCCAGGCAGGTCATGCCAAGTACAAAATACCTAACACTCTTGTTAGTGCAACTGCCATAGCCATAACAGGGCAGAGCCCATCTCTTATCTGGGATGGCTGCTTCTACTTTTGCTTCCACAAGCTGTTGTCCTCTCTGTGCCTGCAGTCCTGATTCTGGTGCTGGCTGCGTTTCTGGAATCCTCTGGAAGGGATCCAGGCTGGGAGACTCTGGGTGCTGAGTACCCACCAGCATTCCTCCAACTGGGCCTCTTTGCTCTTATCTGCTCTCTGGTTTTGTGCCTAAGTCATTAGAGACAGGAGCATCAAATCAGAAATAAAGTCATTAACTGGGTAAGCAAATACAGATTAAAATCCTCACTTTGTTTTTGTGAACCAGAGCCCTGGCTCCTCAAGGCTTTTAGCAGTGTCTTACCTCCTCTTGGCTTCCTGCAGCCAGGTTTTCTACAGCCCCACACACATCCTGGGGGCAAGGAGGGAGACACAGGCACTTGCCCTGCAGGGCTCAGCCTGGCCCACAGAAGCCTGTGCCCATGCCATCCACTCGTCTCTCCAGCTGGCACAGCAGGCAGACCCATGCCTGGCGTGCTCCAGCCTCACACAGCTGCAGCAGCTCTGCCAGCCTGGGCTCAGGTGTGCTAGGCACATCCAACAGGAGCAGTGCGTCCTTCTGCTCCCGCTGTGGCACCCAGCCCTGCTGCCAGCATGGCACTGTCTACATCATGCCTCCCCTGTGGCTGCAGCTCGCTCATCCCCATCCCAGCTGATCCGTGCTGATCCGTGATTTTGCTCTTCTTCCTCCTCTTCTTTTTTTTTCACCGTGTACAAATGGGAATTAAATTGAGGCCACTAAACTCATTGGTGCTTGCAGCCATAATGGGATTGCAGGCAGCACTTCACCACCAGCTCTTCACAGCAGCTGCCTGCCTCCAGCTGGAAAACCGCAGCGTGCTCACTCCTACTGCTGGTGCCCGGCGTGCTGCTGCCTGCTCCCTGCTGGGGCCCTGTGCCCCCATCCCACAGGAAAGCGGGGCTGGGCCCCAAACATGTGTTTGCAATTCCTTTCTGATGTGAGTGCACCAGAGGCCAGAAGGCACCACTCAGCTCCTGACTGGCGCAGAGCCCTGTTGCATAGGGTTTACCTGGTGCCTGCCTCCTGCCCCACTTCTGTGCAGGGGTCCACTTCTCCCACTCTGCAGCGTGGTGCTGGAGGTGGGCTGGGTGGCTGCTCCCACAGCATGGCTCAGCCTTGCAGGTGAAGCACCATCATGAGGAGATGGGGATGAGCTGCAGAGCACCTGTAACCAGTGCAGTGGCTGCTGGTGAGCACATGGGGATCCTGCTGCAGGGTGAGCACCCAGCCAGCCCCTGAATGACCCACTGGGGCAGTGAGGAGGTTCCACGAGAGGCTGACACTCCAGTGGTTGCAGACTGCTGAGCAAGGAGCAGCCCTCAGCTGCCGATCCTCCAGGGCTGGCAAGTAGGAGGAAGAGGGATGCTGGCTGCTTGATGAACTTGCTGCTCTCCTACCATCCAGGCAAAAAGCCCCTGAAAATGCCTGTGGACAGCATAGGAGGGCGGGCATGAGTGTGCTGGGAGGCAACAGCTGCTGGGAATTTAAATGACTGCCCATGAATGCTGGTTTTGTTTTGTTTCAGTCATGGCTACACTCTGCTTGGGCCAGGCAGCATTCAAATACAGGCTTGTGTCTGCAAATAAAGCCAGTTTGGAAAACCCGGGGAGAGACTGAGCTTGAAAGGTGGCCTGGCCCAGTACCCTGCCCCTGCATGGCCCAGTACCCTTACCCTGCCTCGCCATGTCAAAAGCCACAGCCCCACTGGGAGAAACCAGAACAGCCAGCCAGAGCAGGAGAGCCACAGCACCAGGGGTGTGCAGGAGCTGTGCCAGGCTCTCCTCAGGGCCTCTAATATTCCTGTCTGCCAGAAGGAAGAATGATGGAAGGAGAAGAGATGATCAGGAAATGAGTGAGGCATGCTTCCTGCATGCTTCCTGCTCACTTCCCACTCACCTCTCTTGATGAGACTTTGCCCGGGGTGGGGGGGGGGGCGGTGGGGCTAGGGGAACTGAGACAGACATTTCCAGGGACAGCCTCGGGGTGAAGATCTCAGTTTGGCCACCAGCCTGGGACGTGGAAGGCTGCCCTGTGACGCAGTGCAGCTTCCTGAGCAAATGGAGATGCCACCAGTCACCATGTTTTATGTTCTCAGCCACTGGCTGACTCAATGCACGCTGCCAGGCTCGTGCCCTGAAAATCTAGTTTCTCTTGGATAAACAGCATTTCTTATTCCTGTTGCTAACGTGGTATCAGAGCACTGCAGCACAGATAGTTTAATAATAGAGAGATCTTTCCAAGAAGGGCCTTAACAAACTAATTTACTTTCCAACATTTGTGTATGTCATGTTTGCTCGTTTACTCACGCAATGAATGAAATTAAAGCCACTAAACATTTAGAAATAGCAAGTATACATAAGAAGTGCACCTGTGTATTACTAAAAAACTCCAGGCACTGCTTTTCCTGGCACAGAGGCTGCCACAGGCACCTGCTGCTGGCAGTTTCCTCCTTTGCCATGCAACCAAGCAGGCTGGAGGGGAGTGCAGCTGGGCACTGCCAGTCCCCCATTCCAAGGGATGCTGACAGTTGTGACGACCACTGCATTTTTATCTTCATCATCCTGACTATGTCACTGTTTAGATTAGCTTTTATTAAAGATAAATAATGCTTTCAGAACGAAGCTGGTCCCAAGGTACCAAACAATGACAAAGGCCAGGGAGGTGGCCTTGAGGATGATTAATGTTATTTTTCCAGAAAAAAAACCCTGTAGCAGGTCTCCCACGTGGAGGGCTCTGCTGGGGAGCATGGAAAGGATGAAGGCACTCAGTGTTGCTTGCAGCCTGGTCTGACTGTGGCCCCGTGCTCTCCCCAGGCCAGGCTTTGGTGGACACACATGAGCTGAAGGTTGGAGGTTGAGCCACATAGACCCTTCACAGGTTGTGGCTCTGTATCCTCCCTCCATGCCTGCCTCATTCAGATCTGTTTGGCCAAGCTCAGTTGGGTGATGAACATCACTCACCCTCAAGGCAGTTACACAGGACATACAATGTATGCTGACAAGCAGCATACAGGGTTCCTGGGGCTTCAGTATTGTCTTCTATCCATCATTTCACCACGCTGCACGGGCACAGAGTGGCCCATGCCAGGCACATCTGTGTCACATATGGAGGTTCCCCCTGTATCACAGCCTCCAGGTGAGGCTGAGCAAACCTCCAGCATCCCAAGAAATCTCCCAACATCTGTACAAAGCCAAGCTTACTTCCTCCATGCAGATTCAGCCTGCTCAGGCTTCCCAGGAGGGCGCACCCCACCCACCCCACCACTGGTGCAATGGTATAGCTGCCTCTGTTTATGGCCATAGGGACTCGGCTACAGTTGCTGCATTGTTGTGACGAAAGGCCTATAGCAAATGAGGCTTGCAGCTGGAGGGCTGTGGCCCTTAGCTGGAGCTTGTCCAAGCAGTGTTCAAGGCCCGAGCTTCCCCCTGCTTCCTGCTCACAATGACCAGAGGGAAAAGCAATGAGCAAAGTCTTAGGTAAATATTTTGGGAACCAAAAAGTCTCACTCTCTGAGCATAGTGTGGCTCAACAGCTTGATGGAGGATAGTGTGCACTCAATGTACAGATCAGGAGACAGCAGTGCTGCCCCTCAGAGCTTGCAGTTATCGTCTCTGACAAGGAGGGGAGAAGGCACTGCTGCATGTTGCTTTGCTCCTTTAATCCCACTCCCTCCCCTGCCTTTCCAGGCCAAAGCATTTTCCAAATTCCACTTTATCCCATCCCTGCCACGTCCTTCCCAGCGCTACCATCATGGTTAATAATAACAGCTCTAAATTCTCCTCATGCGGTGCTCAGTCGGTGGCAGTGGGCACTGTGCAGCCTTGCTGCATTTCTCTGTGCCTCAGTTGGGTCTGCAGCTTTGTGTGTGCGAACGCACACTGCTCCCTCCTCCACACTTGTGCAATTTGGCTGTTCGGGTGCAACCCCCTGGCTCTCTGCTCATGAGAATGCCATGCCTGGCTGTGTGGCAGGCAGAGCGGCCAGGCGTCTGTATTCCTTACCTCTCAGAGGAGCCAGGAGTGTGGAGCGAGCTGGAAATAGCCCTGGCTGACACAGATACCTGTGCAAAGCAGCAGGAGCCTGCACTCGCCTGGGTAATTGCATACTGCATGGCGATGAGTCACCCGCAGCCCTGCTCTGGCGGGCAGCACGAGACCTCCTGCCTCCCGCTGCCTGCTGCGGGCAGGATTCGCCGTGCCCGGCGTGGTACCATTTGCCCCTGAAAGTGCTGCACCTCTCCCCACCTGGAAGGGAGGCCCAAAGTACAGGCAGTGAGAGGCAAGGACAGAGGGGGATGGATGGGAGGGGAAGCATCTTGCAGCTTTTTAAGCTCTCGAGATGCTTTCAAGTGCCAGGAAGACTGTGTGAGCTGTGATTTTGCTGCGTGACTTCTGCTGCTAGCCATCTCTGCATGGGGAGCTCCTGTGTGCAGAGCAACTGCTTGCAGCAACCAGGCACTCCCACATTGCCTGGTCTGGGGGGGCTAAGCCCCCCATCTGACGTCAGCAGCAAGGGACCAGGACCCAGCCCTTGACAATTCCCGGGACAGGGACTCAGGGATGCCCCCCCCCCCCCCCCCCCCCCCTTACCTCGGCCAGAGGTACAATTGTAATGGAAGCAGCTGGAGAAGGAAGCAATGTGTCTGCTCACCCTGAGCTCCCTGGCCACAGTGAGAAGGGCCCACCAGAAAAATTCTTCATCCTCTTCCCTGTCCTCTTCCCTATGGTGGGGGGCTCTGAAGCTGCCTCACTGCTGGTGATTAGGCTGTCAGGAGGAGATTAATAAATAATTAGCCAGCAAACTTCCACCAGGGAGCTTTGATTCTTCTCCTCCAGTAGTGCCGCCCGTTCAGAAAGAGAAAACTAGGAAACAGCAACTATCTCTGGGCGAGAGGGCTTGGAGGGGATGGCATTTTTCCTGCCAAGCTGGCAGATCCCCGAGTTCCTCCTCATCTGACTTCACATATTGAAGGGAGGGAGGAGGAGGAATAGGTAAAATCAATGAGAACCTATTTGGCGGGGTAAAAGAGCGCAGGTTTATTTATAGTGCTGGCTAGAGCTCAAGTGTCTCCTGCCCGGGGACATGGTGCTGAGGTGCTGGGGAACAGCAAAGCAGTGCCTGTGCGGGGCCAGAGGATGCACCAGTGCCTGCTGCCCCAGCACCCCAGCCTCCAGCCCTACCAAGCTGCTGTGGAGGCAGGGAATTAATGTGGCCAAGTCAGGAATATATAGAAAAATAGAGTTATTTTATTTTCCCAAAACCCACCCCCAAAACTATATGCAGAAATCAATTTTGTTTTAATCAGCAGATTCAGTTAGATTGAGAAGATCTTACAAGGATACCATAGGTAAATTTGACTATTCTGGAAGTCAAGAGTTGGAAAAGGCTAAGCTACTAAGCACAGTATTCCCCACTATTAATCAGGCTGAACCAAAAGTTTACCCACAGGTGAGTAAGGCTGGCTGAAAGGGCACTCCAGGTGCTTGTCTGCTTGCTCTCTTTCACACACCTGCGAGGCTCATTAAGGCCTATCAAGCCTGCAAAAAGGGGCTGCTTGTGGTGGGAAGCCATCCAAAGCAGGGACGGTCCTGTCCCTCAGGAGCTTGTCCTTCGGGGCGCATGGGGACTCTTTCTGCAGGAACTATCCAGGTGGGGGAGAACTCTAAGGCAGGAACCCCAAGGTGGGCAGTACCCCAATATTTATGATCTTCCTAGACAAAGGGTCGAGTTGGCACTTCCGAGGCGCAAAGAGCACAACCAATCACCAGCCCAATTCCAGCATGGGCATGGGGCACCCCTCATGCCAGAAGGGCCCTTTTCTCCCCCGCTTCACGCCTGCAAGGTGGGGGGGAGGGGAGTGGGGGGTGGGAAACAGGTTTTTCACACCTTTTCTTCTCCCATTCAAACCACAGAGGGAGAGGGATTTTGTGGTAAACTGGACTCCAGGACACAAGCTCACAACCCTGTCCCCACTGCTCCCCAAAATGCTATGGGTGGCTCTGCTCACCAGGCTGTCAAGAACAGCAGGAGACATCTATGGAAGGGTTTCTGCACTAATAACCAGTGCCCGTAGCCAAAGGGAGCTGAAACCTGACAATGAGCCCCTTCCCACCACTGGTGACCAGCCTGGGGATGTAGTATCTGGGGAAGGTAATGGCCAGTGGCTGTGGGAGATGCATGGAGGAGAGCTGTTAAGAATAGCAGGAGCTGTGTGGAGGGCATGCTGCAGGACGGGGGACCTGGGGACAGATGAGAGCAGTCTGGTTGGCAGTTGCCCTGGGCTGGGAGCCACCAGGTGGGGAGATGCCCATGGACATCTCTGCCAGCAGTGGCTGTTTGAAGAACAGCAAGTCCTTGCTTGGCAGCACTGGGGTTCCAAACTGGCTCCCTTTGCTGCTTTCCCCCTTGGCTGGTTCTGCTGGTGCAGGAGCATTGGAATCTGTTTAGGTGATCATGGCACATCTCCAGGAGGCAGTTAAGAAGAAAAAAAGAGAAAACATTGATGGCAGTGCTCAGACACCGAGCAGCCCCCAGGGAAAGGCAGGAGGAGTCATCCTCTCAGGGTCAGGGTCTGAGGAGGATGACATCAGTCTGGGTCTTGGCCAGCCTCCCCCCTGCCCCTTGCTCCTCCCGGGGAGCAGAGCAGAGGAAGGTCTGTAAACAGGATGATGGGGATGAAGACACCCCAATTCCTGGTGCTGTCTTTCCAGCCAGGGAAGAGAGGCCAAGCAGTGCCACCAGAACCAGAATCAGCCCAACAGGCAGGGATGAGGCAGGCAAGCCAGCAAGAGGACTGTGGGGTGACATGAATAGGCTATGACAGACACTGTCAGAGCAGCGTGAGAGCTGCCAGTAGTACAGTGCAGTGGGGAAGCTGAGCTCAGCCAGAGCAAAAGAGTAAGCACAAGAGACACGTGCCGTATGGTGAGGAATCTTTTGGTCCCTGCGTGTCGCATGCTGGCTGGTGCCAGTGTGCCAGGCTGCTTCTGGGGCAGCATGTGGTGACACTGCCAGCGAAATAGCAAGAGGAAGGCTTGGGTCTCCATGGCAGGATGTCAGGCAGTGCAGAAAATGCTGTGAAGGGTCTCTGACAGGGGGTTTCCTCCTCCAGATAAAGTGAAGTACAGGGTGCCCCAAGCTGCTGCCAGGCTTTTGCCCCTGGGCAGAAGGGGCCGACTGGCCCTGCTGTGCTGGAACAGCCTGGGGAGGAGGACAGGCTGCCTCAGCTGCTGCGAGTGTGCTGCTTCCCGTGGACAAATGAGTCACTTAAAATGCCATAAGGAGTCAATGGGTATCCTGGTCTTCTCGATCAGCCCACACAGCTGGTGGGCAGCATGAGCCATCATGTAAGAGCCTTCTCTACCCTCTGATGAGCTGCCTGGCCTCTGCTGCTCGGTCCAGGAAATTCCCATCTATTCCAATAGCCCCATTCTTACTCCTTTGCCTCCACATTTCTCTTTTTGTAGGTTTCCTCTGCCATAAGTGTGTGGCTTAAGCTCCTCAGCACATGCAAGGCTGTGGTTTTGGAGAGAAGCAGGCTGTAGAACCAGGCAGGCTGGAGCCCTGTAGAACATTACACTGTGTGCGTGCATCCCCCCGACCCTTGATGCTGGCCATATGCTGCCAGAGCGGCCCAAGGGCCTGTCACTGCTCCAGGGAAAGAGGGTTGCAGCAAGCTGAGGTTGTGGCTGTGGAATGGGGAGTAACCCTCTGCCAGGTGGTCTCCAGAGAGGGGGCTGGGGCTCTCTCCCATGGCACATGGTGCCCATGTGTGCCTGCAAAAGGGGCTTTACTGGAACACTGGAGCATCAATCTCTGATGATGCTCAGGGTTGCTGGAGCAGAATAAACATAGCCACAGTCCCAGTTCCTGGATGAGCTAGGGCTCAGAGCTAAGAACTCAGCCAGCATCCACTTGTCATCTGAACCCACTCTTTTTGTTTCACAGGTCCCTTCCAGGCCAAAAGGCCACATCCTCAGCCCTGTGGCATAGAGGATGTTAGACTGAGAGCAAGGGGCATTTTCCCACCCAGTGTTGTGCAGAACGAGGGGCCATGCTGCCCGGTGGTACATTTCCAGAGGTTCACTCTTTGGTGACCATTAACCATCATAGAGCACTCACATCACAAATGGAGCAGGAGGCAGGAGCTCCCACACGAATGCAGCTGGTCAGGAGCCACTGGACACAGACAGTGTGGCAGAAAAGGGATACTAGGTCCCTGCACTCGGTGACTTGAGGTGAAGGACGCTGAGCTGGGTGCCATGCAGGGCTGAGGGGAAAGAAAAACAGAGCTCCTGCAAAGGAGCCAAGCAGAGAAAGTCAGTGAAACTCAGAGTCAGGGCACTGCCAACCACTGCTGCCCCGCGGGGAGCAGGGCCTCCAGTTAGCAGCCCACATGAGTTAAGACTGCTTTAGGAGAGGACTTTGGCAGAGCCTCAGAGGCACTTCCCCTTTGGCTGCCCCCAGTTTACCTAACCGCCAGGTCAGAGAGACACAGCCAGCAGAGAGCCCTCCTCCCCTGAGACCCCAGGGGCCGTGGCTGCCAGGGTGGCCTCCACACAGACTCCCCCTGGGGCTGTATGTGATACAAGGTGGGGGCCCGGCGAGGACGCACCAGCGGCGATGGATGTTGTCACCGGGAGCAGCCCCATTTGCTGCTGCCTCTCACCGCCGGCCCTGCGCGCTCTGTAGAACATTTTCCCATCCACAAACAGGGACAGCTGCAACGTGAAACCGAAGGCGGGAGCCGCGCAGCGCGGGGTGTCGCCGGTCCAGCCACCGCTCATTGGCTCCTGCCGCTGGCCCGCAGTTGGCCTTTGGTAGGCTAAGGGTACCTTCGCACTCTGTCCCCTCCTGACCGCTGGCCTAATGACTTGACTTGCTCTCTGCTGTTTTGAAAGGGCATTTGTCGACTTTGTCTGTTATATTTTACCTTGGTAATGTTATCTCCAGCCCCTCCGGGCTTAGCACCGAGTTGCTGTGGCTGGCTGCGGCGCCGGCACAGCGCCATGGAGTCAGGGCCGGCAGGCAAGGGGTGGGCATGTGGGGGGCTTATTTCTGCCCAGCTGTGGCTGACTGCTCTTTGAGTGTGTAAATAAGAGAAGCAGCAGAGGCTGGAGCTCTGGCAGCTGTGGTGCTCACGGGTGCTGGTGTAGGAGGAAAGCCGTGAGCGCTCAGCGGAGCTGCACGGTCACTGCGCAGAGAGAAGGGTGCCTGTGCGTGGGGCATGCATCGTCCCCTTCACACTACTGCACCCAGGCACCGTGGATCGGGTGCCCTCTACCCACCACGGGTATTTCTGAGCATGCCACATGACTGACTCCTAAGGAGGTGGAGACAATGCCAGCTGTAACATCTTGTCCTCCTTTGCCTATCTCCTGGTGCTTTCGAAGCCGTTTTTATGAGTGTTATTCAACCAATCCTCCAGCAGCTCCAGGGCACAGGGAAGTGGTGCAATCTCGGTTCTATAGGTGAAAAAAAAACAACAAAAGGCAGAAACAAAATCACTTGGACTGTACAAAAGTCTGGAATAGTCAGGGGCAGAAGTTGGAGCATGTTAAAAATGACCTGCATCCATGTGAGCAATTACTTTGTCCTCTGGGATTCCACTGAAACCCAGAAGTAGCAGCAAGTCCACCCCTCTGATATGTCCTCGTTTTGTTCTGTCTGCTGCCCTCTGGCCCCCATCTTGGCACAAGTGCAGTCTGACCCATACATTCCATCCAGTTTTGCCCATGTGGCTGTAGTAAGCCCTAACTTGCCTCTGTGCAGAGAAAAAATGAGGCAGCACAAGCTGAGCTCTGACTTTCTCATGCTCCTGTGGGGTGCCCAGCCAAGCCACACAGTGCAGGTGGCTGCTGCCAGGGTGGGCACCCAACAGGCTGCCAATGGCTGGGGCTGGAATTAGCTCATCTTCTTGAGTTGGAAAGCAAGGAGGGAGGAACTGTGCTTGCACACACAGCAGAAAGGAAAAAGTATTTCTGAAACACATGGCTATGCATAACTTGACTTTAGAACAACTGTTCACAAGTTATTCCCATGAATAGTTGCTTCCTATTAGAGTACAAATGGTGTAACGGAAATCACGAGATTCTTGAGTGAGAACTTTGCTTTTTGTGCAACAAATTCCTCCCAATAGACTATTTCTATGGTGAAGCCTTCCAGACCTGTTTTTTCCTCTGATGTCCCTCCTGTTGCCAGCTCACCTTCTCTCTCTGTAGCACACTTCTTCCTCTTGTGTCTTCTGCAAAGCAGGGAATGGAGGGGGTATGTACTCCAGATCACTGGTCAGCAGTGTCAACTGGGAATTCAAGTCTTGTTCTGCAAGGAATGGCACATGCCCCAGAGCAAGGCAATTTCCTCCCCCAGGCCCTTCCAATGGCTCCATGCTGTGCCTGCTGTGAGCTACAACTGTGCATCCTGGGCCCAGACCTCCCAATCATGGGAAGAGAAGCTTCATTGCTGGTGGAGCAGTTTAAAGAGGACCTTGAGTAACTGCTTCAGTACTTCATAATAGTAAGTAGTAATAAATGGCACAGCAATGAGGAAGATTCTGCAGCAGTTTATCTTTTACTTTGTCCCACCCCAGCAGCCACGCTGCCTCTGCCCCTGCTCTCATCAGCTGTATGATATAACACATGCTGCCCACTGATGTCTTTTGTTGCAAGGTTTGACATCATCAGGGAAAATCTAGTGCTGCTACATTGCATGGTGTTCAGAGTGTGTCCTGAACCAAAGAGACATGGGAGGGTAATAAAGAGTGACTAGAAACAGCTCTCTTTGAAACAAAAGAAAGGGAGAATAGAGACAAGCAGCAAGGTTTTTCTATCAGAGGAAGAGGCACCTTCTGCTCACCTGTCATCCTGAAACAGAGCTCTCCGCCTAGATCACTCCACATCACTTTGCTTTGTCAGCCATTTACACTGGTCCTGCAGGCCTGTCTGAACCACCTGAGGGTATTTGAGGATCTGGAGCCATTAGGCTGCAGGTGTTGCAAATCATACAGGTTGTTTTTTATCAGCTAATTCAGGTTGCAGTGCCAAGCCCTGCTCTTTCCCATGTAATTGCTAAAGGTGAGTAAATAGGGCATTCATGAGATTTTTTTGGTCCCATCATTAATTATTTCTGAAAAAGCTTTTAGCATACACCTCACGCTCCAGACAGGAAAATTATGTGCGTGACATCAAGATGCTCACAGCAACGATGGGATGAACACTGAGATGAAAACAAGGGAAATCTGAAGATCTTTTACTTCTTGTTACTCTTTGCTCTCTGCCTCCTCTACAGACCCCCAGAGCCTGGAAGTGGCCCTCTGCACAATGTGCTGCTCTCAGGGTTTGTATATTTTGGTTTGGGGTGATCTAGAGACTGTTGAGTAGTGTCTGGTGATGCTGAGTATCACTGCATTTAAGGGCATGCACTTTTATGGTGTGCGTGGCACTGCTTAAAGCAGGTGCTTTAGGTGGGAGCACATCCTGCAGGAAGGTGCTTGTGCTCTACATCGTGGCTGTGAGCATCATGGGGCACTCTGCCGCCATGAGTGTCTCTCCTTGCCATGCCTAGATGTGAACTCCAGCCCAACACCCTGCTCTAAAGGTTTATGCATCTCAACACAGTGTTATCTAGGGACCATTGAGCAGTGCACAGTAGTGCTGGGTGACCACACTTTTAAGGGATGGCATTTCTGAGGTGTGCACAACAGTGGTTAAAGTGGATGCCCTGGGTGGGCACGTGCCCTGTAGGAAGCTGATGTGGCCCACGCGTGGGTGCAAGCCCCACAGGACACTCGGCAACTGTTGGTGAACCTTCGCCAAGCCTGGATGTGACCTTCAGCCTGACGTGTTGCTCTCAGGGCTTACATTTCTCATCTCAGGGCGAGCAGAGGACTGTTGAGCAGCACCTGATGGTGCTGGCAGCAACCCAGCTGCCCCCACTTTGGAAAGTGTGCCCAGCGGTGCTTGAAGTGGGTGCCCGGGGCGGCTGCGTGTCCCGCGGGAAGGCTCTTGTGCCCCACACGTGGCTGCAAGCCCTATTGGCACCCTGCCACCGCGGGTGTCCCTCCATGCCCTGCTGGTTCCCACCCCCCGGCTCCTGCAGCCGGCGGGCGGGGGCTGCGGGCGGCTCCGCCCCGACGGCCGCCGGGCTCCCTGCCGCCGCCGCCGCGCCTGCTGCATGCTCGGTGCTGCTTCAGCCCCAGCCGGAGGTGGAAGATGGCGGAGCCGGGGCCGGATTGCAGCTCTCTACTCGACGAGGATCTTTCCTCCTTCTTTTTCAGTTACCTCGCTGACAGCCAGGTAGGGAGGGGGCGGCGGAGCGGCTCTGCTGTACAGCTCCGCAGCGCAATGTGACTGCAGGGGAGGGAAGCCGGCAGAACCCCCCCTTCCCGGGGCACCTGGGGGGAGAGCCGGGACCCGCAGTATTCCGGGGTGGGGGTTAGTGGTGCGGGAACTGGCTTTACGCCCCAGGTGCCCGGAGGCTCTGCGGAGGTCCAGTTTGCTTCACGGGTGCGCAGAGGGGGAAATTCGGGGAGGGGGGACGCGCAGATCCCTGCCGCCTTCGTGGTTCTCTACTCTCCGCGGCTTCGGAGCGGCCCCGGCGCTTGCAGCCCTGCAGCCCCGCCGGCGCTTTCAGCACCACTCGCACGTGGACGCCCCCCCCCCCCCCCCTCCCCCTGCCCTTCTGCAGGGAATTTGGGGGGGGAAGTATGGAGAAGTTGATGGGTTGATGCATTTTGGCACACACACCCGCTTTGCAACAGCATTCCCGCTGCACGGGAGGGGAGGGGGACGCCGCGGTGCAGGGCGCCGGGGGGGGGGATTGGGGGGGCTCCGCAGGGGGCTGCGCGGTGGGGGCTGATAAGAGCCGAGCGGTGGGATGAGTCATGCCGAGCGTCAGTTACACGCATACGGACTGGGATCTTAGGGGATGGAGGTTTGGGGAGGGGGAGAGGTTAGCAGGGAGAGGGGCATCGGTGTTGCGAGTCAGCGGCTCCAAAATCTGCATGGGCTCTTTTTTGGACCGAGACGGGTACTGAAATCAGATTAAGGCTCCTTGGCAGCTCCCGCACGATCACGAGAGTGAGCCGTGCTGGCTATAGGGCTTGCATGCTTTTCCATTTTGGGGGGTGAAAGAGACGCTATACAATAAGCCGGGCAGTAGCGAGAGCTGTGACTGATCTGGAGCACAACCGTGGATTTCGCAGTGGGATTGATGAGGCTGGTGCAAGTGGGAAGAGTTTTTTGTAGTTACACATCATCCATCTAGCCCTTCACTTTCATAACCACAGATTACAAAATAGTTTTGATTGTGAAGCTAGCACATTCATCCCAACCCTTGCACTCTCACCAGTTTACCTCTAAGATTGCAAACAGCAGGGGCATGTGTGTTGGGAACGGGATGGGGACTAATCCTGCTGTTTGGGTTCAAAACAAATCAGATCTCAAGACTTGGTAAATCAGATTTGCCCCTGGTGCATGTGCCAGAGAGAACCAGGCAGATCTTGCCACCGGCTAGATTGATGTAGTCCCGCTGCCTCTTCTTGAATGCAGCAGCTCCAGGGCACTCCAGTTTGGCATGGGACCCGGGCAGCTTGCTGGGGGCAGAGCAGGGGGGAGGTGGCAGCTTCAGTTGTTAACGAAGAGCCGCTGACAGGTTGATTATGGGAGAAGGGTCAGGGAGGGTGAGAAGTGGGCCGAGAAGATTTTATAAGCGGTTTGCATTTTCTGATTTGGATGGATTTATTATTGCCGAGAGAACCGTTGGCTGGAGAAGAGGCTGGTTGTGTGGGATCACATCTCTAGGAAATATAGCAGGAAGGCTGCAGCTCTCCAGAGCTCCATTTCTTGCAGGGCAGGTGAAAGTTCCTGGCTCCGCTTCCCTGAAAAAAACCTGCCAGTTCTCCACGTGCTTAATGTGAAATGATAAGCTCATGTGACTGCTGCTTGCATCTGAAGGCTTGTTTCTATTTTGCTTTTTGGTCAACATTTGATGTGCCAATTTAGGAATCTTATTACGGAAAGGACTGGTAAGGGGGAAAAAAATCCTGCAAATCATCATCTTTCTTTGGTGCAAACCCACCATGTTATTATGAGCATCCCCTGCAAAAATTTGGACTATGAAATGCCCTGTGATGAAATAAGACTGGTTTTATGGCATCTCCTAAGGTGCAGTTTGCTCTGCCAGGTCCCCCAGGCACAGCAAACTATTGGTTTGATTTGATGGTTAGTGATCTTAAAAGGTCTTCTCTAACCTTTTCTATGATTCTGTGTCCTCTGTCTGTGCGCTTTATGGGAGGGACTGGAGTGGATAGGTGCACAGAGTTGGTGCCAGGCTTGATGTATGCCAGGTGTGTAGGGTGAAGAGCAGCGAAGAGATCTTGGCAGCCTGCTGCAGGTTCCTTGGCGGCGGTGTGCAGCCTGCGTTTGCTCTCCCGCCTGGCGCCTGCTTTTGATAATTGCGTTTCCTCTCTGTCCCCATGTGTGCCGAGGGGTTAAAGGCCAGGGTGAAAAGAAAAGGGGGAAAAAAAGGTAGAAAAAAAAACCAAATAAATGCCCCCCAGCTATGATTTGAATGCATTTGCTTAAGAGACGCCTGAAGTCGTAAACCTGTGTTGTGCTTGTACCTTAACCTCTGATGAAACTGCAGGAAAGGCTCTAGCCTTGGCTGCTGTCACATGCCTGCTTTATAAGTCGGAGCGGGAGGCGGTCCCGGGCTGGCTGCTGACGTCTCTCCCCCTTACTACTGTACGAGCCTCTGCTTACAACTGGGTTACTGAGTTCTCAATGAAGCCCGAAAGCTGCTTCTGCAAAGTCCCCAGTGCTCCAACGCAAGATCAGATTATCTTGAGAGACTACAATGTCAGAAGGCCACGAGATCACGAATATTAGCCATTTCCTTCGTGGAAATTTTGAGGAACTCCCATTCTCCTCCTCTCTCCCTCATGCTCTTCCCCAGTCCTTGCTTTCACAGTAGGTCTTGAGAAGGATGCAGTTTGATGCATGCAGGTGCCAGGTGATCCCTTCCTCTACATGGGAGAAATCCTTAGGAGGGCTCTCGGGGAGATGCATGATGAAGGGTTGACATAGATATGTGCATCAGTCCCCTAATTATATGGGCTTGTGCTGTGGGTGCCTGCTAACCTCTATTTACATATCGAGGACAGCAATGATTCACGTGGTACCTGCATTGCTACAGAAAGAGAATCAAGGGTTTTCACTTAGTATCTGCCTTTCTTCTGCCAGCTCCTCTTCTCTTTTTAACAACAAAAGAAGTGACTTTGCTTTGCTGCAATTCAAAATATGTAACTTCTGGGCCTACTTAATCCATTTTGTGCAACTCTTTGCTGCTCAGAGGGATGAAGCTGGTTGTAGCTGGTTTGTCTGCTGGCACCAGGCACTGGAAAGTGCCAGCCAGGCAGCTCTGCCGAGAGCACCACAGAGTGACTGGCAACTCAGCATCCCTGCAAGAGGCAGGAGCGGTTTCACTCTTATGGCTTTGATCTGTTTAAAAACCCCAAACAAAATGCAGCAGGGGAAAAAAATTCAAACCCCAAGTCTGCTGCTCAGGGAGATCCTTAAAGATCACATTAACTGCAATACGGTATTTCCTCTTTGACTTCTCAGCCTCTAGCTAACAGCTTAATCCATCGGTGAGTGCAGCAGGCACAGTGAAGCCCCTCAATGGAAAAGCGGTCCATCATCTGGAATGGTACTGCTAGTAATGAAGTGGGGAGTGCATCCCTAATCTCTGATAGCCTTCAGTGAGCAGACCAGCGTTCTGCTTTTGCTAGGACTTTGAGAGAAATCTCAAAGATTTTTTGAGAAGGGTGTCTGGCTGACTGAGACGGCCCAAGGGCCTGTGCAGAGTGTGTCTCCAGCCTGGCTGCATTGCTGCAGCTTGGGTCGAAGGGTTGCTGCATTGCTAGGGCTAGAGACCCCCGTGCTCTCCCGGGAAAGGGCTGCAAGGTGGCTGTAGCACAGTGGCAGTTACTGACGGTGGCAGTAGCTGATGCGTTTGCGAAGCCAGGGGGTGGTGGTTGCTGGGGATGCCGGCAGCTGCCCGCGCTGCAGCGCTGGCTGCAGGAGATGGTGAGTGCAGCGTGCTGCTGAGCCTGCTGCTTGGAGCCAGGAGAGAGCAGCCGCGGGAGAAAGGAGGGCAGGCCTGAAATCTGCCTCCCCGCCCATTCACATGCTTTCACCCGGTGGTTTGGGCTGGATCCCTCAGTGCTGCCCACCCTGACAGGGCTCCAGGGCTGCGCCGTGCCGCGCTCTCTGCTTTCTGCAGTGACCTTGCCCTGGTCTCATGCCGTAATGGAAAGGCACCTCTCCAACAGGTGAACAGTTAAGGTCTCTACCTAGTGCCTTCAGCAAAGGGATCTTTGTGAGAGAGATGGATCTCTTTTACACATTAACCTTTCCAATGTCAGAAGCCTCTTTGTAGTTAGAAACTTCACTTGGTCTGGCACTTCAGCACTGCATGTTGTCCAGTGAAAAATGCCTAAGGGATGTCTTTCCTGTTCCAAACCCCATCCTGGTTTCCAGTGCAGTTGGTATAGCACAGGCTGGCTCCTGGTAGGCAGCTTTCCGAAATCCCCTTTGGTGAGGCTGGGAGCTGCCTCATGGCAGGGTGTGGGAGCCCCTTGTCTGCACTGCTGGGAGACAGACTGTTGGCAAGGGCACACTTCCTCCAGCACCCATGGGAGCTTGGGGACATTACTCACTGTGCTGGGGCAGAGGCACTGTGCAGGGCACAGCCCAGTGCCTGTAGAGAAAACTCCACTGAAGCCATCACTACTTCTGTCTGCCCACGCCCTTGGGGATGGTGAGGAGCACCATCTGTGCAGGGTGCTCTGTGCCTGAGCACCCCATGGGGCTCCAGCACAGAGGTGGCCCTGGCTTTACCAGGGAGAGGAAGGGCTGTCGCCAGAGATAAGGCTCTGCTGGAACTCCGTGCCTTGCACTAACTTCTCACCGCTGAGGAGCCAGAGAGGAGCTGGTGACACGAGGTGCTAGGGGGGCCTCAGTCGGCAAACGTCTTTGCCGAAGGAATCGGTTTCGAGTTCCCGCAGCCGAGCCCCGCTCCATGGTAACCCCGCGCGGGTTTATATTTCTCGTGACTGCTTGGCAGCCTGAAGTGATTTAGCAGAGGGGGAACTTTGTACGCGCCAGAGCCGCCGCTGCCAGCATGTCCGTGCCGGCCACTGCAGTCTCAGCCACGTGGCACTGCTCCTTCCCGGGGCCACGAACTGGGGCTGCCCCTTGCCCGCACCGCAGCAGCAGCAGGCAGCTGGCTCCGCAGCCTGCTTGCCGCGCCGACAGGGCAAGCTCCCACCACCTGCGGCTACCTGGTGAAGGATTCTCTTACAAGTGCCTCGGAGAGGCTGTTTTAAGGTGCCTCTGCTTGTAGTAACGAGCCAGAGACTAAAGGTTGAAGTTAATGGAGCGGGTAGTCAGGTGAGGTAGTGACCTACTTCTAGGGGTTGCCGAGCCATAGGCACTGAGTGATGGTCCAACCAATGTGTTTCCCTTGCCTTATCACTCTGCTGTTCTGCATTTCAGCACTTTTCATGAGCTCTGGCTTGCAAATCATTATTTATTTATTTATTGCTTTTTATAATGGGAGCTTCCAAGAAATGCCGAAGGACTTTGCACAGATCTGGCAATGCTCAGAGTCTCATTAGCCTCATGGTTACCCTGCTCCGACTCACTGCACCTCCCCAGGCGGAGGCAACGGCCAGGGTCGAGCTGCTGTACACTGCTGCATTAAACTGGTTCACTTCAGAATTAAGACAGGGAAACATAAAAGCTAGAAACTGCCTTTGGCCGTTTAAGAGCTGGAAAACCCCCCCCCCCCCCCCCCCCCCCCCCCCCACGGGAGAAGTTCCCTGTGCAGCAAGTCTGGTATCTGCTGGTGGGAAGAGTGGAGTCAGTGGCAGCCCTGGGGGCTTTTTCAGATGGCCCCATCTAGTAGCCAGACTAACCTTTGATCACTGTTGGCTCCCGGGCAGCAATGTGGGGCTTAGGGAAAATAGTTGGCTTATCTTGCATCCCTGCTGTCCCTGGGTGTTGCATGCCTTCCCAGTACAGGGAGCTTTGTTGAGGAAGCACGATGAGAAGGTCCTGCTGAAGTATCACACAAGCTTTTTATATCTGCCTGCGTGTACCCATCCGGGCTGCAAACAGGCAGGCGTTTGCCCTCGCAGATAGGAGCAGGAGGCCTCTGCCCTTGGTGAGGGGGAGCCTGTGTGATGGGGAATGAAGCAGGAGAGACCCTGGTGTGCCGGGAGCGTTGATGTGACACTTCTTCCCTCCCTTGGAACTGAGCAGCACATGCTTTATATGGATGTTTTTGTGCTGAGGTGGCGGAGGATAAAACGAGTGCCTCCAGCTCTCGCAGTGGCTGCAGTGTCAGGGCAGCCTGTCTTCCCTGAGCTGCATTTTCGGAATTCTTCCTCTGCGCCCCGTGGTTCTGCCTGCAGCAGCAGGGAGCACACTGGCCCCGGCAGCCCCTTCTGCTGAGCCACTGCGGCTCCTCGGGCCTCTCGTTCCTCTTTCAGTTTGCTGCAAGTTCATGGCTGCTGTCGCTTCTGCTTCTCCAGTCTTTGTTCAGGGGAGGCCGTAGGACCCCATTCGACCCCAGCATATGGGGCAGTGGGCGAGTGGTGTGGGAGGTGTCATCCTTTCCCTCCGTCAAAAGCTGCCTTCCCCACCTAGTCCCCGAGGAACCCTCATTTCCTAATTTTCTAGCAAGGAAATCCTGTGGTGAGGGGAGACAGAGGGGAGAGGGCAGAGCATCTTGGCACAGGCTGAGAGCTGAGCTGGGGCAGGAGCAGCCAGACCAGCGTGTGCAGCCGGACGGCTGTGTCTTACAGACGGAAGGAAGCCCAGCTGCCTCTAATTGTGTTCCTTCTCCTCCCTCCTGCCCAGAGGAGGGGGAAATGCAGATTTTGCCGCCTGCAAGCGACAGCTGGGGATCACGAGGGGACCCGTGGCTGGAGTAACCTCAGCTGTCGCCTGGTGCACAGAGCTGGCGTCCAGGGCAGTTGCTGCTGGGAGCAGGCAGCATGGTCCTCACCTGCCAGGCCTTGCAGCTTTCTCACTGTGCCCCTTCCTGCTTTGTTTTTAGTTGAAGTGCATAGGTAGGAGTGATGCTTTTTTAACATTTCTTTATTTTGAAGAAAGTGCAAATATAGCTGTGGGGTACTTCAGGAGACATCCCAGTGGGACACTGCCATGCCTGTTTGCATGTGCACAAGACTGATGGAACTGATCTGCAGGCACAGGACAGCAGTTGGGCTGGGTTAGAGCAAAGAGCAGTGTCGATTGCATCCGGAGTGATGGTTGCATGTGCCTGGGTAACAGCAAGAAGTTGGAGGTGTGAAGCATTGCACTTAGGCAGATGCCCCTGAAGGCCACAGTAGGGGCTGGCTCTGGATCCTGTCACCTGCAGAGGCCAGCCCCTGTGGGTGAGCATCCTGTGCTGACTCTGGTGGGCACAAGACTGGAGCAGCCACCATCTTTTGGCTCCTTGCACGTTGCCCAGCCAGAATGGGATCAGAGAAGGGGTTACAGCAGCTGTCTGTGTACTGGTAGGACTGAGGCTCTGCCTGCAACACTTGTGGAGGGCAGAGCAGGACACGGGGGTTGTGTGGTGGTTTGTTCCAGGCAAGATGGTGATGCTTTTCCTGCTAATCAGAGGGTGTCTCTCTGGCACCCAGCATGTGGGCTGAACTTTGTTCCAGCTCAGGTCTCTCTGTCCTGATTTCCCGGGGCTTGCATGGCCTTGGTGCAAATGTTTGCAACTTCATGGCCCTTGGCTTCATGCTAATTAAACTTTGCATTCCTGTTGGCTTATTTTAAACCATGGCTGCTTAGCTACCTTCCTTTCCCCTACTGCTCTGGAGCCTGCAGCCCTGCCTGCCCAGAGTAGTCTAGAGCCACCTTCCTGCATCTTAATGATAGGATTTTTAAACTTCTCTTTGAGCAGCATAAATCCCAGAGCTCTGCATAGCTGGAGATGGAGATTTAAACCAACCACCCCTGTTTCTGCTTTCGAGCAGGCTTGCGCACAGCTAGTCACGACTCAACCATGCTAATAATGAAAAGAAAGAATTGTGAAGGTTTTTCTTAAAAAGGAAGTTTCTGTTTCTGTGTGGGCCCCACCAGGAGACTGGCACATGTGGGTTTCGGGTGCTGAAACTCATTTCCCAGGTAACGGAACACAAGCCTAGCCTATGAGAGCTGTGTGATTTTCTCAGGCTGAAAGGTTGGGTGATACTTGAGCTGCGTTTTTTTCTTGTGGCCATGTCCTTTTAGGAAGGAATGTCTATTTATATGTATTTTGAAAATGAAAGCACGTGGTGCGTGTCTCCAGAAACTCCCGTGGTGCGTGTTGCCACCCAGCAGTGGTGGGGACGCTGCTGAGCTGATGACCAGCAACCAGTCTCCCCGGCAGCTGGAGGTGGGGAGCAGGGGCTATCCCTGCCCTGCAGCCCCAGGGTGCAGGGTAAAGTGTGGTAGGTGTGCAGGACGTGCTCATGCAGGCTTATCTCCTCTGCTTTTGGGATCAGGGGCTTCGGGAGCTGGAAGTGGATGCAGGAGGAAGGAAGTCAGCAGCTGAGCAGGGAGGAGTGTCTCAGGGGGACTGTTAGGACAGGCACGGATGGTGAGAGCTGGAGCTGCTCACTTTATTTGCTTTTGTTGACTCCTCCTGCCTGTGCTTTTGGTCGTGCTGCTGGCCTGCCTGCAGCGATAGCTTCTTCGTTCCTGTGCCGATACGTTCAGGATGCTCTGCATTGAGAGCCCCTGGGCCTGCACCTCACTGTGGTGACCAGAGGCTGCTCATGTGGATCCTCTTGCCCGGGTTCCCTCGTCTCAACTTACACCACTTGCCTGCTGCCTGTCTGCCCAGAGGAGCTGGAAACCCATGCACGTATTCAGCTGAGTTGAAAATAAATGAAAGGCAGATTATTGAGGGTAGACTGTCCCCATCTCTGCTCTTGCTTATGGCCGTGCAAGGACCTGGAAACAGCTTTCAAGTTTCTCTCTGTATTTATGTAACCCAAACTAACTCTTTTTTGGAAAGAGCCACTCTGTTTTATTTAGATACCTAAATATAGTCGCCGCTCTGGAAGGAGGATTAGCCTGTGAGTGCCCTGGTGGGTATGGGACCTTTGTCGATGTGTGTTAGGAGGAGTTTAAACCTCCTTCAGTCATGCCTTGGGGGCTGATTTCCCTGCCATTAGCAGGGCAGGCTTGCAGCCATCCTGGGCAGTGGAGAGCTCTTGGCAGTGACCAGGCTGTGCAGGCTACCAGGGAAGCAGGAACCTATGAAGAGGTGGACTGCTGGGTTTTTTATAAACGTCTTCATGGATTTGAGGCCAGAGCTTATCTATGACAAGACATGCTGCTTGCTAACACGTCAGTGCTTTTCTCTGGAGAAGGGAACCCTGCTGCTAAGCACAGAAGCAGATCTGAGCTGTAAGGTGAAAGTTCTGCATCCTGCCAAAGGGCCTGTGGAGCTGCAGCACCTAGAGGTGATCATTGTGGCCGATGGAGCAGATTTGCTGCTGCAACGTGGGACTGGGAGTAAAGGCAAAGAGGAGCAAAGGTCTTTCCGTCCTTAAGTGTATGGGGCACCACAGGGATCAAAGTCCCTTGAACTCCTTTAGTGAAAGATGTGGGAACTGACCCTTTGAAACCCCTCACATGCCATTGCCCCTTACCAGGGATGTACACTCTCCACCCTTGTGACCACTGGAACCCATATGCTTGGCCGAGGTGCCAGTGGTGGCAGGATCTGGACACTGTGCAATCCCATGGACCCACTTTTGCTTCTTCATGCACACAAGACCCCTGGCTGCCCTCAGAGTGGGTGCAAAATACGGGTTTTCCTGAATAGTCACCACCTCACTAGCTTGCCAGTGTAGCCCACTGGGACTCTCTTCTGATACCTGGGATGAGCAAGGCTGGCACATTGGCACAGAGTATTGGTAGAGACAGAGTTTGAGATGCACAGGTTGGTCCTTGCTTTTGTCTCATAACATCTCTGACTGCCCTGTGTTGAGTGTGCCATTGGTCCCATCCAAGGAGGAAGGGAACTGCTGTCTGTGCCCATGCTTGTTGGTGTCCAGGGGACTTGGGGTGTGGACATGTGTTGCTCATGTCTCTGTAGCTGGTTGTTTGTAAGCACATGGAGGGGCAACCTTATGTGCCCCTTGTGCTCCTCTCTGTTTTGCAGTGCTGGCAGCAAGAGCCCAGCTCTCTGGCACAGAGCTGCTATAGAGGCTTCCCGATCTCTTGTGATTTGGGCCCTGATGAACATGCACAGAAGCTGCCTTATGTTTTTGATGGGAAAGCAGAGAGGGGCCCTCAGCTATTTGAGCCTTCATTTCTGTGCTTTTCTTGTTACTTGTCAGCAGCTGTGTCTGTCTGCATGTCTCCCTATCTCCCTGCTGGCCACCCCTGCCCCTCACCATGCCTGCTGCCCAGCTCATGAGCTGTACAGCCTTGTGACAGCACTCACTCCCGCATGCAGGGTCCTCCACCACTCCTGCCACCTCCCAGGGCAGGAGCCTCCTGGCTAAACAGTAGGGCCCTCAGGATGGTGTTGATGAACACATGCAGTGCAGGCTCCATCTCATGCCCTTGTCCAACCTTGCAGACTTTGGTGCGAGGTCTCCTTGGCTCCCAGCACACAAGCAGGGACTGGACAAGTTCTGCACTGCCCTATGCAGCCCACCAGTCCGTGCTGGGTGGAGGTGCCTGGATCTGAAGTTTCAGTGATGCTCTCCTCAGGTCTGTGTTACTTGTCCCTATCAAAGTGAAGGTGAAATAGAGAAGATAAAGGCAGCACATAGACACAGGAGGAGGCAGCATGATGGAGATCCGTATGGAGGGCTCACAGCATCCCCAGGATCCCTGAGCTGCTCTGGCAGATGGCTGCAGCCCTCCTGCCCTGCTCTAAGGAATACAAATGTGTGGCAGATACGGTTACCTAGCCCCGAGAGTGGTGTTAGCTTTCATCTAGATCGATATCCCTGCCTGCCTGCGTCTGAGGGAGCACTCAGCTGGCAACCCAAGTCTGGCCAGGAGGAGACACCTGCCAATGCTCTGCTGCCCGCTGCAGACCCTGTCTGTCCGTCGGTCTTCTGTCTTGGTGTGAAGGCAGAGCCAGTGCCGACTGCAGCACCGTTGCCGTGCTGTCGGGCTCCGTCATGCGTAAAATGTAATAAATAGGGCCATAAGCCTTTTACGAAGTCTATTTCCACTCTTGGATCCGGGATTTAATGCATGGCTGCTTAGAGAGGCTGAGGATTTCAGGGGTCAGCAAGGCTAATTGCACTGCTTGAAGAAAAGGGCGCACGGCAAGATCCTGTGTGCAGGCGGGAGGGATGCTGGGGGTCTCAGCCACCCGCGGTGCTGCCCCGGCCCTGCCTGCTCCCTGCCAGCACATGGGGAAAGCAGCGGCCACACGTGGTGATTTGGCAGGAGACAGTCTCTGGGCAGGGCTCCTTGGTAGGCAAGGCTTTTTGGGGCTGGGGGGACCGTGCCAGAGGAGTCATACACTGCAGGTGGTTGGTTCTCCACTGATCCGTGGTGTCCCTGAGCATCTGACTGAGAACATCTGGCTAGAAAGCTTGATCTTAGATTACCTGGAAGCCTGGAAAAGCCTCCATGGGGGCTGAGGGTCAGTGAGGATCAGGGCTGACATGGTGCGGGCCAGTGTTGCTAGGCTTGGCTGGTCCTGGTGCCATCTAAGCCTCACCCTGCAGCATTGCTTTGAGCTAGAGAAGGGAGCTGCATGCTGCCGGCTAGGCTGGCCCTGAAACCACAAGATGGGGTTTGAAGGGACATGCATGCTCAGAGGTGGTAGTGCTGGGGAGATAGTCCCACCAGGAGTGTGAATGCAGCACTAGGGGGAGAGCCAGGGCCACAAACCTGGCCAGGTGCTCTGGTGCTGGGTGTGCGTCCAGCCAGCATGAAGCCAGGGGTTTAGACCTGGACTGTGCTTTAAACGGAGGTGTCCGGGAGGGTCTGAAGGAACAGGCAGGCTCCACTTCACAGGGACAGTTGGCAGCCAGCACACGCCCTGTAAGGCAAGGGGGACCCAGATGCCCAGAGGCTCCTTGGGCTTTGCCCTGTGCCAGCCGGCCGTGCAGGGCTGGCAGAGCTGTGCCGCCGGCCGCGGCAGACGGAGGACGCCAGCTCCGCTCAGTTACTTTCCTGGCTGATCCCGTCATCTCCATCTCACGCCAAGTGCTGAAGTCGTCATGGAAACCGGCACGGCGGCAGCCTCGCCAGCAGCTCCAGCGTGGGATCCTCGGTTTGAGTGCCCGGCCGGCACTGGTCTGCCGTGGCAGTGGTGGGTGGCTGGCTCAGTCAGCCACTTGCTGCTGATCCGTATTCCTCGAGGGCATCAGTCTGCTGCTGGGCTCCAGCAATGTGCACACACACGGTTGCTTCCCTGGTGTTGTAGCAGGGCCCAATCCATTAAGTGTTCAGCAATCCAAGAGAGCTCTGCAGAAAGCACAAAAAGAAAGCCCTATAGTATTGCTATTATTAGTACCTGTTCACTAAGTTATCTTTAGCAGCACTGTTCCCATCATAATAGCTGTTGCACAGGCCTGATCCTTCCTGCTGCCCATGTGGCTTTGAGGTACTCTGTGCCTCTTGAGGTGCCCCACTCATTCCATACTTCCACCATTCATTGTTTCAGTTGGCTGTGGAAAGAGGCAGTCTGCAAACCTTTCCCTGTAGTGGGAAATTGAGAGGCATTTTTTTCCAGGATTAATTTTTCTCCAGTGACAGTAACTCTGAACTCTGCTTGCCTCTGCCTCTCCTCCCACGTTGCTTCTGTCCAGTGGGGCCTGTGTTGTGCCAAAGGCTTTCTCCCTGGGGCATCCCTGCTGGAAGTCCACACTGATGCTGGGATTTTGCTTCCTTCTCTTTTGGAGGAGGTAGTGCCTGAACTTGACTGTTTGGGATGGAGTATTTGTACTTCAGTGGGTGTTTTTGTAGGTTTCAAGTCATGGTCCTCCCTTCCTGGCATTTTCTGTCTTTGGAGCTCACACAGACTCTTGGGAAGGTGCAGGACTTTGAACAGGCTTTGAAGATTCTTGGGCTCAGCATACCACTCTGAGGCAGCATCTCCTATTACTGCCAGGGAAAGGCCTATTTTTCCTGTTCCTGTCAATCACAGAGTTCCTCTGATTCCCGGGCTAATCCGTTCCTGCCTTTAACAGGCTGTCTCATTAAAGTCTTTTTCCCTAATAATCAACCGTCCGGGCTGGGTGAGAAGCTGGTGATGTTCAAGTGTAGCAGACAACTGGAGACCTGCAGGCTGCAAAGGGCTTTTCCATCTGCTTGTAGGGGTGCGGCTTAGACACCAGCCCTCCAGTGTGGTGCCAGCAAGGCTGTGAAAGGACCAGCATCCCAGATCACCCCAAACTGGGGTGCTCTCCTGAACTCCAGCACCAGATTTACTGCTCCCACAAACCACAGCAGTGCAACTGGGGGGGGGGGGGGGGGGCAGATTGCACTGAGAAAATCATCTGCCCTCGGGGTGCAGCAAACTGGGAATACTGGGGCTAAACTGGCCTGCTGCACAATGTCCGTAGGAAGTGATGTGCAGTGGCACTGGGGTTGTTTGTTGTTGCCCTTCGCCGCAAATCCATGTGCGCACAGTGCCAAGCTGGCATGCCTGTGCCAGGCATAGGGCCCAGGAGGTGTCTGCCCAGCCTTAGTGAGGGGTTTGGGGCTTGTTGCCTTCGTGCTGGGGAGCTGGATCGGCTGGTTTGAATAAATGGAAGTGGAAGTCTCCCGCGTGGGGAGCCTGCTGTGTACGAGGAGTTACACACCCATCTCGCAGCCGTGGCCTCCTGAAAGCAGCTGTCTGGTGGGCATCAGTCTGCGGTAGCTGGGAGCCCTCGGGGCGATGGCTGCAAGGAGCTGATTCAGCAGTGCCTCTGGTGGCATGGCAGCACTCCAGGGCTGCCACAGCCCGGGCTGAGCCAGCCCTCATCTCCAGGCTATGGTTTTTAGGGTGCCAGTGATGCAAGGCAGCAAGGCGCCTGGTGCCGGGGCTGCTCCGTTAAATATAGCTGACCCGCTTGCTGAGTGGGGGTGGCGGAGCCGTGCCTGGGCTCTGCCAGCAGCAGGGCTGCGAGGGGCTGTACCAGCATCAGCCTGGCAGCCTGCGGATGCCCGCGCCCTGCTTTATGGAAGGGCTGCAGGAACTCTCTACTGACGTGTTGGAGCTGTACTGCCTGCGGCTCTGGGGGTGCAGGCTCTGTAGACTGCCTGCCTCCTTAGCACCCCTCCCAAACTCTGCAGCCACAGGCACCCTGGCTCTCGAAGGGAAGGAAGAGCTGATAGTGCCCCAGCAGAAGTGCGAGTGGACACAAACCACCTCTGGAAGGAACAGCTTGAGGCTATCCTGGCTACGCTTGGCCTGAGGCAGGATCCCGGGCCAGGGCAGTGCTCAAGCCCTGTTCCCAAGGGACAGCCCCGTATCCCGTTTTGTTTACCTGACTCCCGGCCATTCCCTCCCCTCCAGCCAGGCTTAGCTATTGTGTGCTCAGCAGTTCTGGAGCAGCCACATCGCTCGTAGCCTTAGGTCTGTAAGGGTGGGTGTGCATGGGGCGTGTGTGTGCATGCATGGGTGAGGCAGGAGCCGCAGCACACCGTGCTCTATTCCGGTGCTGCCGGTGTGTGCCGTGTCCCGCTGCCTGTCCTGCCCTGCTCAGCCCGGGAAAGGCGCTCTGAGTCAGCGGGCAGGCGGGAGTGCTGAGGTGGCAGAAGTGCAGGTGCCTTGTCCCCTGTGTTCTCTGCACAGAGGAGCTGTGCTGCTCCCCAAGGCTTACATTGTCTCAAAGGCACAGCCTGTTGAAGGCTTGAGTTCCTGTTGGGGATGGGGGTACAGGGATGGGACTAAGCAGAGTAGATGGCAAGAGGAGGGTGGGCTGTAAAAATGGAAGAATGCAACCCCACGTTGGGGTTACATTCGCTTCGGCCAGAGCACCCAGGAAGGAAGAGAGGAGTAACCCATCAAAATTCATGTCCTGGACAAATTGTGTCCCCTCTCCCGCTTGTTACTGATGGGCCTGCCGTGATCTTCAGGCACCTCCCAGCCCTAGCTCACCTCTCAAGCTGCTTGCTGCTGCTAGCAGTGAGTGCTGCCGGAGTAAAAGGGGCTTTTGGAAAGCACTGGGCTGCCAGAGCAGTGCCTCTTGGTGCCTGTGAGCCAGCTGCTTCCCTGAGACAGAAAGGAAATAAAAAGAAAGTCTCTTTCAAAATGTGGCTGCTAGAACACTGTTGTGTGACAGCTATGGCACACGGGTCACCTGGGCAAGGGAAGGAGAAGGAGGCATCAGGGCTTAGAAGTCTGCACCTGCATGGGTCCTGTCTGGTTTCTTGAGGAGGAGATGGGATGCATCCTGGTCATGGGCAGGCATGGGGTGATGTGGAAAGGGCTCACCCCTTCTAGGTGAGCTTACACTGCTGCCTCTATGGAAGGGGGACTTGCCCCTGTGGAAGCAGGTTTAGACAAGTGGACTGTGGTTTGGTAGGGGAGGAGCTGGGAGTGGCAGTAGTTGTTCAAGCTGCCCCAGGTGGCTGCACAGAACCATCTCCACCAGTTTTCTGGCCAGTCTGAGGCCAGCCCTTAGGGCAGAGCACTGTGGGGATGCCAGCAGCTGTAGAGACAGGGTCTGGTACCAAATTGCCTGTCACATGAGGCTGTGGATGACAGCATGCTGCCCTGTCATCCACCCAGAGCTGCTCTGTTGCAAGACACCAGAGCTGACACAGGGAGGCAGGTGCCATAAGAACCAGGGACATGGCAGCAGGTGGAATGGAAGCATGGCAGAACGGTCTTGGAGAGACCTCAGGGCACAACCCCCTTTAACCCTGCAACTTCCTTCCTGAGATCAGGGCATCTCGGCAGGATGGTTTCCTGGAAAGAACTATCCATGTCTAGTTGCCTCTGACAGGCTAGAATGTACATGATGTTCCCATACAATAACCTCTTGAGGTCTCTTTGGCTGGGTGTTTCCAGAGCTGTTGTGGTTGGCACACCTGGAGAAAGGCAAGTCCCCAAGGCAGGTCATAGCATAACGCTTGCTGCGGAAAGGGAAATTAATTATAGGTGCTTTGCTGCAGTCCAAGCGTCTCCAAAGGCTGATGTTTCTCCTGTCAGCTGACAAACTAATTGTAATGGTAAAACTTCAACAAAAGCAACACTCTTAAATGCTTTCTTAATTAATAATGCTCAATAATTACGTGACGTCAATGACCAATAAACATTTCGGAGAAGGGAAGCTGCTGCTCAGTGCTTGATGCCTTTGCTTCTCTAGTCACTGTGCCTGGGTTCCTGCAGCTCTGATGAATCCCACAGAGGAGTGCAGGGAAGGCCAAGCCCAATGTTTTTAAAGGAAAACATTAAGCAGGAAAAAAGTGATTATTCACGTGCATGTCCACAGGGAAAAGAGGAGGGAAGCTGAGCAACTGCTCAGCCCTGCTGCTACCTGCCAAGCAGCCAGCAAGTGGTGGCAATACCAACAAGCAGGCATGCAGAGGGGTGACACCCATAGGTGCCCCTTTCCTGCCCCTCCAGTATTGCTGAGCCCCTGGAGGGGTGCATCTCGGGGGGCAGCATGAAGGGGAGGTCACCTTCCCAGGTGCTCAAGAAACACGTGGACATGGCACTTTGTGGCATGGTTTAATGGCCGTAGTGGTCTTGGGTTGACAGTTGGACTTGATGATCTTAGAGGTCTTTTCTGACCAAAACATTTGTATGTTTGTATGATTCTATGATTCTGTGAGTCCATGTCCAAGAGGTCTTCAAGGCCCTGCTGAGCATCCTGCACTTGTCACTCCCCTTCCGCAGGCATCTGCTGATGTGCTTCTTCCCCTTCCTTCTCTTCCTCCTACTCCTCACCTGACAGCAACATCTCCCACCTCAGTGCTGCCACACCTGAACACATCACCAGCTATATTTTGTCGGGGGTACTCTTGTTCATCTGCTGTTAAGCAGAGCCTTGGGTAATCTGCCATTCATCCTCATCGTCGTGCTCCGGGATGCAGCACGGTGCCAGCAGGGTTAATGTTCTCCTTCTCCGCCTCCTCCTCCTTCTCTCTCCTCCTCCTCCTTTTGGCTTCACAGCCATCTTAGAACCGCTGAAGCTGGAGCTGTGCAGTCCCTGTTCCCACTCCTTTTACAGTATGGGCTGACTGGCCAGCCAGGGAGCCCAGCCGGCTCCTCCATCCGTCCCACTCTTTTCCTTCTTTGGATGTCCCCTGCGCTTGCTGCCCAGACACTGCCTTTCTCCCACGGGGCCCGTGCCCCTGGCGAGGGGTGATGGCCGGGACGAGTGGCTGCTGGGGGCTGGGGGGCAGCAGCCACGGGATGTGATTTTTACAGAGGTTTTTCCAGGACAGCACTGGGTGTCTGCCAAGATGGATGCCAGCCGGCTCCCGGGCATGGTTAGCACTTAGCGAGTCCTTTATATGTGCAAATCCCTTGGCAGGCGTTAGCAAAATTCTCCTGCAGGGAAAGGTGGGAGAGGGTCACTGTCATTAGCAGAGGAGGGTGGTACAGCCTGGGGATCTGAGCTGTTTGGGCTGAAGAAGCCTGTTGCAAAACATCCCGGCAGGGATGGACACAGGGCTCCTTGGAGCAGGACAGCAGCAAAGCCTTGTCTGGTACTTGTCACTGTCCAACATAAGCTCAAGTGCTTGGAGCAAGGGGCAAAAGTAGGGATGCCACAGGAGGGCTCCCCCGCCCCAGAGAGCCGGAGGCAGGGAGAGCAGAGCTGCAGGCAGGCGGTCTCTGGTTCCCTCTGAGCTCTTTCCCCATCTAGCAGCCCTCGCATCTGGACTCAGAGATCCCAGGGGTGCTTGCTGGCAGCCGTGGGAGAGTTGCTGGAGCATGTGCTGCTGTTGTCCTGACGGATGGACATGGTTGCATCTGCCCTTCCTTCAGAACTAGAGCAGCACATGCTCCTGGCTCTGCATCCCCAGTGCTCCATGGCCTGTTACCCAAATACCAGCTGCCCAAGGGTTTACATCCTGTTTCCCCCACCATGAGCTTGTGGAAAGCAGGGGAAAGGCCTCTGGGACTGAGAGGGGAGGCAGAAGCAGGGCATCCATGTGCCCCATCTCTGCTGCTTCAGCAGATGTCAGCATGAGGAGGAGGTCACCATAGATCATGTTTGGAGGGTTTTTTTTTGTTTCTGTAAGTCTTTTTGCATGGATGGCCTCTGATCAGAGCATGAGGGGAGAAGAAAGAGAAACCTGTGCAGGCATGATGAGGTGTCTGAGGAGCTCCTACTGTGTGAGATCAGACATTCTTCCAGAAGAAGGCCTATTGCTATCTGTAACGTCTGGCTGAGGAATCTAACATGGGACTGGCCAACTCACCCCAAGCGTGGGGATGGTGGGGGATGCAGTGAGGGTTGGGCTGCTTGTGCCTTGTCCTGTCTGTCCTGGCTTGGTGATGGTGGCCTAGGGTGTGAGTATCCCTTGTGTGTGGGGCTTGGGCTGCTTCTGCAGCCACCCAGCTCAGTTTCTAGCTGGTGGTTGAGATGCTCAAGAGCAAAAGGAGTCACCTCTGCCCAATCCAGAAGATGCTTGCTGTGCCAGCAGTGGTCAGGAGACTGACAGGAGAGTGTCATGGGAGGGTGTACAATGGGTGAGCATGCAGTGGGAGCGCCAGGCAAGCCCAGCAGCTTCCTAGTCCCCATGTGAGCAATGGCACAGGTGCAGTGAGCACCATGGCTGCCTTTGCTGCTCCCATTACATGGTCCGATTCATCCAGAGGAGAGTGCACTGCCATTCCAGCACCATGTCCCCAGCTGGGACAAGGCAGATCCCAGCAGACCCTCATCACTCTGCAGGACCCAGTGGTCCCAGTACAGGGGCATGTGAGTGCTTTGAGCCCTGGGTTCCAGCTGCTGTCCAGCACCGGTGATCAATGGCTTAACCTTTTCTCTCCCATTGCTTTCCATCCTCCTGCTTGGCTGTGGGGAAAAGGCTAGGTGGGCTGGGAAGCCAGAGGGCTGAGGCCAGCAGTTCTGGCAGCAGGGCACCCTGGCCACCCAGGGAGCAGATGTTCCAGCATGAACTGTCAGGCCAGCGGAGCCGGCAGCAGGAGGCAGGATGCCTGGAGTTCCCGTCCTGCTTGGCCCTGTCTCAATGGGACTTGGTGCCAAGAGCGGGGGGGTGGCTGCTGTGAGAAGCCAAGAGTGCCTCAGCCCCACCTGGTGTCCTGGCCCCACTGGAGTGGCAAGCTGTCATGGGGGCTACAGGTCCTCAGCAAATTTTGGGACGTGTTTCCTTCCCTCCAGTATGTGCAACAGAGGTGCAGATCTTGCTGTAACCCAAGTGTTTGATGGAAATGATCCCTGACCTGTAGTCCCAGGAAGACACTAAGTGCAGCTGGATTGGGCACTGGCGTCAGTGGCTGGTTTGGGTCAGGAAGCACTTCTGCATTTCTTTGTCAAGGAGGGCAGAGGAAAGGCAGGCATCCTTCACTGGAATGCCCGAGTACCACCACTGCCCCACTGCTCTCACCAGGAGCAAAGGGAATCTCTTCCCACCCAGGTAGGACCTGCAGCACATCTCTGAACCCCTCCAGGATATTGAGTGTTTGGATCCACAGCATTTCACCAGCAGACCAGCCCAGTTTCTCAGGAGAAAGGCTCATTGTTTCTTTTATGCTTTGCACCCTGATTAAGCCAATATGGGGACCTACACTGGATGTGTACAGGCAGATCCCAGCAGTGGGTGAGGGGCAGTGTCAGCAGAGCCCCCCAGCTCCTCTTGCACCAAATCCAGCAGCCGGCAGGATAATAAATGAGGAGTCTATATTTAGATCAGTGTCTGGAGAAGCGTCACGGTGTTGCCAGCGCCTTTTGCTGTTCAGCACAGGCAGGTTTCCCAGCTCCTCCAGCGTGATGCTACCTTTGTGGAAAAACTCATCAAGGACATCCAGCACCAGCTGGAAAAACACCCCACACAGAAAAACTGACACCTGTGACAAGACCTCGGCAGCCACTGAGGGATGGGTAGAGTGGAGCATCCCAAGGAGCCTTGAAAGGAGCTGGCTTGGGGCCCGTTTAGTTTGGCAAAGGTCTTATTTTGTTGCACAGAAGTTTGTAGTAAAGAAACGTTGCAGGAATGGAGCCATCTCTTGTGCCACCTGCACAAGTGTCAGCTCCATCTCCCAGTACTGCTGCTAGTGCAGCCAGGTCAGTGTCTCTCTTCTCTGTGTGCTGGGCCAGCTAATTCCCGTTTGCAATGTGTGATACAAAGGCTGGACTGCAGCACTTCTCCCTCTCTGTGTTCCTGACACTGGCTGGGGCAGGAGTGCTGCTGCCCTAGCGCAGGTGGGCAGCTGGTTTCATCCCACATCATCCTGCGTTTCGGGATGATACCAGCCATTGCCCCGTGGAGCTGCTAATCCCTCCGGCAGGAGCCAGAGGGTTGCTTGGAAACATTTCCCTGCCAGAGTCAGGGCTGCTGGGCCTCCACTGACTCAATTGGTGGCATACAAAGTTCCCTGAAATCCGTGTTGAAATCTGTGTTGAAAGGAGAGGCTGAAGTGTTGTGCAAAGGATGAACAGCCCTTCACACAGCAGAGCTGCAGGCTTCCTGCTGTCCCAGAGTGAGGTCAATGCTGGATTGGGAAGGATGAGATTTGCATGAGGATGCCTGGTCCTCAGATCTGGGGTTTTCCTTCTTTTTGCAACATGTCCTAGGCTGCAAGACTGTCCATGTGCTGGCTCCTCCTTGCCTAGCCTGGAGACAGTTTCTTCAGGCAAGGCCAAACATTGGATATGAATGTGGCTGAGACAACTGGTGACAGGCATGGTGACCAGCTCTGCCAGAGGCCACCTTTGAGGCTCACGGCACCTCGGCTGTCTTTTCCTGCATCCTTCCAAACTTTCATTGCAGCAAGTCACAGGGAACAGTTTGCTTGGGGTCTTACTTCCTACCGAGGACACAGGCAGGGTGGAAAAGGCCAGCACAGCCACAGTGCGGGGCAAAACTCACCAGCAGTGGGGCAAGTGGCCCCTTTCCTGCCCCTGCTGCACCCTGGGGTTCATGCAGCCTCAGCCTCCTGCTGCTGGCCGAGAGTGATGGGTGTGATGTCGGTGCAAGCTGTGCAAGGACAACCTTCCTCTGACTGCCTGTGGTGCACACTGCATATTGGCAATACTGGGGCACTTGAGGACAGCTGAAGGACTGTGAAACTCGCTGACGGGGCTGGTTCGCAGCTGTGCTGAGGGATGACAGCACATTGTGCGAGCCCCCACACCAGCCCTACCTGCTAAGGCAGCCCAGGGAGGGCAAGACCCTTGTTCACAGCAGGTATGGTGTGATCAGCATGGGGACGGGGGCACCTGGGGAACCTGGGCAGCTGCCTACAGGGGACTGGCAGCTGCTTTGGAAGGAGGAGGAGGAGGAGGAGGAAGGCACCTGACTGCCAGGCAGCAGTCCAACTAGTTGAAACGGCTCCCATTGTGGGTTGCATAACCAAGCACAGCTTGACTGGGTCTGGGGACACGCAGCTCCACCCCCTCGCGGGCGGTGGGAAACCACACTTGCAGAGGAGCACTGGGTGGAGAGATTGAGGGGTTTGTTTGCTGCAGTGCTGTGCCCACTGTGCCCACTGTACCCATACTGCTAGGGATTCAGAGGCACAGAGGTGGCTTCTTTACCTCCAGCAGCAGTGGTAGGGTGCAAAGCCAATTTCACCCACAGGCTCAGCCTGCGTGGCAAGGACAGGGTGTCACTGAGGCTCCCCCACTGGTGCCATGCTGAGTGTGGCCAGGAGCCTTGCTGCCCTGCCTCCCTGCCAGAGCCATTGCATTCCCCTCCAAGGTGACATTGGAGGCTATGCCCAAGGACACCTGGCCATGTTCCCACATGGTGTCCCATGACACAGAGAGTAGAGGCAGCCAAGAGAGACTGGTGGCCTCCAGAATGCGGGGAGATAGACAGGATAAAAGCGAGTGCAGAGGCAGGTGGTCGTGGGGCCAGTAACTGAACTGCTCACATGACTGGGGAGCTGATGCCAGAGGCTGGGACCGTTCAAAGTGTATGAAGGTGGCACACTAAGCAGGCATCTTAACCCTTGCACGTCCTGCATGGGGATCAGGCCATCTGGAACGTGGTACTGCCAGGGCAGAGATGGCCACCCATGTGCTGAAAGAGACCTTTGGCTCTGGAGGTGGATGTTAGCTCAGACCATTTTCTGGGCTGTTGGATCCTGATCTCAGATCTGGATTTCAGGCCAGCTTGCCCTGGGGTCTCTGCCTTTAAACTGACCTCTGGACTAGCTAAGGTCAAAAAAAGAAGACAAGGTTTGGGAGCATGCAAGCTCAGTGCAGGGTTGTGAGGGAGGTGGCACAAGACATGGAGCAGCTAAAAGGGTCTGATTTAAGCACAGGCAGTCATATTTGGGGGCTTTACCTTCTGTAGTTTGAGGCAGGGAGAGGCATCCCAGCTCCCGGTCACTGCAGTGGGGAGTGGCTAGAACCCGGCTGGGCATGAAGCTCCCACTGGAGCCTGCTGTGGTTTTGGGGAGGGGAAAGGTGTGGTCCCTCGCAGGGGGGAATTTGGAATAGCGTGAGGCTTTGTGTATATGGGCGATTGCCTGGCTTTGCATCTGCTACTGAGGGAGCGTTTTGCCCTCAGAGGGAGTTTTCTATCTGGAGATCTTGGAGCAGTTTCTTTCCTGGATGAGTCAGTTGTTTGTGGAGGGGGAGAGAGGAACGACTGGTCCTGACGCCGGGAAAAGCTCAGAGGAGCAGCCAGGTTGGCTGCACTGGTTCCAGGCTGCAGCTTCCAGAAATCTTCCCTGCAGAGCCAAAAAGCGGTGACAGAATTCAAGACCTGGGTCCCTGAGAGTAGGTGGCCTGGCTGTGGTACCCACCATCTGCATAGCCTGTAGTCATGGGACCTGCTGTAACCTGTACTCATTTCACCTTCCCCTGCCTCAGTTTCCCCACTGCAATAACTGGAGCAGCATCAGTACCACTGATTGATTGATTAATATGGCGATTTCCTAGCACTGATGATGCCCACCTGGAAAACACCCATCTGGTCAGCATCCTTCTTCCCCACCACTTTTGTAGGTGATTTGAGTCCCTGAAGGGGTGGTGCAGCCGTGTCAGCTCTCTGTAGTTCTGGGGTGTTGGGGCTGGCACACCTCTCCCTGGGCAAGCCCAGGAGGTTGCAGTGCCCACACTGTGCCTGCCCACCAATGCCCAGACATCCCTGCACCCCACTTGCTGGCTTTCTCAGGGAGTGCAGGCAGAGTTGTGCCAGAGCAGAGCCCAGCGGTGACCACACTCAGTGGTGATGCATCTCTTTTGGTCAGGACACCTCCAGGTGCTGTGCAGAAAATGGACAGTAATTTAATCAGGGAGACTGCAGTGGCCAGCCAGTGGGCTCAGCAGGAGGGAGGAGAGGAGGGACCCTCCAATTCAGGAGAAGAGGTTTGGGGAATCCTTCTCCTTGCTTTCACAGGGAACCCTGGTGATGGGGAGCAGTGAGGTGCAGGCAGCATAACCATGCCATGGAGTGCCAGAGCCTTGTGCAGTGCAACATGCAAGAGCTGGTGTGGGCAGCACTGCCCCTGCAACAGGGCAGTGCAGCGAGAGGTGGCCCACAATGCCCATCCACCTGGCAGGGAGGGCTGGGCAGGGCTGGTACTTGCACCCCTACCAAGATATGTGCCTGAGCATGCATGGACAGGCCTGGTGGGAGGGTATGGACAGATCTGAGCAGGTTTGCCTTTTATACAGTGTTTTGCATCCTTTGAGGCCCCATGCCTGCAGCTGAAAATGTATTTCATGTGGGAACTGGGTACAGTGGGCACTCCCCTGAAGTCCCCATGGCAGAAGAACAAGCACAGCGATCATCTGACAGGAGAAAGGGTCTGTGGAATCACGGTGGGTCAAGTTTGGTGATGGTGCCCTGACTCTAAGCAGGGCACAGCGTGTCACTGGAGCGTGCCTGTGGCAGCAGTGTCGCAGCCGGACCTGCTGGGAGGTCAGGCTAATGCGGGAAGATCCTTCTTGTGCCTTCTTAACCCCAGCTTGAACCTTCCCTGTCTCCCGCCTCGCCCTGATTAATGCTAAGAGGGTGCTTGGCTGCCAGTGGCACAGGCAGCACCGAACAGTGCAGGACACAGCACTGGCTTCCATGGTGGGGAAAGCCTCAACATCTCTCTGAGCCTTGGTTCAAAACCTGCTGGCAGGCAGGCAGGAGATGTGCTTTCCAGCCTTCCCCCCCACATGCCACCTCCTTGGCAAAAGGGACAGGGAATGCTCTGGTTGGCAACAGGCTGCCTGGACGGTCCTAGCTCTGTGTGGGAGCATCAGTGAGGTCCAAAAGGGTGCCCATGACTTGGGGCGGTGAAGAGCATCCTGCAGATGATGGCCACAGACCTGACAGAGGGAAGACACCAGGTTGTGCTGCTGGCAGTCAGCAGGTTCTCTCCACCCGCTCATCAGTTGTGTGTGTTACAGGGCAGGATTCAGGGTGGGTCTGACCTCAGCTGCCGTTTCCTGTCTATGGATCCACTGATGCAGAATGCCAGACTGCTCTGGGAATGACAGCCCCACGCCGAGTGCGGCAGAGCCAGGCTCCTTGCCGAGCCACTGCCTCCTGCCAGCTGCCACCCAGAAAGCCCAAGCCAGGGGAGGATATTTCAGTAATGGCAGCTCACACTAAGCTGGCCTCCCGTGTCATTTCACAGCCTCAAGGCAGCAACTCCAGAGATGGCAGCAACTCAGAGATGCCAGCACTGTGGGCTGAGTGGCTCCAGTGCAATGGAGACCCTGCCACAGCAGCACACTCACTTCCCGTTGCCCTCCTGGGTCCCTGAAAGCTTCCCAGCTTCCCCATGTCGCCTCTGCCGTCCCTTGGGAGTAGATCAGGAATTTCTAGGACCACAGGCTGTGGCTGTGGCTCCTGGCAAAGCCAAGGGAAGCTTTCCAGGCACAACAGCATGGAAGATCCCGAGGTTGTGGCTATGGGTAGGGAGCTCAGCTGGGACTGGGCTTGCCTGGGCAGCTCTGGAGCTGGATCCCAGCAGTTCATGACGCTGTGATGTTTACCTTGTTTCCTGCAAACAGTCTCTGCTTTTCACCTTGTGCTGCTGCAGCTTCAACCTCACTCGTTGGGGGGAGGTGGAGGAACAGTTGCTCACTGCCTCCTGGCAGGTATTTACTCTTCCAGCCATCTGAGAGGGATGAAGAGCTGCCAGTGCCTGGGGAACAGTGCCCATGGAGATGAATTTGAGTTAGCTGGGAAGGGTTGTGCCGTGGGAGGACATCGGCAATATCCTCTGCACAGAAAGGACCTCGTGAAGCCCCATCAGCCTGTGAGCTGGTGATCAAGCCTCCAAAGGGGCCAGTGGCCAGGGCAGGACAGGGCTGCCTGCTCCTCCTGCCCTTGCAGTCACCCTGGCCTGGGGGGATCCTCCTCACAGGTGTCCCTCTGCCCACAGCCGTCATGTGGCTGCCGGCTGCAGAAGAGGAAGGTCTGAAAATAATCTCTCCCTCATGTTTTCCTTTCAAGAGGAGGGAGGTGCCACTGTGGGGAATTTTTCACCAGTAGAGCTGGCTAATAGTCAGCTCCTTGGTGAGTCAGGCACTTGCCCCCTCCCAAGGCTCATCCTGCCCCCTGTGCTGCCAGCCCTGCACTCCCAGGGCTCCCCAGTGTGTTTTGCAGGGCCACAGCATTTCCTGCCACCTCCAGCTGTGGGTCTGCAGTCCCCAGAATTTTGGGATGCCGATGTCCTACTGGTTGTAGCCATGGTCCCCACCACCTGCTGTCTCACTGGGCATTCCCTGTGAGAGCTTCTTGAGGTTGCAGGGCTCATGCCACCTTTTACTTTGTCCTCGTCCTGTGCTGCCTCGTTGGAGAAATGCTGCGGTGAAGAGGTGAGCATGGTCCTAGAGCAGCTCCTACCTGTGCCTCCATCCCTATGGCCAGGGGTTGCATGGCAGGGCTGGAGACGTCCTGAGGTGATGGACAATTCAGTTCCCACTGTGCTCAGCACAGGCGAGTTTCTGTCTATCAGTCCTGCCTTTGGGCTTGGGGCAGATAACAAGGAACTACCTAGAAAGCACCACCAGGGTTCAGGACCAGGCTGTGTCCTGCCTAGCTGTGCCTTTAAGCAGCACCAGCCCCACTGCTTGCAGCAGCACCTGTCAGTGCCTGGGGCAAGGCTGGCAGCAGCCACTGGCATGTGCCTGTTTGGGGTGCTGGCTTCTGCTGTGCCAGGATCAGCAGGGTGGTGTTTGCTGGGTTGGCATGAGGTGCTGCTGCTTGGCTGGAAGGGTGCAGGTTAAAGCTGTCACATTTCTCTTGCTGCAGGAGACACTGTTATCAGCATGCTGTGTGTGCCTGACCGTGCTGGCACTGCCTGGCCAGCCCTCTGTCTGACAGACCATATCCCAGGGACATGGCAGCCCAGCAGCCTGCATGGCACAGTGCTTGGCAGCAGCCACAGTCAGTAGGTGCCATTTCCATTAGTCGGTGTTGAGAGGAGCTGCAAGTAGATGCACACTGCCTCCTCTCCTTGTGTGGGGCAACAACATCAGTTCTCCTTTTCTGCTCTTGTCTGGTGCTCGATGGTGCTGTGTGAGAGTGTGACAGTGGTGGGAAGGTGCTTTGGGCTCTGTGTGGAGTGGCTGGGGCTGCAAAGTCTCCTTGGCTCTGCCCCAGCATGGGCGGACCCTGCAGCCCTGGGCTGGCCTGTCCCAGAGCTCAGGCAGAAATAAAGTGGACTCAGATTTAAAGCCCAAGTAAATAGCTCCTGGCTGTAGTATGAGCATGCAGGTTTGTAACCTGTGGTATGCTTTGCTGCTGCCCTTCTTCCTAAACCTGGCACACCTTTGTTTAAAGTGTTTCAGCAAAGTGTTGTTTGTTTAGGGTATTATTACCAGTATCTCAAGCTCCTTTTTTCTATCGTGTGACTCAGGGATAGTTTAGTGCAATTTCTTCCATCTTCTCTCAAAGATAGCCTGGCAAGTTCGTGATTGTTGTTTGCAGTTAATGCTAATATTTCCCACAGCTGGCATCTTGTGATTGATCTTAATTACACCTTTCTAATGGAAGACAAAACTCGGTGAGCAAGACCATGTTGATGCTTGGGCCATGGCTCTGAGCCTGGCACCTAGCACCTCTTGTCTTGCTGGTGCCACGGGGCTGGGTGCCTGGTGCTGCCTGCACCTCCTTCCCTTGCCCCCTCCACGCATAGTGGTTTGTGGCAGGGCTTCACAACTGCCAGTGCAGCGTGCCCAGCGTGGGGCCTGGCACTGCTGCTACAGCTCCTATGTGCCGCGGCAATGTGGACTTGCAGCAGTTGGTTTTGAGCAACTCAAATGGAGGAAAGGCTCACCCTGCTATTTAATTTGTCCAGGCTTTAAATGCTAGTGCTGGTTTTGCCTCTTGCTGGCTGGGCTGAATCATTAAACCAGATCAGTAGAAGTTAAAAAACCATTCAAAATCACTAGAGTGCAGAGGGTGAAATGCCCAGCTTCTAGCAGGGCAGCAAGGTGTTGCATGC